>NC_135881.1:89057115-89514615 GCF_964194155.1 Cetorhinus maximus
TGTGTGAATGAGAGAGTGAGTGTGTGTATGTCTTGGAGTGAGAGAGTGAGTGAGTGAGAGTACGTGTGTGTGTGAGTGAGTGTGTATGTGTGTGGGAGTGAGAGAGTGAGAGTGTGTGTGTGGTAGTGAGAGAGTGTGTGTGCATGTGTGAGTGAGAGTGTGTGTGTATGTGTGTGGGAGTGAGAGTGTGCGTGTGTGTGGGGGAGTGAGAGTGTGTGTGGGAGGGTGAGTGCGTGTGTGGGAATGGGAGAGTGTGTGTGTGTCTGGGAGTGAGAGAGTGAGTGTGTGAGGGAGTGAAAGAATGAGTGAGTGAATGAGTGAGTGAGTGAGTGTACGTGTGTGTGTGAGTGTGTGTGTATCTGTGAGTGAGAGAGTGAGTGTGTGTGTCTGGGAGTGAGAGAGTGAGTGTGTGAGTGAGTGAGTGAGAGTGTGTGTGTTGTGTGTGTGAGAGAGATTGTGTGTGGGAATGGGAGAGTGTGTGTGTGTGGTCTGTGAGTGTGTGTGTATGTGCATGTGTGGGAGTGAGAGAGTGTGTGTGTGGGAGTGAGAGAGTAAGAGTGTGTGTGGGAGTGAGAGTGCGTGTGTGTGAATGGGAGAGTGTGTGTGTGGTTGTGAGAGTGTGTGTACGTGTGTGGAAGTGAGAGAGTGGGTATGTGTGTGGGAGTGAGAAAGTGAGTGTGTGTGGGTGTGAGAGAGTGCGGGTGTGCAGGAGTGAGAGAGTGAGTGTCTATGTGTGGGAGTGAGAGTGTGAGTGTGTGTGTGTTGGTGAGTGAGAATGAGGATGTGTGTGTCTGGGAGTGAGAGAGTGAGTGTGCTTGTGTGGGAGTGATAGAGTGAGTGAGTGAATGAGTGAGTGAGTGTGTGTGTGGGAGTTAGAGAGTGAGTGTGTGTGTGCAGGAGTGAGAATGTGAGTGTGTGTGTGTGTGGGAGTGAGAGAGTGAGTATGGTTGTGTATGTGGGTGTGTATGTGGGAATGAGAGTGTGAGTGTGTGTGTATGTGTGTGTGGGGTTGAGAGAGTGTTTGTGTGTTTGTGCAGGGGGTGGCATAAGAGAGCGAGTCTGTTTGTGTGTGTGAGTGAGAGAATATGTGTGCATGAGTGAGTGAGTGAGTGAGTGAGTATGTGTGTGTGTGAGAGAGTGAGTGTTTGTATGTGAGAGAGCGAGTGTGTGTGTGTGCGCGTGTGAGTGGGTGAGAGAGGGAGTGTATGTGTGTGAGTGTGACAGAGAGTGAGTGCATGGGTGCAGGAGTGAGAGTGTGAGTACGTGCGTGTGGGAGTGAGAGGGTGAGTCTGTGTGTGGGAGTGAGAGAATGAGTGTGTTTGTGTGTGTGAATGAAAGAGTGTGTGTGTTCGTGTGTGTCTGGGAGTGAGAGAGGGAGTGTGTGTGTTTGTGTGTGTGTGAGAGAGTGTGGGGTGAGAGTGTGAGTGGGTTTATGTGTGTGAGTGAGACAATGAGTGTGTTTGTGTGAGTGAGTGAGAGAGAGTGAGTGTGTGTGTGGGGATGAGAGAGTGAGTCTATGTGTGGGAGTGAGAGAATGTGTGTGTTTGTATGTGTGAGAGTATGTGTGTGTGTCTGTGTGAGTAAGAGAGTGAGTGTTTGAGTGTGTGAGAGCGTGTGCAGGAGTGTGAATGTGAGTGTGTGTGTGAGAGAGATTGTGTCTGTGTGTGGGAGTGAGTGAATGAGTGTGTTTGTGTGTGTGAGGGTGTGTTCCTGTGTGTGGGTGTGTGTGGGAGTGAGAGAGTATGTGTGGGAGAGAGTAAGAGTGTGCGTGCTTGAGAGAGTGAGTGTGTTTGTGTGTGTGAGTGAGTGAGGGAATGAGTGTGTGTGTGTCTGGGCGTGAGAGAGTGAGTGTGTCTGTGTGGGAGTGAAAGAGTGAGGGAGTGAGTGAGTGAATGAGTGTGTGGGAGTGAGTGTGTGTATGTGGGAGTGATAGAGTGAGTGTGTGTGTGAGTGAGAGAGTGAGGTTGTGTGTTGGAGTGAGAGGGTAAGGAAGTGTGTGAGTGTATGAGAGAGTGAGTGTATGTGTCTGGGAGTGAGTGAGTGAGTGAGTGAGTGAGTGAGTGAGTGAGAGTACGTGTGTGTGTGTGAGTGTGTGTGTGTGGGAGTGAGTGAGAGTGTGTTTGTGGGAGTGAGAGAGTGTGAGTGCGTGTGTGGGAGTGAGAGAGTGAGTGTGCATGTGTGAGTGAGAGTGTGTGTGTATGTGTGTGGGAGTGAGAAAGTGTGTGTGTGTGTGGGAGTGAGAGTGTGTGTGTGGAAGAGTGAGTGCGTGTGGGAATGGGAGTGTGTTTGTGTCTGGGAGTGAGAGTGTGTGTGTGTGTGGGAGTGAGTGAGTGAGTGTACATGTGTGTGAGTGAGTGTGTGGAGTGAGTGAGGGAGTGTGTGTGTATGTGTGAGTGAGAGAGTGAGTGTGTGTGTCTGGGAGTGAGAGTGAGAGTGTGTGTGTGGGAGTGAGAGAGTGAGTGTGTGGGTGTGACTGGGAGTGAGAGAGTGCATGTGTGGGAGTGAGAGAGTGGGTGTGTTTGTGTGTGTCAGTGAGAGAGTGCGTGTGTGTGCGTGAGTGAGAGAATGAGTGTTTGTGTGTGGGGGAGTGAGAGAGTGAGTGTCAGTGTGTGTGAGTGACAGAGTGTGTGTTTGGGGGTGTGAGGGTGAGTGTGATTATGTGTGTGAGTGAGAGAGAGTGTTTGTGTGTGTCTGTGTGTGTGAGGTAGTGAGTGTTTGAGTGTGTGAGACAGCATGTGCGGGAGTATGAATGTGAGTGTGTGTGTATGTGTGAGAGATCGTGTCTGTGTGTGGGAGTGAGTGAATGAGTGTGTTTGTGTGTGTGAGTGAGTGAGGGAATTAGTGTGTGTGTGTCTGGGAGTGAAATAGTGAGTGTGTCTGGGTGGGAGTGAAAGAGTGAGGGAGTGAATGAGTGAGTGAGTGTGTGGGAGTGAGAGAGTGAGTGTGTATATGTGGGAGTGAGGGAGTGAATGTGTGTGTGAGTGAGAGGGTAAGGGATTGTGTATGTGTGTGAATGAGAGAGTGAGTGTGTGTATGTCTTGGAGTGAGAGAGTGAGTGAGTGAGAGTACGTGTGTGTGTGAGTGAGTGTGTATGTGTGTGGGAGTGAGAGAGTGAGAGTGTGTGTGTGGTAGTGAGAGAGTGTGTGTGCATGTGTGAGTGAGAGTGTGTGTGTATGTGTGTGGGAGTGAGAGTGTGCGTGTGTGTGGGGGAGTGAGAGTGTGTGTGGGAGGGTGAGTGCGTGTGTGGGAATGGGAGAGTGTGTGTGTGTCTGGGAGTGAGAGAGTGAGTGTGTGAGGGAGTGAAAGAATGAGTGAGTGAATGAGTGAGTGAGTGAGTGTACGTGTGTGTGTGAGTGTGTGTGTATCTGTGAGTGAGAGAGTGAGTGTGTGTGTCTGGGAGTGAGAGAGTGAGTGTGTGAGTGAGTGAGTGAGAGTGTGTGTGTGTGTGTGAGAGAGATTGTGTGTGGGAATGGGAGAGTGTGTGTGTGTGGGTCTGTGAGTGTGTGTGTATGTGCATGTGTGGGAGTGAGAGAGTGTGTGTGTGGGAGTGAGAGAGTAAGAGTGTGTGTGGGAGTGAGAGTGCGTGTGTGTGAATGGGAGAGTGTGTGTGTGTGGTTGTGAGAGTGTGTGTACGTGTGTGGAAGTGAGAGAGTGGGTATGTGTGTGGGAGTGAGAAAGTGAGTGTGTGTGGGTGTGAGAGAGTGCGGGTGTGCAGGAGTGAGAGAGTGAGTGTCTATGTGTGGGAGTGAGAGTGTGAGTGTGTGTGTGTTGGTGAGTGAGAATGAGGATGTGTGTGTCTGGGAGTGAGAGAGTGAGTGTGCTTGTGTGGGAGTGATAGAGTGAGTGAGTGAATGAGTGAGTGAGTGTGTGTGTGGGAGTTAGAGAGTGAGTGTGTGTGTGCAGGAGTGAGAATGTGAGTGTGTGTGTGTGTGGGAGTGAGAGAGTGAGTATGGTTGTGTATGTGGGTGTGTATGTGGGAATGAGAGTGTGAGTGTGTGTGTATGTGTGTGTGGGGTTGAGAGAGTGTTTGTGTGTTTGTGCAGGGGGTGGCATAAGAGAGCGAGTCTGTTTGTGTGTGTGAGTGAGAGAATATGTGTGCATGAGTGAGTGAGTGAGTGAGTGAGTATGTGTGTGTGTGAGAGAGTGAGTGTTTGTATGTGAGAGAGCGAGTGTGTGTGTGTGCGCGTGTGAGTGGGTGAGAGAGGGAGTGTATGTGTGTGAGTGTGACAGAGAGTGAGTGCATGGGTGCAGGAGTGAGAGTGTGAGTACGTGCGTGTGGGAGTGAGAGGGTGAGTCTGTGTGTGGGAGTGAGAGAATGAGTGTGTTTGTGTGTGTGAATGAAAGAGTGTGTGTGTTCGTGTGTGTCTGGGAGTGAGAGAGGGAGTGTGTGTGTTTGTGTGTGTGTGAGAGAGTGTGGGGTGAGAGTGTGAGTGGGTTTATGTGTGTGAGTGAGACAATGAGTGTGTTTGTGTGAGTGAGTGAGAGAGAGTGAGTGTGTGTGTGGGGATGAGAGAGTGAGTCTATGTGTGGGAGTGAGAGAATGTGTGTGTTTGTATGTGTGAGAGTATGTGTGTGTGTCTGTGTGAGTAAGAGAGTGAGTGTTTGAGTGTGTGAGAGCGTGTGCAGGAGTGTGAATGTGAGTGTGTGTGTGAGAGAGATTGTGTCTGTGTGTGGGAGTGAGTGAATGAGTGTGTTTGTGTGTGTGAGGGTGTGTTCCTGTGTGTGGGTGTGTGTGGGAGTGAGAGAGTATGTGTGGGAGAGAGTAAGAGTGTGCGTGCTTGAGAGAGTGAGTGTGTTTGTGTGTGTGAGTGAGTGAGGGAATGAGTGTGTGTGTGTCTGGGCGTGAGAGAGTGAGTGTGTCTGTGTGGGAGTGAAAGAGTGAGGGAGTGAGTGAGTGAATGAGTGTGTGGGAGTGAGTGTGTGTATGTGGGAGTGATAGAGTGAGTGTGTGTGTGAGTGAGAGAGTGAGGTTGTGTGTTGGAGTGAGAGGGTAAGGAAGTGTGTGAGTGTATGAGAGAGTGAGTGTATGTGTCTGGGAGTGAGTGAGTGAGTGAGTGAGTGAGTGAGTGAGTGAGAGTACGTGTGTGTGTGTGAGTGTGTGTGTGTGGGAGTGAGTGAGAGTGTGTTTGTGGGAGTGAGAGAGTGTGAGTGCGTGTGTGGGAGTGAGAGAGTGAGTGTGCATGTGTGAGTGAGAGTGTGTGTGTATGTGTGTGGGAGTGAGAAAGTGTGTGTGTGTGTGGGAGTGAGAGTGTGTGTGTGGAAGAGTGAGTGCGTGTGGGAATGGGAGTGTGTTTGTGTCTGGGAGTGAGAGTGTGTGTGTGTGTGGGAGTGAGTGAGTGAGTGTACATGTGTGTGAGTGAGTGTGTGGAGTGAGTGAGGGAGTGTGTGTGTATGTGTGAGTGAGAGAGTGAGTGTGTGTGTCTGGGAGTGAGAGTGAGTGAGTGACAGTGTGTGTATGTGTGTGAGTGAGTGTGTGGGGGAATGGGAGAGTGTGTGTGTGTGGGTGTGAGAGTGTTTGTGGGAATGGGAGAGTGTCTGTGTGTGTGGGTGTGAGTGTGTGTGTGCGCATGTGTGGGAGTGAGTGGGTGTGTGTGTGGGAGTGAGAGTGATTGAGTGTGTGTGGGACTGAGAAAATGAGTGTATGTGGGTGTGAGAGAGTGCGGGTGTGCAGGAGTGAGAGAGTGAGTGTGTATGTGTGGGAGTGAGTGTGAGTGTGTTGGTGAGTGAGAATGAGGATGTGTGTGTCTGGGAGTGAGAGAGTGAGTGTACTTGTGTGGGAGTGAGAGAGTGAGTATGTTTGTGTGCGTGTGGGTGTGTATATGAGAATGAGAGAGTGAGTGTGTGTGTATGTGTGTGTGGGAGGAGTGTTTGTGTGTTTGTGCGGGGGTTGGCATGAGAGAGCGAGTCTGTTTGTGTGTGTGAGTGAGAGAACGTGTGTGTGTGAGAGTGAGTGTTTGTATGTGAGAGACCGAGTGTGCGTGTGTGTGTGTGTGCGCGTGTGAGTGGGTGAGAGAGGGAGTGTATGTGTGTGAGTGTGACAGAGAGTGAGTGCATGGGTGCAGGAGTGAGACTGTGAGAACGTGCATGTGGGAATGAGAGAATGAGTGTGTTTGTGTGTGTGAGTGAAAGATTGTGTGTGTTCGTGTATGTCTGGGAGTGATAGAGGGAGTGTGTGTGTGTTTGTCTGTGTGAGAGAGTGTGGGGGGAGAGTGTGAGTGGGTTTGTGTGTGTGAGTGAGACAATGAGTGTGTTTGTGTGAGTGAGTGTGAGAGAATGAGTGTGTGTGTGGGGATGAGAGAGTGAGTCTATGTGTGGGAGTGAGAGAATGAGTATGTTTGTGTGTATGAGTGTGAGTGTGTGTGTGTGTGTCTGTGAGTGAGAGTGAGTGTTTGAGTGTGTGAGAGAGCATGTGCGGGAGTGTGAATGTGAGTGTGTGTGTGAGAGAGATTGTGTGTGTGCGTGGGAGTAAGTGAATGAGTGTGTTTGTGTGTATGAGTGAGAGAGTGTGCTTCTGTGTGTGGGTATGTGTGGGAGTGAGAGAGTGTGTGTGGGAGAGAGTAAGAATGTGCGTGCTTGAGAGAGTGAGTGTGTTTGTGTGTGTGAGTGAGTGAGGGAATGAGCATGTGTGTGTCTGGGCATGAGAGAGTGAGTGTGTCTGTGTTGGAGTGAAAGAGTGAGGGAGTGAATGAGTGAGTGAATGTGTGGGAGTGAGAGAGTGAGTGTTCTGTTGAAGGGTCATGAGGACTCGAAACGTCAACTATGCTCTTCTCCGCCGATGCTGCCAGACCTGCTGAGTTTTTCCAGGTATTTCTGTTTCTGTTTTTGTTTTGGATTTCCAGCATCCGCCGCTTTTTGTTTTTATCTCTAGTGAGTGAGAGTACATGTGTGTGTGTGTGTGAGTGAGTGTGTGTGTGTGGGAGTGAGAGAGTGAGAGTGTGTGTGTGGGAGTGAGAGAGTGTGAGTGCATGTGTGGGAGTGAGAGAGTGTGTGCATGTGTGAGTGAGAGTGTGTGTATGTGTGTGGGAGTGAGAGAGTGAGTGTGTGTGTGGGACTGAGAGTGTGTGTGTGGGAGAGTGAGTGCGTGTGTAGGAATGGGAGAGTGTGTGTGTGTCTGGGAGTGAGAGAGTGTGTGTGTGTGGGAGTGAAAGAGTGAGTGAGTAAATGAGTGAGTGAGTGTACGTGTGTGTGTGAGTGAGTGTGTGTGGAGTGAGAGAGTGAGTCTATGTGTGGGAGTGAGAGAATGAGTGTGTTTGTGCATGTGAGTGTGAGAGTGTGCATGTGTTTGGGTGGGAGTGAGACAGTGTGTGCATGTGTGTGTGTCTGTGTGTGTGGTAGAGAGAGAGTGTGTGTGTGTGTTGGTGGGTGGGTGGTGCGTGAGAGAGTGAGTGTGTTTGTGTGGGAGTGAGAGAATGAGTGTGTGTGTGAGAGTGAGTCTGAGTGATTGCGTGTGAGAGTGAGTGTGTTCCTGTGTGTGAGTGAATGTGAGTGAGTGTGTGTGTGTGTGAGTAAGTGAGTTAGTGAGTGAGAGTGTGTGTGTGTGTGTTTGGGTGAGAGACCGAGTGTGTGTGTTTGAGTGAGTGAGTGCTTTTGTGTCCGAGTGAGAGAATGAGTGTGTGTGTATGAGTAAGTGAGTGCGAGTGTTTGAGTGAGAGAGTGAGTGTGTTTATGTGTGGGAGTGAATGTGTGAGTGTGTGCGTAAGTGAGTAAATGTGTGAATGAGTGAATGCGTGTGTGTGTGTTTGAGTGAGGGAGTGAGTGCGTGTGTGTGTTTGAGAGAGAGAGTGGGTGTCTGGGCGCGTGAGTGAGAGAGTCAGTCTGTGGGTGGGAATGGGAGAATGATTGTGTTTTTGTGTGTCTGTGTGTGTGGGAGTGAGAGCGAGTGAGTGTGTGTCTGAGAGAGAGTGATTGTCTGTGTGAGTGAGAGAGTGTGTGTGTGAGTGAGTGATAGAGTGAGTGCGTGAGTGAGTGAGTGAGAGAGTGAGTGTGTGTGGGAGTGAGAATGAGTGTGTGTGTGTGTGTGGGAGTGAGAGAATGTGTTTGGGGGTGAGAGTGTGTGTGTTTGGAGGTGAGACAGTGAGTGTGTTTGTGTGTGTGTGAGAGAGTGTGTGTGTGTTTGTGTGTGTGAATGAGAGAGTGTGTGTGAGTGAGAGAGTGAGTGTGTGTGTGTAAGTGAGTGAGTGCATGTGTGTGAGTGAGGTGAGTGTGTGTATCTTTGAGTGAGTATGTGTGTACGGGAGTGAGAACGTGTGTGTGTGCGTGGGAGTGTGAGAGGGGGTCTGTGTGTGGGAGTGTGAGAATAAGTGTGTTTGTGTGTGCAAGGGTGTGCATGTGGGAGTGAGAGAGTGTTTATGTGTGTATGTGTGCGTGTGAGTGGGGGGGTTGGCGTGAGAGAGTGTGTTTGTGTGAGTGAGAGAATGAGTGCCTGTGTGTGCGTTTGAGTGGGTGAATGAAGAGTATGTGTGTGTGTGAATGAGAGCAAGAGAGTGAATGTGTTTGTATGTGAGAGGGAGAGCGACTGTGTGTGTGAGAGTGAGTGAGAGAGTGAGTGTGTGTGAGAGAGAGTGAGTGCATGGGTATGGGAGTGAGATTGTGAGTGTGTGCGTGTGGGAGCGAGAGAGTGAGTCTGTGTGTGGGAGTGAGAGAATGAGTGTGTTTGTGTGTGTGTGGGAGTGAGAGAGAGTATGTGTTCATGTGTGTGTGGGAGTGAGAGAGAATGTGTGTGTGTGGGAGTGAGTGAATGAGTGTGCTTCTGTGTGTGGGTATGTGTGGGAATGAGAGAGTGTGTGTGGGAGAGAGAATGTATGTGTGCAGGTGGGTGGAGGGCTCGTGAGAGTGTGATTGTGTGGGAGTGAGAGTTTGTGTGTGCATGAGAGATTGAGTGTGTTTGTGCGTGTGAGTGAGTGTGTGTGTGTGAGAGTGTGTGTGTATGTGAGTGAGTGTGTATGTGTGAGAGTGAGAGTGTGTGTGTATGTGAGTGAAAGCGTGAGTGAGTGTGTGTTTGAGTAAGTGAGTGAGTGTGTGTGTTTGAGTGAGAGTGAGCGCATGTGTGCGGGAGTGAGAGAGTGAGTGTGTGTGTGTGCGGGAGTGAGAGAGTGAGTGTGTGTGTGTGTGTGGGAGTGAGAGTGTGTGTGTGTGTTGATGAGTGAGAGTGAGTGTGTGTGTGAGTGAGAGAGTGAGTGCGTGTGTGTGAATGAGTGTGTGTGTTTCTGGGAGTGGGAGAGTAAATGTGTTTGTGTGTGAGTGAAAAAATTAGTGAGTGAATGAGTGAGTGAGTGTGTGTGTGTGAGTGAGAGAGTGAGTGTGTATGTGTCTGGGAGTGTGTGAGTGACAGTATGTGTGTGTGTGAGTGAGTGTGTGCGTGTGAGAGTGAAAGAGTGAGAGTGTGTGGGAGTGAGAGAGTGAGAGTGCGTGTGTGGGAGTGAGAGAATATGTGTGTGTGAGTGAGAGAGTGAGTGTGTGTGTGTCTGGGAGTGTGTGAGTGAGTGAGAGTATGTGTGTGTGTGTGAGTGTGTGCGTGTGGGAGTGAAAGAGTGAGTGTGGGAGTGAGAGAGTGAGAGTGCATGTGTGTGAGTGAGAGAATGTGTGTGTCAGTGAGAGAGTGAGTGTGTGTGTATGTGGGAATGTGTGTGAGTGAGTGAGAGTATGTGTGTGTGAGTGTGTGCGTGTGGGAGTGAAAGAGTGAGAGTGTGTGTGTGGGGGTGAGAGTGCATGTGTGGGAGTGAGAAAATGTGTGTGTGAGTGAGAGAGTGTGTGTGCTTGTGTGTATGGGAGTGAGAGAGTGAGTGTGTGTGTGTGGGAGTGAGAGAGTGTGTGTGTGTGTGGAGGAGCAAGAGAGTGTGTGTGTGGGGGTGAGAGAGTGAGTGAGTATGTGCGTGTGTGTGAGAGTGAGTGAGAGAGAGAGAGAGTGTGAGAGAGAGTCAGTGCATGCGTGCGGGAATGAGATTGCGTGTGGAAGTGAGTCTGTATATGGGAGTGAGAGAATGAGTGTGTTTGTGTGTGTGGGAGTGAGAGAGGGTGTGTGTTCGTGTGTGTGGGAGTGAGAGTGTGTGTGTGTGCGAGAGAGAGTGTGTGTGTGAGAGAGAGTGTGTCTGTGTGTGGGAGTGAGAGAATGAGTGTGTGTGAGTGAGAGAGTGTGCTTGTGTGTGTGGGTGTCTGTGGGATTGAGAGAGTGTGTGTAGGAGAGTGTGTGTGTGGGTGGGTGGATGGTACGTGAGAGAGTGAGTGTTTGTGTGGGAGTGAGAGTGTGTGTGTGTGGGAGTGAGAGTTTGTGTGTGTACATGAGAGAGTGACTGTGTTTGTGTGTGTGAGAGTTAGTGTGTGTGTCAGAGTGAGAGAATGAGTGTGTTTGTGTTTGTGAGAGTGTGTGTGTCTGAGAGAGTGATAGTGTGTGTGCGTGAGACAGTGAGTATGTTTGTGTGTGTGTGAGAATGAGTGTGTGTGTGTGAGTGAGTATGTGTGTTTGAGTAAGAGAGCCTGTGTGTGTGTGAGAGTGTGTGTGTTTGTGTGTGTGAGTGAGTGAGAGTGAGTGTGTGTGTGGGAGTGAGTGTGTGTGAGTGTATGTGTGTGTTGGAGTGAAAGTGTGAATGCATGTGTGCAGGAGTGAGGGAGTGAGTGTGTGTCCGGAAGTGAGTGAGTCTATGTGTGGGAGTGAGAGAATGTTTGTATTTGTGTGTGTGAGTGAAAGAGTGTGTGTGTGTGTGAGTGAGTGTGTGTGTGGGGGAGTGAGTGTGACTGTGTGTGTGTTGGTGAGTGAGATTGAGTGAGTGTGGGAGTGAGAGAGTGAGTGTGTGCGTGTGAGTGAGGGAATGAGTGTGTGCGTGTCTGGGAGTGAGAGAGTGTGTGTTTTTGTGGGAGTGAATGAGTGAGTGAGTGTGTATGTGTGTGTGGGAGTGAGAGAGTGAGTATGTGTGTGGGAGTGGGAGAGAGTGTGTGTGTGAGTGAGTGAGAGAGTGAGTGTGTGTGTATGGGAGTGAGAGAGTGAGTGTGTGTGTATATGAGTGAGTGAGAGAGAGTGTGAGTGGGTTGTAGAGGGTAAGGGTGTGTGTGTGTGTATGAGTGGGAGAGTGAGTGTGTTTGTGTGTGTGAGTGAGTGAGAGTGAGTATGTGTGGGAGTGAGTGTGTGAGTGCGTGTGTGCAGGAGTGAGGGAGCGAGTGTGTGTCCGGGAGTGAGTGAGTCTGTGTGTGGGAGAGAATGTTTGTGTGGGGGAGTGAGTGTGAATGCGTGTGTGTTGGTGAGGGAGAGTGAGTGAGTGTGGGAGTGAGAGAGTGAGTGTGCTTGTGAGGGAATGATTGTGTGTGTGTCTGGGAGTGAGAGAGTGAATCTGTTTTTGTGGGAGTGAAAGAGTGAGTGAGTGAGTGTGTATGTGTGTGTGGGAATGAGAGAGTGAGTATGTGTGTGGGAGTGGGAGAGAGTGTGTGAGTGAGTGAGAGAGTGAGTGAGAGAGTGAGTGTGTGTGTGTGTGTGTGGGAGTGAGAGAGTGAATGTGTTTTTATGGGAGTGAATGAGTGAATGAGTGTGTGTATGTGTGTGTGGGAGTGAGAGAGTGAGTGTGTGTGGGAGGGAGAGAGTGAGTGTATGGGAGTGAGAGAGTGAGTGTGTGTGTATGTGAGTGAGTGAGAAAGTGAGTGTGTGTGTTGGAGTGAGTGGGTAAGGGTGTGTGTGTGTATGAGTGGGAGAGTGAGTGTGTGTGTGTGGGAGTGAGAGTGAGTGTGTGTGTGGGAGTGAGAGAACGTGTGTGTATGTGAGTGAGTGTGGGAGTGAGGGTGTGAGAGTGTGCATGTGGGAATGAGAGAGTGAGTGTGTTGGAGTGAGAGGGTGAGTGAGTATGTGTTGGAGTGAGAGGGTGAGTGAATGTGTGTGTGTGTGAGTGAGAGAGTGAGTGTGTGTGTGTCTGGGAGTCAGGGAGTGAGTGTGTGTGAGTGAGTGCATTGGAGTGAGAGGGTGAGTGAGTGTGTGTGGTGGGGGGTGAGAGAGTGAGTCTGTGTGTATCTGGGAGTCAGAGAGTGAGAGTGTGTGTGGGAGTGAAAGAGTGAGTGTGTGGGTGTGACTGGGAATGAGAGAGTGCATGTGTGTGTGGGAGTGAGAGAGTGGGTGTGTTTGTGTGTGTCAGTGAGACAGTGCGTGTGATCTCTTTGTATCCAGGAAATGGTCCCGCTCCTTCAGGAGTGAGCTGATCCCAACAGCGGCCTTCACTTGGGAAGGCGCCTCCTGGCACTTTGATGCAGTTGGCTACTGGAAGTGTTCAAGGGGCAGCCGCCATCACAGTAGGATGCAGGAGTGTGTCACCAGCTCATCGGGAGAGAGAAGCACATTCTGCAGGTAAATCCCTCACCCTAGCATTGAGGCTCAGCCAAGTCAGTCCACTTCAAGCCTGCATTCCCCCCGGCAGAACAGTGAATTCTGCTTTTCAATTAATGTCCTTTCTTCCTTTGTGTTATCGCAAGTAGAAGCGAATCAGGCAATGGCCTCTATTATAATAGTTGGTGTGGCTCTCACATTGCAGGCTTTTTGCTAAGGTGACCCTTGCTTGAAAAATAGTGAAGATCACTGGCCTAGGGGGTTGCCCCCTGCACCTGTGCAGGAGACCCCCAGTAGGCAGGAGCCCTCAAGGCCCCACACCTCCAAAGGACACCTACTACAGTCATCCAAGGTAATGAGGCATCACATTGAGCAGACTGCCTCCATCTCAGCTGTGATGTTGCGGTTGCACTTGGACGTAGCAGAAGAAAAAGAAAACTTTAAAAAGTATGAGCACAAAGATGGCACAGGTGATTTATTTATCTGTTTTGGACTTGTAACTATAAGCACAAGAAAGTGTAATTTATATATTCATGTGTACTTATTGATAATTTTTGGAGTTTGTCATAGTATAATAGCTAACGGTCAATGCATGCCCATGTTTAGCACACTTTGATTGTTCCAGAGGAGATAGGGACATGGACAGTATTGCTGAATGAGATGTGTTGCATTTTTGTGCAATCTTTATTGAATGTTCATATGAATTGTCACTTCTGTCATCATTCTGTGGAACATAACTTACGTGCAAGCACAACTGATCCCTTTTCTGTGCACTCAAGAGATTCATTTAGATTACTCTGAATGGGTATAAATGAGGCAGGTGCAGTTGCAGTCAATGCACTTTCAAGATGGTGCTGGATCTGAATAATTGGGCAAGTTAGGCCGTTAATGTCCAAGTGCCCCAAAAATGTCCTTGGTACCAGCACTCACTAGTGAGTGTGTATGACAAAGCTCTGCTCCCCAAGTTATTCTGTGGTAGAGGATGCAGGTTTACAGTTAACTCCGCAAGGGAGGATTGTTTTAATATTTATTCTTTCGTGAGATGTGGACAGCACTGGCAAGGCCAGAATTCATTGCCCATCCCTAACTGCCCTTGAATTGAAGTGGCTTGGTGAACTGTTTCAGTGAGCAGTTACGAGTTTTTTTCACCGTGGTTTCACAAGATGAACGTGGCATGACAGCTCCTTGGGAAATAAGCACAAACCTGCATTATTCTTCTCCTGTGCTCACACACCAGTTGGACATTCAAGAAGTAAAAGCCTTTGCGATTCACAAATGCAACTGGCTGTTCCCAGGGAGCTCAGATGGCCACACGAGTGCAGTCAATGACCCCTTTCACTCAAGGAAACCCAGCGATGACACCAAACATGGCTGACCTTGCTGCCTGGCTGTCTTCATTGGTGGGGAAGTAG
Organism: Cetorhinus maximus; assembly: GCF_964194155.1. Classification (NCBI taxonomy): domain Eukaryota; kingdom Metazoa; phylum Chordata; class Chondrichthyes; order Lamniformes; family Cetorhinidae; genus Cetorhinus; species Cetorhinus maximus. Next base: position 89,070,826 of record NC_135881.1, read on the forward strand.
ATAAAGTCATTGGAATGATGGAATAGGGCATCGGTCACCTCCTTTATACACCTATGTGTGGCAGTCTGTGAGATGCCACTTATGTCACACATAATGCCCTGGAAGCCACCATTGGCATAGGAGTTGAGCATCAATGAATTGGGGGCCACTGGCATGGGGTTGCCAACAAATCCATGTGGCTGCAAGTCTTGATGCACAATCTGACATTTCTAGTTTACCATTTCCCGAGGCATCCTCAGATGTCTCCAACATCGCCTGTCTTGTCGTCAGGAAGCATTGATGTGCCAGTGCCTATCTTTGCTGATGCCATCCCTGGAAGGCTGCATCCGAACCACTCTCCCTCTCTAGTGCTACCTGCTGTTGGCATTGCAGCCTCTGTTGTTGACCAGCAAGAGCTCTCCTTCTTTGCATCCTCTCATCCTGCTCCCAAGGCTGCAGGAATATCGCGTGAATGAGACCCATGGTTATTGCACTGTATAAAGAAGGCAGATGTAGAGATGAGAGCATGCTCATTCATGGTTCTCATCCATGGAACTAATGATCAGGGAGTCCGTTTAATCAGCCAATTGTATGCACCCAGAATTCCACCCACTCAAGACTGTGTTCCTCCCACTTCAATTGACATTCCATTCAGAGAAGCTGCATTTTGAATGACACCCTAAATGTGGCTTGTGTTACATTTCAGAGCCACTCCTGCGCCTTCCAACCTTCTCTTGTCAGCCTCACGATTGCCCCCATCACCTTTGACCTGCACAACATGACCATTCGCCTTCCCTCTGTGGCCCTTGAACTTCTCCCCCAGTGCCCTGGGCTCTATCACCATTTCCCTTGACATGCCATCTCTCCCCCCATGCCACCCAAATGCCTACTCTGACCTCGAACCCCCCCATTGTCCTCCTCAATTCTTTGGCTGCTCCCGTGACCACCCTATGAGACTTTTGAATACCTGACCCTTACACTGCACTTGGACTTTCCCCCACTACCGAATCCAACACCCCTCCCACACACACCCCCACCCCACCCCCATGACTTTTCCTTCCACCACCCAGTGCCCTCAATTCAACCCATAAGATCATAACATTTACAGCACCAACCCCGCCCTTTAGGGCCATCATTCACCTTACGATCCCTGCCTGGAACTGCCACCCCCATACCGGACTACCACACCCAGGATGTTAGGCCTTTCCCTCCTCTGCACCTACCTGTATCCAAATACCACCTTAGGTCCACCTTCCCTTCTCCAAACCTCCCTGCACTCAAATGTCTACCTTTCCACACACGCCCACCCCAGTGCTACAGAGTTCAATATGGACTCACCTTAGACACAACTGCACAAAGCCGAGTGCTGCGCTTTCCCTTTAAACAGCTATGAAATGGGTGCTGTGAGATTCTCATGCACCACGGACTTTATCTTGAAGGTAGGGCTTAATTTAAAACAGTTTCACACTAATGAGTCTTCATGGCATGCAAACATATTACTGGTAGGAACCCACCACAGGACAGTGTGAGGCTCAACACGCCACAGACATGCCACTGACTTAATCTCTACATCTCAACCCACCATCGGGAAATCAAATTTTGCTTCCCATCTCATTTGGTCACCCAGCATACCACCATTCCTGCTCTTACAGGAGCTATAAAATCCACCCCTAGATTTCTCTGTTGTGGTAAATATATAGACCCAGCATTTGCAGTAAAAATAATGGCGAGGCTACCAACACTCACCATTATTGAAGTGAAAATGAGGCAGCAACTTCCGATGACCCATGTGCAGTTAAATACAGAAATCAGGAAGTTGCTAACAATAAGATAAAAGCAAAAAACTGCAGATGCTGGAAATCCAAAACAAAAACAAAAATACCTGGAAAAACTCAGCAGGTCTGACAGCATCTGCGGAGAGGAATACAGTTAACGTTTCGAGTCCGAATGACTCTTCATCAGATCTAAGGAAAAATAGAAAAGAGGTAAAATATAAGCTGGTTTAAGGGGGTGGTGGGACAGGTAGAGCTGGATAGAGGCCCTGTGGTAGGTGGAGATTGCCAAAAGATGTCATAGACAAAAGGACAAAGAGGTATTGACGGTGGTGATATTAGCTAAGATATGTGCTAATGGTGGCATTAAGGGTAGAAAGCAGAATGAGCAAGGTACAGATAGCCCTAGTGGGGGTGGGGTGGGGGGAAGGGATTGAAATAGGCTAAAAGGTAGAGATAAAACAATGGATGGAAATACATTTAAAAATAATGGAAATAGGTGGGAAAAGAAAAATATATATAAATTATTGGAAAAAGGAGGATCGGAAAGGGGGTGGGGATGGAGTTCGTGATCTAAAGTTGTTGAACTCAATATTCAGTCCAGAAGGCTGTAAAGTGCCTAGTCAGAAGATGAGGTACTGTTCCTCCAGTTTGCGTTGAGCTTCACTGGAACATTGCAGTAGGCCAAAGACGAACATGTGGGCATGAGAGCAGGGTGGTATGTTGAAATGGCAAGCGACAAGGAGGTCTGGGTTATGCTTGCGGATAGACTGAAGTTGCTAACAATGTTGCCCTACTCCTTGAGAAACTGTGCTATATCTCAGTTACAATCAACATTGGAACACACGAATTGACATGATTTTACATAATAGATACATCTCAACCCGCCTGAAAAAGTTAAGATAAAAGCAAAGTACTGCAGATAACGGAAATCTGAAACAAAAACAGAAAATGCTGGAAAGACTTAGCAGGTCTAACAGCATCTGTGGAGAGAAAAACAGAGTTAATATTTCGAGTCCATATGACTCTTCTTCAATTAAGGCCCGCCCAGCATGACATGCACCAGGAAGCGCTATGCGCTCCCTGTGCAGGCGGGGAGGGATTCCCTGAGCCGGGTGTGCACTCTTTCGCGCATGCATGTGTAAGAGCACACAGATCTCCCTGAGGCAAAGTGCTGCCTCAGGGAGATCAGTGTTACTTTTAGAAAGATAATAAACAGTGAGAAAAATTTTATTGACATGTCCCCTCATGTGACACTGTCACATCCCTCATGAAACCTCATCCCGCCCGTGGATAAGGTTTCATGTTTTTTCTGAAGGCTGTCTGGGCTCTTTGCCTGCCCGCCAACCTTATCCATCTGCAACCTCCTCATGTCTTCTGCATAGCATACTTTCCTACCTATCTTTGTGTCATTTGCAAATTTAGCTACAATGTCTTCACTCCCCTCATCTAAGTCATTGATGTAAATCGTAAAAAGTTGAGGCTCCAGTACAGACCCCTGTGGGATGCCACTCGTCACATCCTGCCAATCAGAAAAAGACCCATTTATGCATACTCTGCTTTCTGCCAGGCAGCCAATCTTCTATCCATGCTAATGTGTTACTCACTTACACCATGCATGTTTATTTTTCGTAATAATCTTTGATGTGGCACCTTATCAAATGCCTTCTGGAAATCCAAGTACAGTACGTCTACAGGCTCCCCTTTATCCACTGCACATGTTACTCCTTCAAAAAGCTCCAATAAATTGGTTAAACATGATTTCCCTTTCACAAAACCATGCTGACTCTTCCCAATTGCCTTGAACTCTTTTAAGTGCCAGTTATAACCTCCTTAATGATCGATTCTAATAACTTCCCCATGACAGACATCAAGCTAACTGGCCTATAGTTTCCTGTTTTCTGCCTCCATCCCTTCTTGAATATAGGGGTTATATTTGCTACTTTCCAATCTGATGGAACCTTTCCAGAATCTAGCGAATTTTGGAAAATTAACACCAGCGCATCAACGACCTCATTAGCCACCTCTTTTAAGACCCTAGGATGTAGCCCGTTGGAACCCAGAGACTTGTCCGCCCGCAGCTCCATCAATTTGCTCAATACCATTTCCCTAGTGATTTCAATTTCACCAAGTTCCTTTCTCCCATTCACCTCCAGATTTGCAGCTAATACTGGAATGTTTTTTGTATCCTCCACAGTGAACACAGAAGCAAAATACTTGTTCATTTCTTCCGCCATTTTGTTATTATCTACTATTAACTCCCTATTGTCACTCTCTAGAGGACCAACACTCACTTTACTTACTCTTTTCCTTTTTATGTACCTGTAGAAACTCTTGCTATCCATTTTTACATTTCTAGCTAGCTTCCTCTCATACTCTAATTTCTTTCTCCTGATTAACCTTTTATTCATTCTCTGCCGTTCTTTATATTCTGTCCAATCATCTGTCCTGCCGCTCATCTTTGCGGAGTTGAATGCTTTATCCTTAAGTTTGATACTTTCCTTCACATCTCTAGTTAACTACAGATGGTGGGTCCTCCCCTTAGAATTTTTCTTTATAGTAGGAATGTACTTATTCTGAATACTCTGAAATATCCTCTTAAATGTCTGCCAATGCTTCTTTATTGATCTGTCCTCTCGCCTAATTTCCCAGTTCACTTCAGCTAGCTCAGCTTTCATGCCCACATAGTTGCCCTTATTTAAGTTTAAGATCCATCACACTTCTACTTCTTTATTCCTGATGAAGAGTCATATGGCCTTGAAACATTAACACTGTTTCTCTCTCCACAGATGCCGCCAGACCTGTTGATTTTTTCAGCATTTTCTGTTTTTATTTCTTTTCCTCTCTCCATTTTCTTTGATTTTACATGATTTAGCATTGGAATAATTATTCTAACTGAGGCTTCCTGGTTCAAACTCTGTGCACCTCAGGAAAGATTCTTCAATTTAATTGATTAAGGAGATACACAGTTGCTTTTCCTGTTCATGCTGCTCACAGATTCCCTATCAGTCCTGCACTGAAATGACTTTCTAATGCCAGCAAATTCCAAAAAAGAAATCCAATAGAAAGTCAGAGAGAAAATCTTGTAAATACTCATCAGATCTAGCAGTACCTGTGGAGACAGAAAGTGTTTCAGGTCGATGACCTTTCATCCGAATGGGGAAAGGTTAGAAAGCATAATAAGTTTTGAGCAATGGGAGGGTGGGAAAAAGAACAAAGGGGAGGTCTGTGATAGGATTGAAAACAGGAGAGATTAAGTGGCAGAAAATGAAAAGTTAGTCATGCAGGGCCAATTAGAGTGGTGATAGGACAAGAGAAAAAACAAGGAAATGAAAGATGTTCCTGGGCAGGTGTCTTACGGTCTGGTCTGAAAGCAAAAACAAGAGAAAAGATATGATGTCCCACCCAGAAGCCAGGAAGGAAAAACATGCTATTCCATCCAAAAAATGGGAAGGAAAATATATATATTTACATCAACCTGGCTACTCTATAAAATTATTTTTTTAAATAGACAGACTTTTCCCTGACTAGCCATGACTCATACCAGAGGAATTTCTAACCTTCAGAAACCAGTAGGGACCTTGTTATCTTCAAAGAGGCTCTAAAACAGGCCCCATTGACTGAAGAAAATCAAATTCCCACTCCCATTGCCCTTAATTGGTAGCAAGTTTCTATGCCAATTAATAGCTTACAAATGTGAAAATCTTAACTTTAATCATTTTCTCCCTGGAGGCAGGTTTCTGACCCAAAAACAAAACAGATTCCCACCTTCGTGGTGAAGATTCAGCCCCTTGCATCAGATGGATCGAAATAGTGCACAAGATTAAGGGAAAAAAAGATTGAAAGAAAAATCTTTCAATTCTAAGTCCATGTCCAGAAATCGAATGCCAGCTGTTAAATTATTTTGAAACTCTTGAAAATTGCATTTATGTTCTCCTCAACTGCAAAGATCACTCAAAGTGTTCCTTACTTACCCACTAAAAGCTGAAGAAATTCAGTAAGATAAAAGTAATTTTGTAATAAGCATAATGAAAGCACTGCAAGTCAGTTGATTCATGCAACTGATGAATATACAATATCTTTTGATAAACACTAAATCTCAGAAACACAAGACAGGTGAGTGCTATTTATAGTGGGTGTTTTTGTTTATTTTGTTGAATGCAATTTTGTTGTTGATGTTTCTGATTAATCCTTTAATCTCATTTTACACTGATGCATTTTTCCATGTTTTAACACAGACCAAAAATTATTTTATGCAAATGTCTTTGAAATAGATTACATTGTGCAAAATCTGAGATCTACTGTTTATAGTAGGTATGGCACAAGATCCACTGAGCTCAGTCCAAAAATTGGCATCGGGTCTATTAAAGACTTGGATCATCAAACTTGGTTACATTACACTTGTTTCCTTCATCTAAGTCATTGATATAGATTGTAAATAGCTGCGTCTCAAGCGCTAATCCTTGAAGAAATCCATTAATTACTTGAATGCCAACCTGAAAGTAACCAGGTAAAGAGATGGAATTCATTAATGGAAATAAATTAAAAAAACAAATTGTATATTTTTTTGCCTTACTGATGTCATATCTGAGTAGAGAAATGTATAATAGTTTGGCCCTGGATAATCGATAGAATCAAAATCAAAATCAAAATCAGTACATTCTGATTCACTCCCTTCCAACTGTATACCGCTGTGCTGCCTCCAGTCGGTCCTTTTTGCCGGTGTGACAGGACATTCCCAGGAATAGTAATGGTTGAGTCTGGGATATTGGCTGTAAGGTATGAATCAGTGAGTATGACTATGTTAGGCTGTTGCTTGACTAGTTTGTAGGACAGCTCTCCCAATTTTGGCACACGTACTCAGATGTTAATAAGAAGAACTTTGCAGGATTGACTGGGCAGGATGTGCTGTTGTCATTTTCAGTGTCTGAGTGGGGTCTGTCCTGTTTTACTCTTTCAGGCACTATGTGATACTGAAGCAGCCCTTTTCCTGAAGTAGGGAGATCTGGAAAGCATTCAGACTTTGGCTGAGAACTGGAAATTAATACTCACCCCACTCAAGTGCCAGGCATTGACTATCCCCAACAAAAGAGAATCTAACCATCCCTTCTCGACATTCAACAGCGTTACCATCACTGAATTCCCACCATCAACACTCTTAGGATTACCATTAACCAGAAGCTTGACTGGACCAGCCACTTAAATACTGAGTCTGCAATAGTAGGTCAGAGGCTATGAATTTTTCAGTAAGTACTCACTTCATGACTCCCCAATGCTTTTCCACCATCTACAAGGCACAAGTCAACTGTGTTATGGAATACTCTCCACATGCCTGGATGAGTGCAGCTCCAACAACACTCGAGAAGCTTGACACCATCTAGGAGAAAGCAGCCCACTTGATCAGCACTCCATCCATCACCTTCAACATTCGCTCCCTCCAAGGCTGATGCACAGTGGCAGCAGTGTATACCACATACAAGATGCATTGCAGCAACTCCTCAAGGATCCTTCGGCAGCACCTTCCAAACTCCAGACCTCTACCACCTAGAAGGACAAGGGCAGCAGACACATAGAAACACCACCACCTGCAAGGTCCCCTCCAAGCCACACACCATCCTAATATGGAAGTATATCAACGTTCCTTCACTGTTGCTGGGTCAAAAATCTGGAATTCCTCTCCTAACAGCACCATGGGTGTACCTACAACAGATGGAATGCAGTAGTTCAAGAAGGTGGCTTACCATCAGCTTCTCAAGGATAATTAGCAAAGGGCAATAAATGCTGGCTTTGCCAGTAATGCTCACATTCCATGAAAGAAAAAAAAGCATCAAATGATGTCTGTGAAGTACGAAATCATTATTAAACAAATTATGTTATTATATGGTTTTATTTGCTAACACAGAAAAAGGTTTGCAAAATGTTTTTTCATTAAAGCAAACAGGAAGTTACGATGACAGCCAATTCAAAGTTAAAATACTTAACACATAAGGGGGAAAAATTCTATATCAGCTGGCCTGAAGCAGATTTTCTACAGAAAGAAGCAGCCACCTGCTCTTCTCCTGTTCCTAGGAAACCTGTCCTCCTGGTAGAGTCAGAGACATTGATGTATTATGATCAAATATGTGTGCCAATTGAAGTACAGCTTGGGACACACTTTTCATCTTGCTGCAGTATAACATTGCAAAAAAAAATTTAAAGTTTCCCAAGATACTGAATACTGATTTCAGTAAATTTGAACCCTCCCTCCAAAACATTTAGGCCAGAATTCTGGTGACATCAGGCAAGCGTCCCGACGTCACTGCGCGCCATCGTAATATTTTGTTGGGCGGGCGGGCGCACGATGATCTCCGATGCGTGCCCTCCATTAATTAACGGGCCACTTAAGACCCCTGAGGCGTCAATCGACAGCGATTTTTCAGCACCCGTGCAATTTTCGAGTTGGCGCTCGGGCGCAATGGGCAGGCGGGTAGGATACATTTGTATAAACCTCATCCACGGGCGGGATAAGAGGGCTCAGTGGGGTCGCAAGTGTGCTCTGTCAAATATTGATTTTTCAAAGTTACTGATATTTGCCTGTGTGCTCTGCAATATTTCAAAATGCATACCAGCTGCTCAGACTGGACTCACAACCTTCAGGTTAGCGCTCTGCAGTGAGGAATCGTTTTTGGGCTTGCAGGTTTCAGGAAGCCTTCCCTTGGCCTGGGAGTGGGAGCTGAACTCTCCTCTGGAGGCACCTCCTCTGAGGAGGGAGGGCTAGGAGGGGGAGGAGGCCAGGAGTGGACATTCAGCCTCCAGGGGAGCCACCTTCGGAAGGACAGGTGCAGGTACAAGGGGTGCAGGGCCAAGATGTAGGTCAAGGCGGGAGGGGCCCCAGAAGACGCCACTATCCTGCTGCCAGGGTATACAGGCAGCAGGATAGTAGCTACCTCAATATGTCTGAGGTATAGTGCCAAAGGAAACTCCATCTCTCAAGGGAGGCAGTCAACTATATCTGTCAGATGATTGAGCCTGAGATCTCCGTGAACTGTGTGCATGGACACCCCATGCCAGTGGCTCTAAAGGTCACAGCTGCCCTCAACTTCTATGCCTCTGGCTCTTTCCAGGGGTCAGTGGGTGAACTTTATGGTGTCTCCCAATGAGCTGTCCACACTTGGGTCAAGCAATTTACAGACGCTCTGTTTAGGCATGCATTGACCTTCATCCACTTCCGTTGGGACCAGGCAAGCTGGACACAGCGAGCCAGAGGCTTCGCGGTGATTGCTGGCTTCCCGCACGTCCAGGGTGCAATAGACTGCACACATGTGGCCATCAAGGCACCAGCGGGTGAGCCCGGTGCCTTCGTCAACAGGAAGGGCTTCCACTTCATGAATGTGCAGATAGTGTGTGACCACAGGATGCTGATTCTACAGGTCTGTGCAAGGTACCCAGGCAGCTCCCAAGAAGCTTACATCCTCAGACCATCCCAGGTGCACGCTCAGTGCTTCTTCAGTGCTCCAGCCCGGCTTGATGAATGGCTGCTGGGTGACAAGGGCTATCCCCTCAGAAGGTGGCTCATGACGCCTCACCACCATCCAAGAACAGAAGCTGAGTAGTGGTACAATAGGAGCCACGCTTCCACAAGGGCTGTGGTGAAGAGAGCCATTGGTCTTCTCAAGATGTGCTTCCAATGCCTGGACCACTCAGGAGGCGCACTGCAGTAACCCCCAGATCGTGTGTCACTGATAGTGGTTGCATGCTGCGCTCTCCGCAATCTTGCGCTGGAAAGGGGGTCGCTGTGGACGATGAAGACATGGATGCAGTGGCTGTGGTTGCACACGATGAGTGCAGCAGTGAGTCCGAGGATGAGCACGCACAGGGAAATGCTGAGGGGGTAGACGTGACCTGGGATTACTCCAGGAAGGCAGGGACACCCGGGAGTCTTTAATCCAACGAAACTTCAGCTAGCACACCACATATGGACCTCCAGGACAAACCTGGGCTGTAGGCTCCATACTCGATACCTAAGTGCAAAATCTGCCTGGTTAGGAACATTAACTAAGGGCCTTGTTAATTAAGCTGAATGTCCCACAAAACGCTCATAACATTTATGGAAACCATCCACCTGCAGAAGAGAAGAGACATGTCTGAATTTAATATTACAACCAAAGAAACTTAAGAAAACAAAATGACAAAGGTGTTAAAAATCACACCAACTCATAAAGACCTCATTGCGGGCCAACACAAAAACACCAGTGATAAACCTATGGTGTGCCTAATGTTAATGTTTTCGGGTGCTATGTCTTGATGCTGACCTCTCACTGGGAGTGGCATCCGAGACAGCCTGCTCACTCTGCTGTCCTGTTGGCCTCGATGACCTTGGCGGCCGTCCTCTGGCCCTTGGAGCCTGTGCTGGCCCCGCCTGGGAGGGAGCTGCCAGTTCCACAGCTGGCATCTCCCCAGTCATCGCAGCCTCACCGGATGCAACAGTCACTGCAGAGGGGCGGAGGAGCTGCCACCCTCATCCGGAGCACCCTGAGGGGAGCCTGCAGAGACGACAGGAGGCTGCTGTGCTGACATGAGGTCGCTTCAGACCTCCCTGCTCACCATGGACGGATGGGCACCGAGCTGGGAAACCTGCTGCCCAGACCATCTCCCACATTGGCAATGGCCAGCTGAGGTCAATGCCGATGTGAGGGCTTGCTGCTCCGAGCACATCCCCAGGAAGCCCTGATTGGTCTCCTGGAGGAGCCTCTCCATGAGAGTCGCCACTCTGTCCATGGAAGATGCATGACCATGAGGCTCATTGCTTCGGCGATAGTCCGTGTAGACTCCGCCACCACAGACATCAAGCCAAGCATAGCCTCATGTATCTCCACCAGATGCTCCCGCACACCCAGCCACATTTCCTGCGTTTGCTGCATCGCGGACGACTCCAGAGGCACATCATCAGGAGCCAACTGAGCATGTGCCTGGTCCCCTGCAGTCCTCCGACTGCTGGCGCCATGGTCACTCTCTGTCTCTGCCAGTTCCTCCAGCGGCTGTGAAGTGCCCTCACCACTGTGCCCCGGGGCACTAGCCGATGTTCTAATTCCCACCGAGGTGCTACTATCTGCGTTGGTGCCTGCCTGGCAGAGGTGGTGTGACACTGGTGAGACTTTAGGGCCCTGAGGGTGAGAGGAGTCCCTGCTGCACCTCCTCCCGGCCCGGCTCCGCTGATGCTAAAAGGAATAACGAGGACATTGGATCAATTAACATGGAGACAATGTCAATGTGCATCCCTGTCCCCCGGATCATTATGCGCTCATCCTTCCATAAGCAATGGTCAAGCCATGTTGCAAACTTCAATCACTGAACATTCAGCACTGCCATGGCTGTTGGGAGAATAATGGTGACCTCATTGCTGGGCACACATACCTGCCCGTGGCACCCCAGCCTCACCCACACCAGTGGGCCTGGGCACATGGCACCCATGCAAATCTAGGGCCTCCTGCTCGAAGCGGCTGAGAATAGCCAACTGTGCTGGGCCCCTGCCAGTCCTCACCTGCTCGGCAGTATTATGTGCATTCTTCTCCTGAAAAGGAGACAAGAGCGTTGATTAGTGCTAATTGTACCTGGACTCTCTTCACGGATGGCCCACCCCAATCAGAGTGGAACATTGCAGGGCTCCAGTGCCTCCTCACCCCGCTGCTGCCGAACACTCACACAAAGATGCCCAGGCCTGTCCCCCCACCACCACCCCCTTAGCCAAATGCTGCCTACATCACATTAGGCACCACACGGTCTAACCTTCCATCGCAAGGAGGCGCAAGCACGTGGAGCACAGAGGACAGCAAATCGATCACAGCACCTTGAAGCTCCCCTCCCAGCATGTCATCACTCTGAATTTGACATGTCCTGGAGTTCCAGCACTGTGCCTAAGTGCAGCTCCTCCAGGTTGCACCCAAAACAGTAATGTGGGTCTTAGAGTACCACATGCTGCAGGGACAGAACATATCTCTTCACCACCCTCTCAGGGTGACCTCGGCATGGGCACTATCTGCTGGCCCACCCAGCGAAGGACACATGCCGTCAATGCTTCAATGCAGTCACTACACTCAGACCTGGCAGGTGGGGTGGGTGGGGGCAAGGGGGTGGGGCACCAGGGGGGAAAGCCTACCAACTGGGTTAAATGACCAATGCCAACATGGTACTCACCCTTCCTGAGCGCAACAGGTCGTCGAAACGCTTGCGGCACTGGATTCAGGTGCACCGCACCATGTCGCGGGAGCTCGCCACCTCCGCCACCTCCTCCCAGGCACGTTTGGTTATGTAGGGGGGCCTCCTCCTCCTGTCTTGGGTACGAGGACCTCCCGCCATGCTGCCACTTCCTCAAGGAGGGCGGCAAGGCAATTATCCAAGAAACAAGGGACACAGTGCCCCCCTGCCCTACCCTCCTGCCTGGCCTGCTCACCAGCAGCAATCTGGGGAGCCCTTCCACTAGCCATGTTTCACAGCCTTTGAAAGGCTGCAGCAACTTTTTTAAACAGGCTGCCAGGTCGCCATTGGACCCGGCAGTCATTGCAGTCCTGCCGCCGCCCACCCACTCCCGCTGTCCTCGGGAGCTGCGATTCACACTGGGCTGGCCTTAATTGGCCCGCCTGTGTAAAATGGCGGTGCAGACCTGATTGCGGGCGGCAATCGGGTTTACATCCACCCACGCCTGCTCCCGCTCCGCCCGCCCGACAGGCAGAAAATTCTGCCCTTAGCAACTTCAGGCACCTGAATGGAAGGCATCTCATGTTCAAAATTGTTAGGGTATAAGCAACACGGAAAACCATGCAGAACAGCCCCAACCTGCCAAGATTACAGTGGTTTTCTGGCTGGTTCAACCTGAAGGTATAATAATTTAAAGGAGATGCGCCAAAAACATAAAATACACCCTGTGAAAGAATGAAAATTGCATGTTACAAATAACCCAGTACATAAAATAATAAAACATTGCAGGATTTTCACCTGGAATATGACATTTTCATTTAATAAGGCTACTTCAGATGGAATATAGGGCATACAATCAGAGTGCACCAGCTCACAACCTCAGTGATCAATTTGAATAACTTGAGTTGTTGCTGTACTAAAAACAAACAAATATAAAGCATATGAGCACATATAGGAAACAGAGAAATCTCTCAAAAATATTCAGCAACAGAAACATCCATCTCATAAGTAGGTGTTGCACACTGCCAGTAAAAAGGCAACCAAAAAATACCAATTGCTTCAGGTCCTTATTCAACAAGGCCTACGGTGAATCAAATTTAAAATTCACACTCAACATCACACACAAAATCAGCAACAGAAAAAAGAACACTTTATGCATGATATATTTTCAGACATAAAATCGTTACATAATTGAAATGCCCACATTAAATCAACAAAATTACAAGTTTGAAATTTTTATCAAATTTTCTATTAGTCTGCATGGGCTAAATGATACACTCCCAAATTGGGAGCATTCCGCGCATCAGGAGATGTATTATCAGGTGTGATGACGTCAGGCAGTGTTTCTGATGTCATCATGCCAGTTTCAAATTATACGGTATGCAAGCAGGCTTAAAAGTCAGAACCCTGCCTGCACAATGTTAATTTCAATAAAAAGTGTATTTAATGTCATCAATGACCCATTTGACTGCCATAATATGCTCTTTACAGTCAGAATCACACCATGTGTGGAATCCATTTTATCATGGGTAAGCTTGTTAGAGCAGGTTTCAAAGCTGCAGCTGAGCCCAGAGTTTCAGCTTCGCAGTTAGTACTTCAGTAACTGCAGGGACTGCTTATTTAAATGAGCAGACTATCCATTCGAAAATCATATGAGGTGGAGGCCTTTTCTCAGCTGTGGAGTGCTCTGCTGAGTGCTAGATTTCGTTCCAGCCCATCACCCAGGGCTATAAAATTTCTGCGACAGGTGGGCATTGTGGTCTCAGTGGGAGACACAACCTCTAGTGAAGAGGATGAGGAGGACAAGGAGGAGAGCGAGAGGAAGAAGGTCAGAGCGGGAGGTCCAGGATGCACTGGCGTTGCATGAAGGGGACAGAGCAGCGGCAGACCTTGAGGTTCAAGAGGCATTCAGAGATCCTCAGCGGAGGTGTGGAAGGTCTTATGCAGCCCCTAGTGTATACTGGCAGAGATTGAGCTATCTGCAATTGTCAGAAACACAATGCAGGAGAAGACTCAGGCTAACAAGAGCCATGGTTACATTACTCTATGACATGCTCACAGGGGAGATATCCTCCAATTACATAGGGGCACCCAATGCCTGTAGCTTTGAAGGTTACTGTCATGCTCAACTTCTTTGAGACAGTCTTCTTTCAGGCAGCCTGTGGAGACCTCAGTGGCATCACACAACCTGCTGCACATAAAGGTCCTCACTAATAAAATGTTCTGAGGGGCAGGGAATTACATCTCCTTCATACAGGCTGTCCAGAGGATTCAGTGATTGCAGGTTTCCTCAGGGTGCAGGGAGCCGTTGATTGCACTCACATCACCATAAAGGTTTCCACTGGACAGCCCTGCACCTTCATCAACAGGAAGGGCTTCCACTCACTGAACATCCAGCTGGTCTGTGATCATCATCAGTGGATCAGGCAGGTGTATCACCCAGGCAGCAGTGATGACTCCTTCATCCTTCGCAACTCACAGGTGCCAGGCCTATTTAACTGCCCCAATTCCTTGGATGGATGGCTCATAAGTGACAAGGGGTATCCATTAAATAGATGGCTAATGACGTCTGTGAGAGTGCCCAGAACTGAGGCGGAAAGGAGGTACAATGAGAGTCACGGAAGGACCAGGGCCTTAGTCAAGAAGACCATCTGTCTCCTGAAAATGAGGTTCAGATTCCTGGAAAGATCTGGGTTTCAGTATTCCCCTTCACACGTGTCCCTGATGGTTGTGATTTGTTTCGCCCTCCATAACCTCATTATCCAAAGAGGAGATGCTCTGGGGTATGAGGGCACGCCAGATAGGGGTCAATCCACAAAAGGCGAGAGCAAGGATGAGGTGAGGAACAAGCCAATGTTCGGGTGGAAGGGCTGGCTGTGAACACGTGGATGGCTGTGTCACCAGGGATGCCTTAATATGCCAGCGGTCTCAATAGTTTCTAATGCCCCTGCATAGGAAATGCATGGTGACCATCTGTATGATCCTTTGCCCATGTGTTATGAGCGAGTCCTGTAACCATTATATCCACACACCATCCATTTCTCACATGAACACAGGAGTCCTCCTGCCCTGCATCCATATTATCAAGCTTTCCTCAACCTCCAAATACAAGTGCCACAGCCACAGTACATAATTAAAACAGCAGCATGGGGGGTCTGTGAAATGTATGTTTATTTACAATGTGAAAGGATTCTTAACAGCAAACAATAAGCAGCTCACCCAGATGTCCCTCTTGGTGACTAATGTGGATATTTTTTAGCACCTTTATGGGTGCTCTGGGACAGTGTTCCCCCCTCAAAGCTGAATGGCCACCTCCCTTGCCATGGATGACCTCAGCGGGTGTCCTCTCTGTAGCCTTGAGTGGCCCACCACTTTAGAAGACTCCTGCTGAGATGCACGAGAATCTTCAGTTGTTGCGGCACTACTCGAGGACTGTGTCAATAGCGGATGGTTGGAGGAGATGCTGCCCCCCTCAGAAGTGCCCTGAGAGGTGCTTCCAGAAGAAGGCAGCTGCTGTTCATCCTCTACAATGGCCAGCTAGTCCTCCCTGCCAACTGGTGAGGTCCCAGGAGCTGGATTTGTGCAAAAGCTCCCAGTTTCCTTGTTGCCCTGGCTCTGGGCCCTTGAGCTCAGAGGCAGGGTGATGATGTCCAGGTCTGAGCGCATACCAACAATTGTATCTGCAATACGCTTGGTTTGCCCCTCCAGGACAGTCGCCAGTCTGTACACGGTTGTTGCTCCAAAGACTGGGTGATCGCAGTGCACATGGCATAAATGGAAACCCTCGCAGTCCAGGCCAGAGCACGCAACCCATCTGATGTACCTGCCAAATCTTCATGGACCTCGCACTGGACATCCAACATCTGCCATCTTATGGACGCCTCCAGAAGCTCATCATCCAACTTGGACATTCCTTCAACCGCCTGAGGCCTTCTCCACCACACTTGCCGGCAGCTGCACATGCAAAGTGCCCTCAACAGTGTGTACATGGCCCTGTCCAATGCGACAATCCCTGCCGAGGTGCAAGTATCTGCGATGGTGCTTGGTCCTGAGAGAGGATGTGATGCTGCATCCTCCGAGGATTCTTCCTCCTCCTCAGAGGGGAGTAGCAGCTTGGCTTCTGGCGGAGGGTGAGCGTAAGAGGCTTATCCTGTGAAAAAGAGACATAAGTAAGGCGGTTAGTGGGCATCAAAGACCTTGCCACATTAGTGTTATTACAAAGCGCTCATCAACCGTTCTAATGTCCAATATCAGTGATAAGATTTTGCAGACACAATGTACACTTGAACAATCATCTGAAACTTCAGACGATGAAACTTGTCAGGGTTTCAATGTCTGAACTATATTAACCAGCTTTATCGAATAATGCCTATCCTCTATTAAATTTCCAATAGCCATTTTCTATCTGATTGAGCCTTTTGCCATCTCACCAGACCCAGGTCTCCCTCCAATCTCGCCTCTGCCTATACTCCTGGAGGGCTCGGGGTCCATGAGTGCCAGCACCTCCTCTTTGAAAGGACTCAGAACTTCCAGGTTTGGTATTCCCCTGCCTGTATGGGCTCACTCACATGCGTTGTGGGCTTGCTTCTCCTGAAAATATTTGTAAGACTGCAGTCAGTAACAATTTCAGGTCATCTTATGGCATGCCACCAACTCATTATCAGCTCAGTGCATGGCGGCCTGGATGCTGTGCACATGTGATGTATGCTCATTCTGCCAACCTCCCACCCTACAACTGGACCATTGCTTGAAATGCACAATGACATCGCCAAAGACAGCTGTGTCCTTGTTGAATCACTTTGAGGGGCAGCCAAACGCACTTCCCTCTTGCACTTGCGAGCATGCCAGGCATTACACTGGCCCAAGATTGTACATACTGAGGCCTTGCTTACCTTGGCCACCTTCATTAGGTCATTGAGCCTTTTGTTGGACCATGTGTTTCTGACCAACCCAACACTGTTGAGCTCCTCGGCCACCTCCTCCTGCACTGCACGTGTCTGCCTCGGCTTCCTCCTTTTGCCAGGGGCTGGCATCAGCTGTTCACATCTGGTAGGGACTGTAAATGCATAAATAATCACACTGCATGGCAATCACCTTGTGAAAGACAATTGCTAGTTAAACAGGTGACGGGCATTGATTATCCCATCTAAACAGAATAAAAAGATACAGCTGGAACACTTTGTGTGGAAACTACTTGGAAGTCAGTAGCATTAAGGGGCTGTCTTGAAAATAAACCAGCTTGAACCAAAAGACCAGCCTGGATTAATTCTTCCTCCACAATCTCTTATTGCGATTAACAGAGACTGCGCGCAGGAGGGCTTTGAGGGAGTCCTCGCTGAATTTATGGACTGGTTGAGCCCCTCTCCCCTCACTCCAATGGTGCTGTCATTTGTAGGAAGACATGTAACAAATGCACAACTTCTTCAGGCAAAAAGGTGGGGAACTTGTCCTGGATTAAAAAGAATGCAACCTCTGAATAGTGTCAAGGTTTGGAGACAGCAGAACTCAAAATATAATGCACTCACCTTATAAGTCTACAAACTGCTCAGTGACAAATTATCTAGATAAGTTTTATGCAATCCTGTATTTACTGGGTCCCCTGACACTGTCCCATGCCCCTTTAAAGTACTGGCCATGACTTTGGTTCAGGTCATGGCCTACAACCTCTGTAGTTGGATATCCCACCCTCCAGCGCTGATTGGGTGGGGTGAAGGCTTCAAACACAACCTTCAGTCTGATTAGCCCCAATCAACGTATTATCAGGCACATTCCGAAAGTGGGCCCGGAAGTTGAAACACCGTCAACTTCCTGGTGTGGAACCCACCCTTGACGCCCCAGTGTATTATTCTGCTCCATATTCTTGTTTGGCCAACTTTCACAAGTTGACCAACTATCACAACTTTAAACTTCAATGGGCTGAATTTTCCCCCCGTTGGGGGGGAAGTTGATGAGCGAGCGCATGTAGGCGTGCTTCCAATCAGCACCCCCAATCGGAGGCACGGCGTCATTTTACGTAGGCAGGCCAATTAAGGCCCGCCCAGCGTGACGTCCACACAGAATTGCTATGCGCTCCCTGTGTGGGCGGGAAGGGAATCCCAAAATCGAGAGTGCGCTCTTTCACGCATGCGCACGAAAGAGCGCACTAATCTCCCTGAGACTAAGTGCTGCCTCAGGGAGATCGCCATTACTTTCAAAAATATTAAAAATAGAAAAAAAAATTCCCTTACAGGTCTCCTCATGTGACAATGTCACATGAGTTAGGACATGTTCATAATTTCTAAAAAAAACTTTATTAATATTTTTAAAACCCTACATAAAACCTCAACCGCCTGTGGATGGGGTTTCATGTTTTTTCTACTTCCTGCCGGGGCTCCTGGCCTGCCAGCCAACCTTAAGCTTGGATGGGCAGGTCCACTAATTACTTTAATTGCACTTTCAATGGTCTCAATTGGTCATTGACAGGTCGGCGGGCGTGCAGCTGATTTTGCTGCGCCCCCGCCTTCCTGAAAATTTAAATGGGGCGTGGTGACGTCGGGAGTTCTGCCTGATGTCACCATGCATCATTTTACGCGTCGGCAAGCGGGCCCCACCCCTGCTCGCCGATGGTAAAATCCAGCCCAATATATGGGGAGTAGATATTACCAGTTGTAGTGATTTTTAGCACTAGCCATTACCATATTTTCAGACATTCCAATTCACAAATGGACTACAACACAAATTACATCTTTAAGCAAGCCTTGGCTCACTCAATGCCAATGTTGTGGCCTTTGCACTCGGGGAGATACCACATCATAGAACTTCGAGACTTTGTAATTGAAACAGTACACCATCATAAGTAAGTTTTACCATAAAAATATTTGTGACAAATAAATTAACAGTTTTTCTTAAAGAAAAACGCAAACACATGGTTAAGGCTTTGTGATGTATTGGAAAAATAAATTGGACAATGAGTAGTGCACCCGGCTTGATGGATTTAAATTTGCTCCATTAAATTCTATTATCTAACTTCAATCAATTTCTCATGGCCTTTGTTTCCAGTATTCCAGTTGTTGTGTCCTCCTTCGGTTGACAATGGTAGAATGGTGTTTGTTTAAATACAACATTGATGCAAATCAGTGCTGGTTTTCAGGGCAGGTCAGGCCTTCAGGTGAAATTTTTACCACCTGAATAGCCAGTGCAAATTTCCAGCTGAGAATCAACAACATTAATTAATTTTGGTATAATTAAATTCAACTGTTTTTCCTAGAGGGCTGGTGGTGAAATAGCTTAGAAGCAAGGGCCTAAACATTTCTTTGGGCTAACATCTCTGATGGAAGTGCATCGATATAGGAGTTCCACCTGTTAGAACAATCTCGGCAATTTTCTGTGCCTAATTAAGGTAGTTAGCAGTAGAAATTAATGTTCTCTTTTGAGAACTCATCTCAGGGAGGGGGAGAAATAGCTGAGGGCTTGCGCCAGAATAATTAAAATTTGCTTCTACGATTGATTGCACGAGGCAATTAAAAAAAAAATTTGTAACCCTCTCCTCCAACTTTTTAGCAATGCTGTGTGTTAAGAATGCAAAAGTGTTAATAACAGGAAATATGTCTGTTAAAAGTTGTGATAGAGAGAGGAGCCAGTGGAACGGTTCCCCACCACAATTCTTGCTGGTATCTGTACCAAAAACTGTTTTTATGACTGATTTGGGGACATAGAAAAATCTGTTGTTAATTTGCCTTCTGCAAGGGATCAAACACCCATGTAGAACTGGGTGTTTGATCCCTTGCAGAAAGCAAGCCTGGTTCAATTCATTACCAATAACCCCTGTGCAACTCCTGAAAGTGGGGACAGCAAGACTTGCCACAAGACTTGCTATAGGACATTCATCAATACTTTAGTAATCGAAGAAAGACTATTTGCTATCGCACAGATATAGCAAACTATTATAAACGTGAAGATTGGCATCTATTCAAACTGGTAGCATGTATCGGCTGCAGTTCTGACATATTACAACAGATGAAATTAAAACCTAACCACATTTTCCATTCCATCATAAGGAAATGTGCTCTTCAACATTTAAGAGGAACTCAATTTCTAAGTACCTTGTGCACTGAAAGCCTAATAATATAATTCAATAGCCAGAAATATATTCTGAGATCATATTAATGAATACTTATATAAAAAGCAATCTAAATGGTAGCTATGTTTATTGCTGTTATCAGCAATAATTTATGATTAATACTAACCTGTGATCAGGATGTACTAGTGTGGAAATCCATCTCAAGCTAAGTGTGAATTTTTCAGAACAACCTACCACTGGAGTTTTTGAATTCCATACAAGGTATCAGCGTGAATATTTTTTATTTTATATGTTCAGAAACAAGAAACAACTAGCCTCTGCCAGTAGCGCAAATAGTTGCTCGTGAATTGTCAGCTCATTTTACACTGTGCCTAATTTTCCTTTCCATTGAAGTCAATGAAAGGTGCGGTGTAAAGTGGACTGCCAATTCGCAATAAACCCATTTTGCACTACAAACATGACCAATTTCATCCCTGTGAAGTTTGCGTACAGCATAACATATTTCTTAAAATAGAAAGTACCAGTGCTATATAACTGAATAAACTTAAAAAGAATTTTGAAGATTTAACAACGTAAGTGAGAAGAATGAACCTGTCTGCTACTGCATAGCTCCACTCATTTTATGGGAATTTGGTTTGATTTTGAAGGGTTTCTACTGCAAATCTAGTTTACATTCAAGCAGGTCTATACCTATTTTTTGATGCAGATGCGTGAAGAAAATACAGAAACATATAAAATACAGATACGTTGAGGCAAAGTGGACAAGTCCTTTCATGGTTCTTTGGGACAACCTAGGACATATTTTGAATTGAAGGCCACAATTTATTAAGAAGCATGACTTCCTTCTATCATAAGGTTAGAAGTGGGGGTGTTCGCTGATGATTGCACAATCTTCAGCATCATTTGCGACTCCTCAGATACGGAAGCAGTCCATGTCCAAATGTAGCAAGACCTGGACAATATACAGGCTTGGGCTGGCAAGTGGCAGGAAACATTCGCACCAAACAAGTGCCAGGCAATGATCATCTCCAACAAAAGAGAATCTAACCATCATCCTTGACATTCAATAGCATTACCGTCGCTGAATCCCCCACTATCAAATCCTGGGGGTTATCACAAGAGCAGGTCAGAGGCTAAGAATCCTGCAGCGAGTAACTCACCTCCTGACTTCCCAAAGCCTGTGCACCATCTACAAGGTACAAGTCAGGAGTGTGATGGAATACTATCCACTTGCCTGGATGAGTAAAGATCCAACACTCAAGAAGCTTGACATCATCCAGGACAAAGCAGCCTGCTTGATTGGCACCTCATCCACAAACATTGACTCGCTCCATCACTGATGAGCAGTGACATCTACAAGATGCACTGCAGAAACTCACCAAGGCTCCTTAGGCAGCACCTTCCAAAGCCACAACCAGTACCATCTAGAAGGACAAGGGCAGCAGACACATGGGAACACCATCACCTGGAAGTTCCCCACCAAGCACTCACATCCTGACTTGGAAATATGTTGCTGTTCCTTCACTGTCGCTGGGTCAAAATCCTGGAACTCCCTCTCTAACCACTGTGGGTCTATCTACACCAAATGGACTGCAGCGGTTCAAGAAGGCAGCTTACCACCACCTTCTCAAGGGCAATTAGGGATGTGCAATAAATGCTGACCTAGCCAGTGGCGCCCAATATCCTGTAAATAAGTGAAAAAAAGCTTTTAACTTGTCTCTCAAAACAAAATTACAATTCCATCGATGAAATGCTCTTGGACTCACGGCAAATCCTCTGGCACTACTTTGAAAATGGATTTCGCACCCAGGCAAAATTGGCAATTCATTTCCCCCTCTTTCATGAAAATATTCACAAAGTTTCGTGTAAAGCTGAGACAAATTGCATCTTTCACTTCTAGGGCCGACATTTGAAGTCCTTCAGTGATAAAAGATAATACTGGAAAATACTCACAGCCCATAACTACTCCATAGTAAAAGATTTTTTTAACAAGCCTCTGTAAATTTTTCATGCTTGATATAAAAGTTACAGTTCTTACCTTGCAGAGAAACATCAATTTCATTGAGTCGGTCAAATATGTTGGGTGAATAGCCCAATAAAATCTGAAAGCACTGATCCAGCAGCTGATGGAAAAGTGGTGATTCAGAGTCGATCAAAAATAGTCAATAGTCTTCCCTGAGCTTCCACATTCTTGCCAAAACTACTAATGAGACGACAGTCAAAATTCTTCCATTCCTTCATCTATGTTTTCAGTTGAAAGAGTTTCTGTTTCAAAAGATCTCTTGCCTTATCTTTCAACACATGTTTGGTCTTCAACTGATGTTTTAATTTGATTGGTTCCATGCTAATCTAAACCAATTGGTTCTATGCTAACCTTAGTCATAACCTCAGCACATTGAACACATTGCGGTGATGATTTTTGTCAAACCAATAAATACGAATCACAAGTAGAGTGGATCATAATTCTTCTGTCTGGCACTACTTGTTACTTTCATGGAATCAACATCTTCAATTTTATGCTACAAAAAACATTAAATTCCTTCACAGTTCTTGAACAGCAAATGTTAGTAACAACAACTTGTATTTACATAAAATAAATATTTGCTGTTGTATAGCGCCCCATCACTACCTGGAATGCTTTACAGTCAATTAAATACTTTTGAAATGTAGTCACTGTTGGGATAATGTAGCGCCTTCTAACATAATAAAATGTTCCATGGCACTTCAAAAGACACTGAGCCACATAAGGAGACATTATGACAAATGACCAAAAGCAATTTTAAGAAATGTCTATCTTAAAGGAGGAAAGAAAGGTAGAGAAGGTAGAGAATTTTGAGCTTACAGCCTTGGTAGCTGAAGGTATGGCTGGTAATGTTAGAGCGATTAAAATCACATGATGCATGAGACCAGAATTAGAGAAGCACAGAGATCTCAAGAGAATTGCGGGGTTGGAGGAGATCACTGAGATAGGTAAGGGCAAAGCCATTGAGAAATTTGAAAGCAAGCACGAAATTTTAAAATTGAAGTGTTGTTTAACTGGGAGCTAGTGTCAGTCAGTGAGAACAGGGGTCATAGGTGAATAGAACTTGATGCGAGTTTGGATACTGGCAACAGAGTTTCAGGCAACCTCAGTTGTTTACGGAAGATAGAATGTGGGAGGCCAGGTGTGAGCGCATTGTAATAGCCAAGTCTAGAAGTAAGAAAGGCATGGGTGAGGGTTTCAGCAACAGAGGAGCTAAAGCAGGAGCAGTTGGACAATACTACAGATATGGAAATAGTCAGATTGGGTAATTTCTGACTTCGGTAAGAGCTCTTTTGGTATTGTGTTAGGGATGGAAATTGAACGGAGGGATTCAGCTTCGAATTCTGGAAAAGGTGGGAAGCAACAACATTTTGGAGAGGAAAGCTACGTTGGAGATGGGGCAGTAGTTTTCAAGAACGGTGAGGTCGGGGTTCCATTTTTCAGGGGAGGAGTAATGACGGAAGATTTGAAGGAGAGGAGAGCACACATGAGGAAAGAGAAATATTAACAATATTAGCTAACATGGGAGCCAGAAAGGGAAGTAGGATGGTTAGCAGTTTAGTTTGAATAAGCCAAGAGAGCAGGATGTATGTAAAAACAAAAAGATTAGTGAAGACAAATGTAGGTTCCTTTCAGTGTGAAACGGGAGAATTTATAATAGAGAACAAGGAAATGGCAGAGCAATTAAACAGCTACTTTAGTTCTGTCTTCACGGAAGAAGACAAAAATAACTTCCCATAAATACTAGGGAACCAAGGGTCTGGTGTGAAGGAGGAAATTAAAGGAAATTAGTATTACTAAAACAATAGCGCTGGAGAAATTAATGGGACTGAAAGCCAATAAATCCCCAGAGCCCGATAATCTACATCTCAGGGTACTAAAGAGGGTGGTCATGGAAGTATTGGATGCGCTGGTTGTCATCTTGCAAAATTCTGTAGATTCTGGGACCGTCCCAGCAGATTGGAGGGTGGCAAATGCAACCCCATTATTTCAAAAAGGAGGGAGGGAGAAAACAGCCAATTACAGACCAGTTAGCCTAACATTAGTCGTAGGGAAAATGCTAGAGTCTATTATAAATGATGTGATAACAGGGCACTTATAAAATATCAATGGGGTTAGACAAAGACAACATGGATTTATGAAAGGGAAATCAAACCTACTGGAGTTCTTTGAGGATGTAATTAGCAGAATAGATAAGGGAGAACCAGTGGATATGGTGTATTTGGATTTTCAGAAAGCTTCTGATAAAGTCCCACACAAGAGGTTACAGTGTAAAATTAAGGCACATGAGATTGGCGGTAATATATTGGCATGGATTGAGAATTGGTTAGCAGACAGGAAAGCAGAAATAATTGGGTCTTTATTGGAGTGGCAGGTGGAGTGCCGCAGGGATCAGTACTTGGGCCCCAGCTATTCACAATATATATCAATGATTTGGATAAGGGAATCAAATGTAATATTTCCAAGTTTGCTGCCGACACCAAACTTTGTGGGAATGTGAGCGATGAGGAGGCTTCAAGACAATTTAGGCAGGTTGAGTGAGTGGACAAATGCATAGCAGATGCAGTATAATGTGGATAAGTGTAAAGTTATCCACTTCAGTAGGAAAAACAGAATGGTAGAGTATTATTTAAATGGTGATAGATTTGGAAATGTTGATGTACAAAGGGACCTGGGTGTCCTTGTACACCAATCACTGAAAATAAACATGCAGGTGCAGCGAGCAGTTAAAAAGGCAAATGGTTTGTTGGCCTTCATTGCAAGAGGACTTGAGTACAGGAGCAAGGATGTCTTACTGCAGCTGTACAGGGCCTTGGTGAGACCACACCTGGAGTATTATTTGCAGTTTTTGTCTCCTTACCTAAGAAAGGGTATACATGCCATAGAGGGAGTGCAGTGAAGGTTCACCAGACTGATTCCTGGGATGGCACGATTTTGGTATGAGGAGTGATTGGGTCGACTAGGCCTGTATTCACTGGAGTTTAGAAGAATGAGAGGAGGTCTCATTGAAATGTATAAAATTCTGAGGGATGGACAGACTGTACACAGAGATGATATTTCTGGCTGAAGAGGTCTAGAACAAGGGGTGTCCTTGTACACCAATCACTCAGGATATGGGTTAGACCATTTAGGACTGACAAGAATGAGGAGAAACTTCTTCACTCAGAGGGCAGTGAGCCTACGGAATTCTGTATCACAGAAGACTGTGGAGGCCAAGGCACTGAACATACTTAAGAAGGGAATAGATAGATTTCTGGACTCGAAAGGTGTCAAGGAATATGAGGAGAGCGCGGGAGTACAGCATTGAGTTAGAGGTTCAGTCATGATCATATTGAATGGTGGAGCAGGCTCGAAGGGCTGAATGACCTGCTCCTGCTCCTGTTTTCTATGTTTCTATGAACTGGGTCTCATGGACAAGATGAGCTTGGAGGGAGCATGAGGGGAGATCGGAGAGAAATTAAAGTGAGATGCAGGTTCACGGCTAGTTATATAGCACACAGGGACTAAAGGGCACTGAGATGTTCAGAACGCTTTAATTTGAAATGGCAGGTCAAGCAGATATTATTTCAGGCGAGGACCATCTGAACTGGTAAATAAAAAAAACTATAATATGAAGAACATCACTCTTGTGGTGTAGTGGATGCCTGAAAGAGCAACTGCTGCAGCCTGGCCACACCTATAATCAACTGACTGTAAAAACTCTGAACATCTTTAAATTTTGAAGAAACTGATCAAATTTAAATTCAAAAGAAATAGTATACATAATAATAATAATAGTAGAGCCTTGCACAGGGTGCTCTCAGCAGAGTGTTTGAATTCCCATTAATTTCTTGTTGGATCAATCAGGGCTGATTTTGCTTCCGTGTGTAACTTCGGAATTTTAAAAAATGTTCCTCATGATTTAGACAAAGTAACAAGGATGTTTTTGCTGTTTAAAATTATAGAAGGTTGATATTTTGTGGTGTTGTATTTGTAACACGTTGGTTAAGAAGTTTGTGCAAAAAGCATCTGTTCTCTATTCCACAGTCATTAACTCAAAACAAATAGGTTATCAATATTGTTAAAGTATAGATAGTGGAATATAATTCAAACGTGCTAAGCAATTCTCTATAAAGCTTACACAGAAAAAAATCCAGGAGAAGCTCATCATTTATTTTCATTGTAGAAAATACTAAAAAGGGCTTTATCCAAGTTTTTAAATGCTGAAATGCTGAAGGGCATAAGTAATATAAGTAAACTGTAATTGTATAAATTGTGGAATCTGGGCTAGCCTGAAGCAAGATTACAGGTTAATAGAAAGTTGACAAGTGGAATAGTCATTTAGACAATTAATGGATGTTAATGAGCTCTTTTTAAAAAAAAGAACGACCAGATGAATATCTAAGTAAAAAAAGCCCCATATCCCCTCTGACCTTGAAACTGTCATCTGTAGATCACAAGCAGTTAGGTTGAATAATGTAAATTATGTTATTATATTGAAACCCTGGGGTTAGACTCAATTATCTTCAGGGATTGTGCAGATCTATGCAAAGTTATTATCTCTGATTACAAAATGCATCTTTGAAATGACACACTCTAAGATACCTTCTCAATAAATATATTCCAGTATATAGAATTAATGAAATGGAACACAACATTTCAGAAACACGGGAGAAGTAACTTATATGATGCTAGATTTTTCTGCTTATGACATATTAACGCCGAACCTGATTAGTGGAAAAAGAGATACTGGATCCACAAATGATAACAAGTTAAATGATCACCTTTTTGCATTTCTAGTTGTCTAAAAAGTACTTAATTACAATATTTTTACATTAAAAATGTCATAAGTACAATGGGTTTATGTAAATGCAATTCAAATTGGGGTTGAAAATCTGTGAGGATGCACCGCAGAATAAATGGTCGTTATATTAAGGCATCAATCAATTTCGATGAGAATCCTGTACGCCACTATTTGAGGATACCAAAGGAAATTATTGTTCACACTTGGAAACAGAAAAAGGTATTTCCCTCTAAGGAGGTAAAATTCCCCCTCATAATCATTTCACTGAAAAAGTCATTGACACCATCTTTCCTTGTTCAATCATCGACAAATATTGTTTTGCCCTCTAAGGCTTTGCTGAACACATTTCAAGGGAGAATTTTAACATGCCAGGATTGTGTAGGTTTCTGTGAGGACAGCAGGTTAAAAGACCAGAAACTGCCAGCATGTTGGGAAATTGACAGGAACCCAACAACTTCTACCCTTAAGCTAAGCACTTCTTCAGTGCACAGAAAACACCAGTTGGACATATGGGTCTCAGATTTACATACATTAAATGGCACAGTTTTAACCCTAGCTTTAACTCTGAGCATTTGGGTCTCCCAAATTTCCTTGAATTTGTCAGATAAAATAAGGTGTGAGGATAGTAGGGATTCACCAGGCTGAACAATTGACAAGCAAAAAGGGCTTAAAATACCAAGATATTGCAGATGCTTCCTAGCCTTGAAAGAATTTGGCTCACAGGACTTATTCTGAAAATGTGCTTTCATGCCTTTGGAGCTGATTTCCAATACATTGGAGGTAATTTCAGCTACCTTGGGGTTTTTTGCCTCTGATTTGTAATTCCCAGCTGTCAGCCTTCACAGCAGCAGGTTTGGACCACTGAGAAATACAAGAGGAGCAACACCAGCAACACCAGAAGCAGCAGCAGCCTTCTCAATTCACTGCCACTTCACAGGACAGATGGGATGAGCACAGAACTCAAGCTTACAAGAAACAATACCTCCAAGACAGGGTATATAGGCAGAGGATTACTTTTTGGGACATAACTGAAAGCCAACATCTCAAGAGGTTCAGACTTACTTGACAGATGAATACTGACATTTTCAGCCTCCTGAAAGATGACCTCCTTTCAAAGTGGACCAGCCAAAGTCACCACAGCATTAATTTGTTCACCTCCTTCCAGGGATCTGCTAGTGACATTGGCAGTATCTCACAGCCTTCAACCCACAGAAAGTTGTATGATGAATTCCATGTTTGTCAAGGGCAGAGCTAATATGCACTTCATGACTGGTGAAGCCAGTTTGAATGAGAGGGCCCTCAGAATTGCTGCTCTGGGTGGGTACCCATAGGCCCAGGAAGTCACAGATGCACACATGTGGCAATCAAGGCACCCTCCAATCACCCAGCAGTATTCATCAACTGAAGGGGATTCCATTTCATCCATGTTCAGCTGGTATACAATCACCGAAAGACCATCATGCATATATGTGCAAGGTACACAGGGAGCTGGCATGATGCTTTCATCTGCATTAATCAAGTCTCCCACATATATTTGCACCTACAAGCTGAGTCAGTGGATGACTACCCTCTAAGCTTGTGGCTGATAACATCTGTGAGGTGCCCTACCACTGACACACAGGAAAGGTACAACCAAAACCATGTGAGCGCAAGAGTTGTCATTGAGCAAGCAATTGGGATGCTGAAGTTGCAATTCAGGTGCCTGGACAAGTCTGGAGGCATCCTTCAGTATGCAGTAGCAAGGGTTTCCAGAATGATAGTGGGGTGCTGCACCTTGCATAGCATAGCACAGCAGTGAGGACAGGAGCTTGAGGAGGAGAATGGTGATCAGGAGAGGAGTAGGAGAAACTTGATGTGACAAGGGCACTTGCAGTTGCTCACTTAGCAAACATGGATGCCTGGGACGTACTGATTCTGACACAGTTCAGCTAATCGGAGCCAGTACAGCCACCTGGCACACAAATGCTGAACCCACTGTGCTCCCCTTCCCACAATTCAAAGCAGACCAATCAACAATCCATCCCTCTCACAGGCACATTTAGCTTATCTTTTACTTCTGTTATACCATTTTTGATAAGGCAGAAATTCACTTGACAGATAACAGGCAACAATGGGTAGGATGGGACAATAGAACTTTGAAATAAAATTTGTGGTTCATAAACATTAAACAGCAACCTTTAAGTTCCCGCACAGGCTGAGCACAAATAAGTCCCTTTAGTTCACAGCATGTACACAACTGCACAAACAAAAGTAAAGTACCTGCGCACTTAAATAAATAGGCCACACGCAAGAAAAGAATTAGAGGAAGCATTGGTTCTAAATCATCATTGTGCATATTTCAGTGGCTATTAACATCAAGTCTACATGAGTGAATATTGTCTGCTGTGACTGTATTACATTTAAATCTGCCACATGTAGCTGGGAGACCATAATCTCTACATCACTAATGGCCAGGTATGCTGAGATCTGGTTTATCTTCTGCTCATGAACTGCCAAAATAGAGATGACTGGAGGGCCACCTCCAGTTCTATGCATCTCCTTGGTGTTCTATGTTTTCTTTTCCTGCAAGGAGAGAAAGTAGAGATCTATTAAGTGTGAGCAGTAGAAGGTTTTACTATGGAAGGAAAATATTTGTGGTGGGTCACTATGAGGGCTCAAACTGCCTTGAAATTCCACATATCCAAATGAGGCCCCATGGAGTTCATCATTATTGTCTAAGCATTACTGTGACTTGGTCACAAAGGTTTGGTAGATCTGTTCTGATGAGATTTTCTATAAATCATATTCCCCTTAATAAACTGCACAAATGGCTATTTAGAGTGCATGTGCATGTGTCTGTGTGTGTGAGAGAGGTGGCAATTTGAGCATGTCAGTGGTGGCAGATCAGATGGGAATGTGAGGCTAGACAAAGAGAGGTGGGTGTTGATGTAAGGTTTGTTGGTTTAAGGAGTGATGTGCAAAAGGCTGAGGAAAAACAGAGTGAAAGGATCTGTATGTTCATATTTGAATGTCTCATGCTTCTCATCTTTTCTGCTCTGATGAAGTCATTGAACCTCTTGACGCACTGTATTCAGAAGCAAGGCACCACACTCCTGCTGCTGACCTCCTTGGCCACTTCCAATCACACCTGCTTGTTCTAGGAGGCTGCTTCTTTCTGCCTGTCTGCAGTAAATGGAATCTCCCTACAGACTCTTACAGACCTCTGTATGATGTCTAGGGACACATCTGGGAAGTGTGATGCTGCCTTTCCACATTGAGACCCCATCTGTGAAGTTCCTGGCTCTGTTATGACACTTTGACAATCCTTCAATTCTGACCTTCACTTAAATAGAGAAACTGAAACAGACTGCAGCAGTTTGTCATCCACCCATCTGCTCTAATTGGTCAGGAAACCTCAAGGTCAAATGCAAATAGTATGGCTAAGTTGAAAAGTCACTGACAAATGCGCTACTGAAATGTTCAGGTTTTGGGTTCCCCAGCTGTGAATCAGTCTGACAGCTAAAATTCAGCCCTAAGTGTCTGAGGCACTGTGAAGTATAAATGAATGCTGAAATAGAAGCATTGTGCTACAGTACAATTTTCTGGCTAAAGGATAAGTAGAAAAATCTAGTTGGCAATGTTCACATATAAATAATTAATCTATTTGTTGAATGTGTATGATCATACTAAGACCTGTGTAAAAACAGTAATGTAGTACATGTGTACAAAGCTTTTGTATGTGAACTTCACTGATCCGATTCTACGTATTCCATGTTCAAATGAGGCATTTTAGGGTTCATCGTCATAATTTATCATTTATCTAAGCATTACTGTGACCCAGTCATAAAGTTTCTATAGATCTGCTCTGACAAAATTTTACACAAATTATATTTTATTCCCATTAACAAAAAACATATAAATAACTATTTACAGAAAAAAGTGTAATAATTAGAATACGTACCTTAGATCAAGATCAGCTGTAGCTCAATTGGTAGCACTCTCGCCTGAGTCAGAAGGTTGTTGATTCAAGTCTCACTTCAGAGACTTGAGCACAAAAATCTAGGCTGACACGCCTTCAATTCTGACCTTCACTTAAATAGTGCTGCATTATCAGAGGTGCCTTTTTCAAGTGAGATGTTAAACGAGGCCCCATCTGCTCATTCAGGTGGATGCAAAAAATCCTATGGCACTATTTTGAAGAAGAGCAGGGAAGTTATCCCTGATGCCCCGGCAGATATATATCCCACAAAAACAGATCATCTGGTCATTATTACATTGCTGTTTGTGGGAGTTTGCTGTGTGCAATTTGGCTGCCACATTTCCTATATTACAACCGTGACTACACTTCAAAAAAGTACTTCATGTAAAGTGCTTCGGGATGTCGAGTAGCATGAAAGACACTGTATAAATACAAGTCTTTCTTTCTTTTAGTTGCGGTCTGCCACAGTGGCTGAGTATATTTTATCCTCCACACAGGTTCATTATCCTATAAAACAAAAATACAAAACAAGTACTTGCTTCTGGCTGCATTTTATCATACTAAACTTGACAGTTTGATAGTGAATGAAAAAATATTCCATTCTCTAGCAACACACCTAGACCTCTGCCACGCTTTCCTAGCTACATTTTCTTCAAGAACAGTTGAAGGAAAAATGAGAATGATGAGATGTGTATAATTGAACATGACTATTTCAGCATAATCTACTGCAATAGTGTACTGGTCTTTAAATGATATAAGCAATTAACACTTTAATGATGATGGCAGTTATATAGAGTATTACCCCAAAAGGAGATTCAACTGAATTGTTATTCTATACATAATAATAATAATGGTTATGATCTGAAGTTGCTGAGTTCAGTTGATTCCAATTTGCACAACTTATTATTAAAAAAAACACAACCACAAATCGGATACAGTAAAATAATTCTTCTTCAAATTTCTTTGGTGGACCCAACAAAATTATTGAAGGATTTATGGAGCAAAGGACAGAAGCAGGATTTTATGTGTCCCTTCCCCACCTACCCCAGGGAGTAGGCTGAGAGGCGGGGTGGGCATAAAATTGGGTGGGATGCTAGGGGGTGCCTGTTGCCTTCATGCCACCACTGGAATTTTACCAGCAGCAGATGAGCACCTCACCACATGGGGAGACCACATGCAGTAAAATCTGGCAACACCCCTGTGGGCTTGGGAGGTGTGGGGGAGTGGGGGAGGGCACTCGTGATCGGGCAGCCTGTGGCACATGGAGAGGGCCTCCAGCAGCAAGGAATGCCACCTCTCCCTTCATGATTAAAACCCTGTCCTACCATCCTGCCCGATTGGTCCCAACTAGCTACTCATTTGCACTCTGGGCCTTCTCAATGACTGCTGTTTCAGGGCCTGCTACAGTCCCAACAGTGTCCACCACTCCCAGCCCTCTGATTGACCGACAGCTCTTGGTAGCAGAACATGCTGTCTTAGAGAGGCAAAAGCCACAACTACACATTGCAGGCAATTAACTGACTGCTCAATGTAGAATACCATCGTGGCTTCCAGGGCTAGTGAAGGTGGGGTTGCCCCCAATTTTCTGGCCAGTGGGTGGGGCTCCAGCCATCTTGTAAAATCACGGCTATAGTATGTGATCAAGGTTAGCCACCATAAATGTTGATTCAAGTTGCTGTTAAACATTTATAGAGAAGTTTATCAATAAAGGATCCAGGACTGATGTCAAAAAGTTACCATAACTTCAGCAATTAATCAAACCATAAAGAAAAAGCAGAAAAAATTGGCAACATTGGGCAGATTAGGCAGCATCTGTGGCGAGAGAGAAACAAAGTTAACATTTCTGGCCGATGACCTTTTATTAGAACTGGATATAGTTAGAGGTGTTACAGGTTATACACAAGTACAGAGGCAGGGAAATGGGTGGGGAGAACAAAAGGGAAGGTCTGTGATAGGCAGGAGAGATCAAATGACAAAAGGGGAGATTGTGCAATGCAAAAGAAGATAAGGGGACAAGTAAAGAAACAAAAGGTGGGCCTAGTGGAGGTGTAAAAGGGAACAACAGAATCATCACCAACAACTGCTGTCGGAAAAAATCGTAATGATCTTAAATTGTTGAACACAAAGTTGGGTCCGGAAGGCTGTACAGTGCCTAACCAAAAGTTGAGGCCCTGGTCTGAACTCACGTTGAATTTCATTTGAACAGGGCAAGAGGTAGAGAACAAGGAAGTCAGCATGAGAATGGAACGGAGAATTAAAATGACAAGCGACCAGTGACTCAGGGTCAAGTTTACAAACCTTTTTTTAATTCATTCATGGGATGTGGGTGTCGCTAGCTGGGCCAGCATTTATTGCCCATCCCTAATTGCCCTGCCTGAGTGGCTTGCTAGGCCATTTCAGAGGGTATTTAAGAGTCAACCACATTGCTGTGGATCTGGAGTCACATGTAGGTCAGACCATGTAAGGACAGCAGATTTCCTTCCCTAAAGGACATTAGTGAACCAGATGTGTTTTTACGACTTAATCTGTACAGGAGACTGTATCATGAATAATGAACACAGTATGCTAAATTGAAAGAAGTATAAGTAAATCACTGTTTCACCTGGAAGGAATGTTTGGGTCCTAGACAGTCAGAAGGGAGGAGGTAAAAAGGACAGGTGTTACATCTCCTACACTTGCACAAAATGGTGTCTTGGAAAAGGGAGGAGCTGTTGGAGGTAACTGAGGTGTGAACCAGGCTGTCACAGAGTAAACCACCCTTTCAGAATGCTGAAGGGAGAAAGAAAGATGAGGTTGCTGGTGGTAACAAGCTAGAGGTAAAGGAAATGACCGAGGATGATCTATTGAATGTAGGGGGCTGGTGGGATGGAAGGTGAGAACAAGGGGAACCCTACTATGGTTCAGGGAGGGAGAAGAAGTGAGAGCAGAAGTGCCGGAAATGGGACGGACATGGTTAAGGGCACTTTCAACCATATTGGAGGGGAATCCTCTGTTGAGATGAAAGGAAGACATGTCAAAAGCATTGGTATTTTATGTGCCCCCCATCAGGTGCACTTTGCCCACCCCACCACCTTCCCACCCACCCCCAAGCTCATCCCCATTCTACAAGTGGGGGGGTGGGCAGGAGCCAAAATCAGCAGCTCACCCACCATATTCAAATAAGTAATCAAGGGTCAATTAGGCTTGTTATCAAGCCAATTGACCCTGGTAATTATGATGCCCACACCATAAAACGTTTGGTCTGGGCAGGAGCAGGCAGCCGATTTTTAAAAATAAGTTTTTCAAAGGGCGGGGAGTTTCACTCTTCAGAGGTTGCCCTTTGCTGATTGCACAGCAGGCCCCCTAAGACGAAACACTCCCGTTTCTTCCTACCCACCCACAGCCTTAAACTCACCCCCTGACCCACCCAAACCCTCCATGCCAAAACCCCAGACTTACCTTCTCCACGGATCCATGGGACTTCTTTTCCTGCAGGCGCAGCAGCTGCCACTGATGTGCTCCTGGCGCTGCCATGACTGATAAAGCTGCTGGTCAATCAGATTGGCAGAACGTGGGTCTTACTCCCCAGTGAGGATCAGTAGTCCCACTTGGCCCTTGTTTAGCTGCTGTGCAGCACATAATGGCTGCAGGGCAGGTCAGCGTGGAGCAGGTCAACTCCACGCTGACTTTGCTTGCAGGAGGGTGGCAAGCCATCTGTCCCCTCCCTCCCCTCAATATTATTCAGCCCATGGAAGGTAGATGGACCCTGTTTTCCATCCAACTGCAAATCTTCTATTTGTCCTTGCTCTCCCACTTGCCCCCTGGCTCTTTCATTGCCTTTGTATTTATTTAAAACAGGTTCCATCTCCAACCTTTTCCAGTTTTGATGAAACATCACTGAGCAAAACATTCAGCTGGGTTTTAACATTTCAACCTATTGGTAGCAGAGCAGCCCAGTAGCCTATAGGGAGCCTTGGAGTACCAGCAGCACATTTGTTAGTGGTTTTTTAAAGCAGACACTGCATTTGTCTCTGACTCCAAGATTTTCTAACCAATTAGTGCGAGTGGGCATGATGATGAGAGCATGAAAGTTGAAGGATTGACCAAGAATTCCAACATGGAAAGAAACTGTAGCAATGGAGTCACAAGGCAGCACTTTGTTTCAAATGACGACTCCCTACAGCTGATGCTGTGTACGGTAGGAACCCGCTAGAAGATACCGTTCTCTGATGGCGGGATGAAGAAGTCAGCTACTTCTTCAGAACAAGAGGGTGTGGCTGGATGTTGAGGAGCTATTTCCAGCTGCAGGGATGTGCTTAGCGATTTAATGATGTAATCGGGTAAGGAAAGGTGAGTGGCATGACACATTCAAGTACATCCTAATGATATCAAGTATATCCAACTCTCCTTTCACTCAGCCTTCCCAAACTTACTTTTGGACATAATTTCTCAAACCTATTTACCTTGCAGATGCACCAATCCCCCTCTGTCTAGGCACCTCCTCAAATCCCCATCAGCCATTCATCACATTGCTGCATCTTCATCTTAATGCAATGTTATAACTAGTCCTTTCAGTGACCCTCCACAAAAGTGGTCCAACCTCCTACTTATCAAATTTCATTATTCTCACTCACTGATCCATTTTCTCTCTCTCTCTCCACAAGAGGAAAGAGCACATTAGCACATTACACCAGGGAGAAGCAGAGGACCAGAGGTAGCACTTCAGCCAGCATCTGTGGAGAGGTCTTATATTTCAGTTCTTATAATCTTTCACTCTGACTAAGAGTGTTCTCCAGCCAGCTCCATGCTGGCAACTTCAGAGCAGGAGGCAAAGGAGATAAACAGTGTCGGAATGCTTGGTCATCAGCGATGGAGAGATGGGCGTCTCCAAAATACCTGATAACAAGTGAAATACCACACAGCCACATGGCATACAGCACTCACTCATGCTGACACGATGTCAGCAGCCAGTGAAATATGATCATGTGCACATTGACGATTTAACACAGTCATACCTTGCTAGAAAATATTAGAAATACTCAGGTTAGCCAGGATCTGTGGAGAAAAGGAAACATTTCAGGCCTTCTGACTTTTAGTTGGAGTGAAAGGTTATAAAATCTGAAATATAACGAGACCATAGCTTACCTCTCCACAGATGCTGCCTGTCCTGCTGAGTGTTTGTAGAACTTCTGTTTTTAATTTCAGATTTCCAGCATGTGCAGTTTTTTTCTTTTCATTCTGCTGGCATTTTTGATACCAGTCATCTTTAGTCAGTAATGTTTATATGTGTGTATTATATAAGCAACTGGGTTAAGATAATAAAGTATTGATGACAAATTCAACTAAGCTACAGTTTATTTTATGAAAAATGCAACAAACTAAAACTTCAAAAAGCTTTTTATTGATGAGCATTTTCTTAATGTGGAGTTTCAAGGATAGGATTAATTGAAAACCTCATAGTGAAGGCACCGCTATGTAGCAGTGATTATATGATTGAATTTTACATTCTGTTTGAGAGAGAGGAGTGTGTCCAATGCTAGTTTTTTTTTATTCATGGGATGTGGGCTTCACTGGCTGGGCCAGCACTTATTGCCCATCCCTAATTGCCCTTGGGAAGGTGGTGATGAGCTACCTTCTTGAACCGCTGCAGTCCATGTGGCGTAGGTACACCCACGGTACTGTTAGGGAGTTCCAGGATTTTGACCCAGCGACAGTTAAGGAACAATGATATATTTCCAAGTCAGGGTGGTTAGTGCCTTGGAGGGGAGCTTCCAAGTGGTGATGTTCCCATTTATCTGCTGCCCTTGTCCTTCTAGATGCTAATGGCTGTGGGTTTGGAAAGTGCTCCATAAGGAGCCTTGGTGAATTCCTGCAGTTCATCTTGTACATGGTATACCCTGCTGCTACTGTGTGTCAGTAGTGGAGAGAGTGAATGTTTGTGGATGTGGTGCCAATCAAGCAAGCTGCTTTGCTCTGGATGGTGTCAAGCTTCTTGAATGTTGTGGGAGCTGCACTCATCCGGGCAAGTGGGGAGTATTCCATCACACTTCTGACTTGGGCCTTGTAGATGGTGGACAGCATTTGGGGAGTCAGGAGGTGAAATACTCGACACAGGGTTCCTAGTCTCTGATCTGCTCTTGTAGCCACAGTATTTATATGGCTAGTCCAGTTCAGTTTCTGGTCAATGGTAACCCCCAGAATGTTGATAGTGGAGGATTCTGTGATGGTAATGCCATTGAACATCAAGGGGCAATGGTTAGATTCTCTCTTGTTGGAGATGGTCATTGCCTGGCACTTGTGCAGCGTGAATGTTACTTGCTACTTGTCAGCCCAAGCCTGGATATTGTCCAGATCTTGCTGCATTTGGACATGGACTGCTTCAGTATCTGAGCAGTTGCGAATGGTGCTGAACATTGTACAATCATCAGCGAACATCCCCACTTGTGACCTTATGATGGAAGGTCATTGATGAAGCAGCTGAAGATGGTTGGGTCGAGGACACTACGCTGAGGAACTCCTGCAGTGGTGTCCTGGAGCTGAGATGACTGACCTCCAACAACCACAACCATTTTCCTTTGTGCTAGATATGGCTCCAACCTGCAGAGAGTTTCCCCCCTGATTCCCATTGACTCCAGTTTTGCTCGGGCTCCTTGATGCCACACTCGGTCAAATGCAGCCGTGATATCAAGGGCAGTCACTCTCACCTCACCTCGGGAGTTCAGCTCTTTAGTTCATGTTTCAACTAAGGCTGTAATGAGGTCAGGAACTGAGTGGCCCTGGTGGACAAAAAAATGAGTGTCAGTGAGCAGGTTATTACTAAGCAAGTGTCGTTTGATAGCACTGTTGATGACCCCTTCCATTACTTAACTGATGATCGAGAGTAGGCTGATGGGGCGGTAATTGGCCAGGTTGGATTTGTCCTGCTTTTTGTGCACAGGACATGCCTGAGCAATTTTCCACATAGCCGGGTAGATGCCAGTGTTGTAGCTGTACTGGGACATCTTGGCTAGGGGCGAAGCAAGTTCTGGAGCACAAGTCTTCAGTGCTATTGCCGGAATATTGTCAAGGCCCATAGCCTTTGCACTATCCAGTGCCTTCAGCCGTTTCTTGATATCATGTGGAGTGAATCGAATTGGCTGAAGATTGGCATCTGTGATGCTGGGGACCTCAGAAGGAGGCAGAGATGGGTCATCCACTCGGCACTTCTGGCTGTAGGTCGTAGCAAATGCTTCAGCCTTATCTTTTGCACTGATGTGCTGGGCTCCCCCATCATTGAGGATGGGGATATTTGTGGAGCCTCCTCATCCAGTGAATTAATTGTCCACCACCATTCATGGCTGGATGTGGCAGGACTGCAGAGCGTAAATTTGATCCTTTGGTTGTGGGATCACTTAGCTCTGTCCATCACTTTGCTGTTCATGATGTTTGGCACGCAACTAGTCCTGTGTTATAGTTTCATCAGGTTGACACCTCATTTTTGGGAAGACCTGGTGCTACTCCTGGCATGCCCTCTTGCACTCTTCATTGAACCAGGGTTGATCCCCTGGCTTGCTAGTAATGGTAGGGTGGGGGATATGCCAGGCCATGAGGTTACAGGTTGTGTTCAAGAACAATTCTGCTGCTGATGGCCCACAGTGCCTCATGGATGCCTAGTCTTGAGTTGCTCGATCTGTTCAAAATCTATCTCATTTAGCATGGTGGTAGTGCCACACAACACAATGGAGGGTATCCTCAATGTGAAGGCTGGACTTCATCTCCACAATGACTGTGCAATGGTCACTCTTACCGATACTGTCATGGACAGATGCATCTGCGGCAGGCAGGTTGGTGAGGATGAGGTCAAGTGTTGGTTCCCTCACCACCTGCTGCAGACCCAGTCTAGCAGCTATGTCCTTTAGGTCTTGGCCAGCTTGGTCAGTAGTGATGCTACCGAGCCATGCTTGGTGATGGACTTTGAAGTCTCCCACCCAGAGTACTGCCCTCACCATTCTGCCCTTGCCACCCTCAGTGCTTCCTCAAAGTGGTGCTCAATATGGAGGAGCACTGATTCATCAGCTGAAGGGGGGCTGTACTTGGTAATCAGCAGGAGGTTTCCATGCCCATGTTTGACCTGATGCCATGAGACTTCATGGGGTCTGAAGTCAATGTTGAGGACTTCTCTCAATTCTCTCCCCAATGTAAACCAATGTGCTGCCACCTCTGCTGGGAATGTCCTGGTGATGGTGGTGTCTGGGACATTATCTGTAAGATATGATTCCGTAAGGATGACTATGTCAGGCTGTTTCTTGACTAGTATGTGAGACAGCTCTCTCAATTTTGGCAATAGCCCCCCCCCCCCCCCCCCAACCCGATGCTAGTAAGGAGGACTTTGCATGGTCAACAGGACCGATTTGTCATTGTCATTTCTGGTGCCTAGGTCGATGCCAGGTGGTCCAGTTTCATTCTTTTTTTGTGACTTTGTAGCAGTTTGATACAACTGAGTGGCTTGCCAGGCCATTTCAGAGGGTATTTAAGAGTGAACCACATTGCTGTGGATCTGGAGTCACATGTAGGCCAGGTCAGGTAAGGATGGCAGTTTTCCTTCCCTAACAGACATTAGTGAACCAGGGTCTTTACAACAATCGACAATGATTGCATGGTCATCATTAGATTTTTAATTCCTGATTTTTATTCAATTCAAATTCCGCCATCTGCCGTGGCAGGATTCAAACTCAGGTCCCCAGAGCATTACCCTGGGTTTCTGGATCACTAGTCCAGCGGCAATACCACTAGGAGAGAAACCATTGCCTTAAACTTAAGTAAGGGCAATTATGAGGGCATGGAAGCAGAGCTTGCTAAAGTGAACTGGCAAATGAGGTTAAGGAATGGGTCAATAGAAATGCACTGACAGACATTTAAAGGGATATTTCAGAATACATAGAATGGATGCATTCTAATGATAAAGGAAAATTCCAAGAGAGAACCCATCATTCATAAAATAGTTAAAGACAGTATCAAACTTAAAGAAAAAGCATAAAATTGCAAAGATGGGTGGCAGGTCAGAAAATTGGGCAGAATATAAATAGCAGCAAAGAATGACAAAAAGATTAATAAGGAGTGAAAAATTAGAGTATGAGAGAAAGTTATCTAGAAATATAAGGATGAATAGTAAGAGTTTCTATACGTTTTTAAGTAAGAAGAGTTAACAAAGTGAACATTACTCCTATAGAAAGTGAGTCTGGGGAATTAATAATGGAAAATAAGGAGATAGCAGATGAACTGAACAGCTATTTTGCATTGGTCTCACTATAGATACGTGTAACATCCCAGAAATAGCTGCAAATCAGGAAATGGGAGGGAGGAACTCGGGAAAATTACAATCACCAGGGGAGTGGTATTAAGCAAATTGTTGGAGTTGCAGGCTGACAAATCCCCAGGTCCTGATGGACTTCATCCTAGGGTCTTGAAAGAAGTGGTTAGTGAGATAGTTGATGTGTTGGTTTTAATTTTCCAAAATTACTTAGATTCGAGGAAAGTTCCATTTTATTTGACAAAGCAAACGTAACTCCTTTATTCAAAAAGGGAGGGAGACAGAAAGCAGGAAACTACAGGCCAGTTAGCTTAAAGTCTCTCAGAGTGAAAATGTTAGAAGCTATATGTTATGTCAGGCCACTTAGAAAAATTCAAGGCAATCAAGCAGAGTCAACATGATTTTGTGCAAGGGAAATCATGTTTAACCAATTTCTTGGAGTTCTTTGAAAGGATCACATATGCTGTGGATAAAGGGGAACTGGTGGATGTACTGTGCTTAGATTTTCAGAAGGCATTTGATAAGGTGCCACATCAAAGGTTATTGCTAAAAATAAAATCTCATGGTGTAGGGAGGAATTTATTGGCATGGATAGAAGATTGGCTAGCTAACAGGTACAGAGAGTAGGCATAAATGGGTCTTTTTGTGGTTGGCAGGATGTAAGGAGTGGTGTGCCACAGGGATCAGTGCTGGGGCCTCAACTTTTTACAATCTATACAAATAACTTGGATGAAGGGACCAAAGGTATGGTTGCTAAATTTGCTGATGACACAAAGATAGGTAGGAAAGTAAGTTGTGAAGAGGACAAAAGGAGGCAACAAAGGGACATAGATAGGTTAAGTGAGTGGGCAAAGATCTGGCAAATGGAGTATAATGTGGGCAAATGTGAAATTGTTCATTTTGGCAGGAAGAATGAAAAGGAAGCTTATTACTTAAATGGTGAAAGACTGCAGAGCTCTGAGATTCAGAGGGATCTGGGTGTCCTAGTGCATGAATCACAAAAGGCTAGTATGCAGGTACAGCAAGTAATTAGGAAAGCTAATAGATGTTATTGCTCATTACGAGGGGAATTGAATACAAAAGTAGGGAGGTTATGCTTCAGTCGTACAGGGCACTGGTGAGACCACATCTGGAGTACTGTGTACAGTATTGGTCTCCTTATTTAATGAAAAATGTAAATGCATTAGAAGCAGTTCAGAGAATATTTACTAGACTAATTTCAGGACTGGGTGGGTTGTCTTATGAGGAAAGATTGGACAGGTTAGGCTTGTATCCACTGGAGTTTAGAAGCATAAGAGGCAGCTTGATTGAAACCTTTATGGTCTTGAGGAGTCTTAACAGGGTGGATGTGGTGAAGATATTTCCTCTTGTGGGGGAATCTAGAACTAGGGGTCACTGCTTAAAAATAAGGGGTCACTCATTTAAGACAAAGATGAAGAGAAATCTTTCCTCTCAGGGGGAAATATACTTATACTGGAATATACTTAAGGCAGAGGTAGATAGATTCTTGCTAAGGGGGTGAAAGGGTATCGGGGTTAGGCGGGTGGTTACAATCAGATCAGCCATGATCTTGTTGAATAGCGAAACAGACTTCAGGGGCTGAATGGCCTACTCCTACTCCTAATTCATATGTATGTTCAAGCCTACCGTGAAAAAGACATTCTGATTTTTAACTTATTTCCTCATGAATGGTAGATTAAGAATGAAGAACAGGGCAACTTTAAATAATAATGGATGCAAACAACCTAAGTAATTCGGGACCAGAATTCTTTTGTAGTACTTCTTTACTCAAAATAAAAACACTACCTCAATACAACTGAACATTAACAGAGCAAAGCTTTTTTTTCCCCTGTGGTCACGTTTTGCAGAGGAAGGGACTTCTGCAAACAAATATGCAACACACAAGTTGTCTTTTTACTATACAACATACTGAGGTGAAGGAAAACTTGCTCAAAAATTTCTAAAATGACTATTAGCTTTTCCTGCACATTTGGAAGATAAATGTCAGCCTGTGTGTAATTTTAAGAGTTTACAGGCAGAAGAACATAGAAATGTTAGGCACAACAAGCTCATCTGTTTATCAGAGGTAAGCTCCACAAATCTACCTTTTCATACTCCTTCTCTCCAGAAACATAGAGCTGAATTTTATGGC
The DNA here is from genome assembly GCF_964194155.1 of Cetorhinus maximus. Classification (NCBI taxonomy): domain Eukaryota; kingdom Metazoa; phylum Chordata; class Chondrichthyes; order Lamniformes; family Cetorhinidae; genus Cetorhinus; species Cetorhinus maximus. Next base: position 89,112,993 of record NC_135881.1, read on the forward strand.
CCATTGGGTTCAGGCTGGGAGGCAGGACACTTGGCAATATGGCAGGGGAACGTGCAGGAGGGGAGCTCATGTCTTTCCACTGCCATTGCATTTTGCCAGCAGGGCGCACCTCAGTGGCATGGCTGCTCAACTAAGGGCCACTTCCTGCCCCCGCGGGCATTTAGTCCATTTAAGAAGGGTCCGCTGCCACATGGGGAGACAGCCATGTTTCCAGCATACTCCTGGCAGGCAGGAAAAGCCCCCCATTGAGGCACCCTCATTCTGGAGCTGCAGTAGCTGAGCTGCCAGCTCTCTGATTAGACCAACAGCTCTTGGGGGCTGGATGATGCCCTCAATTAGACAGTGGCCTCGTCGGCAGTCCGTTGGCAGCTGCTGGCAAAATGCTGTGCCAAGCTGTCTGCTGAAGCTGGGTCGGCTCCTGCTTTCGGCTCTGACATCGGACTTGACCATCAGTGAGAGAATTCAGCTTACTCTGTTTCAGAAGCATCAATTCTACAAATATTACTTTTTTGGTAAAACAATTTGGTCCAAAGTTGACCCTGGTTTCTAATCCTTAAAATTTGATCAAAAAATGTCGTCATAATATTGAAAATTTTAATTAGATTACCTCATTTATCAGAAGAAACCTTACCAACTACTTTTAAATAATGAAGAGTTCATGCATCCCTAAAAGGTCCACTGAAATAAAAGTCATATTGACAGAGATAAAACAACTCTTAAAGAACTTATCTACCACATATGTCTCTTAAGTTAAATTAAATTGCTAAACAAAGTGTTGCAAAACATTGTGCAAGTATGAAATGGCATTTTTTAATTCTTTCATTGGATGCAAGTGTCACTGACAAGGTCCACATTTGTTGCCCGTCTCTAACTCCCCTTGAGAAAGTGGTGGTGAGCCGCTTTCTTGAACCTGTGCAGTCCATCCGGTGTAGGTACACTACAGTGCTGTTAAGAAGGGAGTTCCAGGCTTTTGACTCAACTTGCAGGTGGTGGTGTTCTCAGCACCTGCTGCCCTTGTCCTTCTAGATGGTAGAGGTACTACAGTCCATTTTGTATATGGTACACATGCTGGCACCGTGTGGCAGTGCTAGAGGGAATGAATGTTTAAGGTAGTGAATGGGATGTGGATCTAGCGGGCCTCTTTGTCCTGGATGGTGTCAAGCACCTTGAGTGTTATTGGAGCTGCACTCATCCAGGTAAGTGGAGAGCATTCCGGTACACTCCTGACTTGTGCCTTGCAGATGGTGGGCAGGATTTGGGGAGTCAGGAGGCAAGTTACTCACTGCTGAATTCCCAGCCTCTGACCTGTTCTTGTAGTCACAGTATTTAAATGGCTGGCCCCATTAAGTTTCTGGTCAATGCTACCACCCACCACCCCACCCCTCCAGATGTTGATGGTGGGGGATTCTGATTTCATCCTTTTCTGAAATATCTCTTCAAGATGCTGTCTAAAAGTTAGTAGTGAGAGAAATTATAAAATGAATTTGTTTCAAAAACATAAATTTGCTTACAATATCAAAAATTTTGTAAATTCCATTCTTTTACTATTATAGCACATTTTTAAAAATCTTCTCAGCTGAATTACTACATATTGATTATGGATATGACCACAACGTACCTGGTATTTGACTTTCTTTTAAAAATATGAAATTTCTCATGCTAAGAAAAAAAATCCATAATTTCAGAAATAATAATTTATACTTCACATTCTGAGTGGAGAAAGGAAAAAAACATTATGCAGTTAAAGTAAGTTAGCAGCATTTCAAATAGCTTTGTAAAAATCAAATTTAATCTAAAGAAAACTGTGTACCACATGGTGAAATATAGCATTATGCTTCAATGGTAGCTCTGAAAAATATTTCTTCTCCTGGAATTTTGATCATCAGCTTTCAGCTTCACATTTCAAAGTTTGGCTCAGTCAGTTTCTTGAATGCAAAAGTAACTCTTCAACTTTATAATTATGTACATTTTTCCTTCATGTAGCATTTTTTTCAAATTTCTAAAATTGATTATAATTAATGCAAAAACAAAAAAAATTTCAAAAAGGTTTTAATTTGCAGTTGCAATAAAAAAATCATAATCCGATTAATTTTTTTAGATAAATTATCCTTTAACTTCCTTCACAGTTTGCTTGAATTGTCACTTCCTCAAAAAAATTGAAGGATCTACTCCTTCTGAACTCATGTTAAGTGCTGTGTTCTAGATCATTATTAGCAGATAATCAATTCCATTGCGTTACACAAAGTGAATCTGTGGATTCCTGTGTCAACTTAAACCACCTTTCAGAATATTGGTGCTACTTTAGTCCAGTTCAAACCTACTTGTACCTCCCATTATTCAATGCCTGTCAGTGTCTCATCAATCACCTCCCTTGTCTGTTTTCTGAACTTGTCGCTTCGTAATGCAGGGTGTATTTAGAAATTAGAACAATATTGCAACAATAACCCATGACAGTACTTCAGGATCACTCAATTAACTACTTGAGGCAATGTTAGCCTATTTTACTAAGCAGAGCATCACAACAAAACATAATCGGTTTCTCATTTGACACACATATATGTGTTCTTTCTTACAGTGGACATTAGCTGTCAGGAGCCAAGGCTGATTGTTTTGTCCCTCCAACCAAGGACACAGTTGCACTAAATTCATGTTCATACCTTTATTCTGGCTCTCAACTCTCCTTGTTCTCAGAGGGAGGACTGTACATACCAGAGATGCTAATTTGTGTTGATGGCCTGCACAAATGAACAGCCAAAACAAAAAAGGCTTGACAGCAAAGTACGCAAACCCTTTATGTTAGCCACCAACAGCATTTTGTCCCTGCATGCAAAGAACAAGCCCTCTGAAGGCACTAATCTATCACTGGAGGCACCATTGCAGCTTACTTGTAGCACAAGAGCATCTCTGGAGGCACCATTGAGGCATCATTGTTGTGGCAATTGCACAGGGGCTATCTAATTAACATCTAATCACTTTGTGGTACTACATACTGGGGCTGCAATTCACATGGCATGTAAAAAGTTAAATGAGAATGCCAAATCAATTTTTACAGAAATAAATATTTTATAGAATAGGTTCATTCTCATAAAAACAGGAGTAAGTGCTGCATGTACTTCTTCTGTAGCAGTCAGATAAACATCACTTATGCAGGTGTGCAAATGAAATCTCCAGGTTTGCAGCCAATAAAAAAACCCAAACAGCAATTTGATTTATACTGAAAATGTGGAGATTTTAAGATCTGGAGATTTTCATTGAATTTAAATATTACTGATTACCTAATCTCTTCTGTTGTTTTGAAGTTTTTTTTCAGATGTTTATACCAAACCCTACAGTTTTCCCTAAAATTTTACATGTAAAGGATTTATCAGGATATTAATTTCAAATAAAGTTGACTATTTATGCTATTCACAGCAATCATCAAAACATTGAGTTATTTAATATTCACAGTAGCAATTTCTTCATTTAAACTGTAAACTTTACATTGGATCTCATGAATTAAAATATATATAGGATTTATAATACTGCTTTGTTTGGCGCAACAAGCAATATTTTGTTTATTTTCCTGACACAGATGTTGTGTACATAAATCTCCCATATTCCATTAATCTGTAACAGCAAACTCCACAATTAGAGAACAGTTGAAGGAGTGCACCATCTGTTCTTTTATCTCCATAGCCTTGGGGAGCTGGCCTTTTGTTGAGCACAGTACATTGCCTCAAAGAACTGGCATTCTGAGAGACAGAGAATTTAACAATGCAAACCATCCAGTCACACAAAGGCAGCTGCAAAGTCTTCCACCACAATGGACACCTGTTTCAAATGGAGATAGTCTGAATAAATGTTGCCTCCATTGAGAACATACAAATAAACCATGCTTTTTTCCCTGTCAACTCGTAGTGTCATATTTCTTGCTTCAAATTTCACATCTGAGAACAAGAGATGTTCAAGGAATAGGAATCCATTAACATTCAAACAAATCCAAAGTATTTCTTTATAACATCCAGAGAACCAGAATAATTTCTTTGCAGGAATATGGTTGAGGAACTTCAAACTTCAAATGTAACTGCTTTCTACACAATTACTGTTTCAGAAATCTCAGACTGTTGATGTTTGATGATGTATTCTTCGGTATGCTGGACTACAAACAATAGTTGGACCATATTATTTTCTGCTGGTAACAGTCTTCTCACTTGAAAAACTACATTCAAATATAATATGAATGTAGTGAGTTTACAGTTCTGTTGATAGATGCATCCTGGATATCAGCCTTCAGTTCCTGTAACAGTCTGTTTCCATCCCTGTAGGAGCCAGCATGGTCAATATTTCATATCCTCAATTGTTCGGTCATTACGCTGTGGTTGGATTAATATAGCAACTGAGAGTCTTGATTAGAAAGAGTAGGTGGGGAAGGGGAGTACATAAGAGTAAATGAAAGAGCCATGGGGAGACCAGGCCGGTTTTATAACACATGCCAAGGAAACTAGGATCATACAATGTGGGGGTTGTTGGAGGGAGGGGCAGTCGGGTGGTGGTGAAAATCAGGATCAAATTCAGCCAGCCCACACTAACGCAGCATTAGTGACCAATGGATGGCAGGACAGAACTCAATCCAGATGGTGATGGCATCAGAGGGAGAGAAAATCACAGCTAACAGAAAGAACAATAATCCCCCTCAGCCTCAGAAGCACTTTATAAAACATAGTTTAACAGAGCTATAGAATGTCATCTCAGCCTTCCCTTCAATTCTACAGGGAAATTCCACTCAGCAAAAAAAGAACTGCTAGCCATCTTAGACTCCCTGATTCTCTCTCCCTCACAGTGTTACACGCTTGCATTACAGAAATGGAAAGAGCAATATATACTTGATTTAGCAAAATACTGATTATTACAAAATTCTTTGCGGTTGAGCACCAGCTATGCCATGTGAAAACACATCTTAAGAACTGCTCATGAAGACACACACATTACTTAATCTCATAGAGAGACACACCACTTCATAATAGAGATATTATTCATTTATTTTAACTAAAGTAAAACACCAACATGGATTTTGGTCAAAAGAAATAAATTTACGATTTAAAAGGAGGAAATGTAGCTGAAAGTTTGCCAGTTAGCTAATCTTAATTTGTAAAGTTAATTAATAACTAATTTAAAAATAAAATGAATTAAAAGAGCTATTCATATTATTTTGTCAAAAATATTTATTCATGCTTATTATGTTTCTTACAGTCCTAGTCATATAATAGACTTCTAATCAGAGAAAAATCTATTTGACTTTTTCTGCATTCGTTTCATTTTCAATGCATTCATAATCAAGTTTAGATACACCATGTGGGATGACCTTTGACTCACTAGCAAATGTTATACTTTCATTGTCAAAAGTAAATCCATAAGAAACTATCTGCCAGCCTAATTAAAATCATGTATATAGCCTTCCAATTTGAAGATAGTGCCCAAATATATGAAAACATATCCCATTGATTGGTCTGGCAATCTTAAAGTCATTCAAGCATAATAGTTTTTACATGGAATTGCTTGATATATCAGTGAGAATACAGATTTGCACTTCTATAATTTTGAAATACATAAATTATGCAAGACTATAAAACATATCTCATCACTTAAAAAGTTGTGACTTTTTGCTGTAATCTCCCTGTTAGTTCATTATTCCATTGCACCTAGTTTTGTTGCTAATAAAGGGTACAATTTTTAAAAAAACTGAAGCCCTGAAACCATTGTTATCTGCCCATATTATAGAGACTGGGTAACTGAACTACACCTGACAGGAAAGGGAGTATCATTTGGGAATGTGAATACATATTTATGTTTCTATAAATATTTTTGAATTGCTCTGCAAACAGATTGTATCATATTAATTATGCTGAACGAGAGATCTTTACATTAGAGCGCCTTATTTGCACCATCTTGAAAGATTCCTTTTTTAAAACTGAAAAGGTGAAAACACCTTTCTACCAAACACTCGAGGGTTTAAAAGTATGATCTGCAGACATTGCAATGCTATGAGAGTTCTGTTTTTACAGCCAATGCAATTTGAGCACTCCGGGCATCCTTCCTAATTAGCACCCAACCTGGCAACAGATGGATGCTCTAGTCTATCTCTGTGCAGTCATTACTCTACCACCAAATGCCAGCTCTGGCAGCCAATCATACTGGTCTCTATTAGGTCTGAAAGTAGCCACATCAATTATTAAAGTACTGCTGAAAGCAAAGCTGCTTTAAAATTATGCTGGCAAGCAAGAATTCTGAATCACTAAGGATATTTATTATATGCAAAATACCTTGCATCAAAGATATGATTAATATTACATGGATTATTAAATTAATCCTTAAGATAGTTGTCTCTTCTTGACATAATTTATTTCATATAGTTTAGAATACATTCTCAGTATTCCCATGATTATTATTTGAAATTTGCTGCACGTTGTGGGTTGGGCGGAGGGTTTGCGGGAGAGAGGACAATTTATCCACGTTTATCTTGAAGCAAGGTTCTGGACCAGAGCTTTAATTAAATAAAAACAACTAAACTGTACATGTCATGGGAAACGCTAAACACTGAGAAACTGGAAATAAAAAGGCTGCACATCCTTCTGTGGCCAGACCGTACATATTCGCTTCATTAGAGTAAAATAAAATTAACACTCGTAAGGAGTTTATCCTTTAAAATACGGATTGCAACATTATATGATGTCACTAACAATACTCGTCATTTAATAACGTTAGAATTCACTCTTTAGATTTTAACCACGATTGAAGTAAAACTGATAGCAGGATGCTTAGGTTTAACGATTCAATGGTTTTTGAGCGCAAGAAACCATTCAGTAAATTTATTCTAGTTATACAGGGTAAAGTTGCGTCATCGTTATTTTGGTGGAAATCATGTGAATTCGCCAAGCATTTAAATTAAGAAAATTAAAGTATGATCAACTAAACTGGACAGCACTTAAAAAGGTTGTGCAAAGGTGAATCAAGCCCGTCTGCTCGACATGACCATCAGTGGCAGGTTCTCAATAAAATGTACAGATTCGGATTAAAACAAATCACAATTCTAAAGCACGATTTTTTGAAACCGATTTTGCGAAACAAAACTGCGACAATCGAACCAAGCTCTTTTTTCTCTGTGGGAATTTCCCTTCAGCTTCCTATTAAATTGAGCTACTAACTAAGCGCCCAGGATAAATAAACCGTAAACTAACTGAAATCTGCAAAGTTCACTGAATGCGACATTTCACCGATAGATTTTATTAGAAATTTTACGAACTTGCAGCATTTCAAGCTCATGAACATCTTTCTCTTCGCTCCCTTGAAGGGACACATAAGTTACATGAAGATTTGTTGCCCTTCCCCAAACACACACCAAGCTCACTTCTGGCTGCTCACTTCCTCTAAAAGCTGCATCACGGAATGAGGCGCGTTTGGATGATGCTGAGGCTGCACGAAAGAAAGCCGCTGTTTACTTCCAATGGGTTTACAATCAACCCTCTTTAAAGTGCACAACTCTACCCGCTTTCACAAAATAAAAGGAAAGTGATGAAAAGACAAACTCACCTGGACGGAATACAGAGGAGGGTTTTTGGGGGATGCAAACGCAGAGGGTCAGAGCAGGAGGGTGCGGAGATGATGGTTAGATAACAAGACAGGGTTCGGACTGAAGGGAAGCGAAGGAGGGAATTCAGGGATTTTAATAAGGCTACAAGTCAGGGATCACCCAGGTAACACACAAATATTTCGTTCTTTGCTCCTTTTCTGACTCGTTTCTTTTTCTCCTCTACATACGCGAAGACCGATATTCTGCGAGTGCTCGGCGCCTGATGTCTGCTTCCAGCTGAGATTTTAACTGTCTACAGGGAAGGAGAGAGGGACGGAATGTACAGTACTTGCACCGCTCCTTATCTCCACATTCACTCTCAGCCACTCTATGGACCGACTCCGCTCCAGCTCCGCGCGCACGCGCAGTGGCTCACTTTCACCGTCATTGGCGGAGGAATACCGCCTCCTCACCGCCCGGCCACCTGCCTGTCACTGAGGGCATGGAGCGCGAACCAACGATCGCGTCGCGCGCGGGCATGCGCTGGCACGAGGCGCCCTACAGTAAGCAGTAACGATAAATCTGATCCAGTCAGTCACGACTTGGGACGGTCATAACATCATTGGTATGCTCACTAATAATAGCGCCACGGGGAGGAACATTTTGTCTTAGTAGTATCAATACAGGAGTAACAGCAACACTTTTTGGCCTTGAATTTGACGAATGGGCGCATCCAGAAAGTTAGAACCGAAAATGTGCCCCCATCCCGTTACAAATTCTGCCGATCTCAAAATACACTGGCAATCTAATTAGATAATTCCTCAAATATAAAATGGGTTTAAAGCTGTATAAACAATTTACGATGAAGAGTCAAACTCATACCCTCTAATCTTTTTTTAAAGTATAAAAATTAAGGTTTCACTTCATTCAAGAAACTAGCTGAGTGACAGGGAACAAAGAATAGTGGTTAGTGAATGTTTTTCAGATTGGAGGAAGGTTTGTAGTGGAGTTCCCCAGGGGTCAGTATTGGGACCCTTGCTCTTCCTGATATATATTAATGACGTAGACTGTGGTGTTCAGGGCATGATTTCAAAATTTGCAGATGATATGAGGACAGGAAACATCAAATGTGATGAGGGTAGTCTTGAACTTCAGAAGGACACAGACATGACGGTGGATTGGGCAGGTGAAGTGGCAGATGAAGTTCGATGCAGAGAAGTGTGAGGTGATTAATTTTGGCAGGAAGAATTCGGAGAGGCAGTCTAAAATACAGGGAGAAGCTGTCATGAAGAGAAATTAATGTCTATAATGTTATTGGAAATTATTTTTAAGATGGAATTCTAGTGGGGTCTGTGTCTGTGGGTGGGTAAAATGGAGTCCTACCTGCTGACAAAAATGCCATATCGTCCAGAGCCCGCCTCATTATTTATTTACCCTTGTGAAACACGCCGTTTCCATAGCGAGCGGGCTCTCACTCGCCTGCCCGCCATCACGCCGCTGTTGCATCATGCCAGCCACCATCTTTAAAAGGCAGCCTATCAGCAAAGCACTCATCACCACCAGCTCACCACCGCTGCCTGGAAGACATAACCAGCAAAGGAAAAAAGAATGCAGCCCAGCAGTTCAACGACGGGTCCTTCAAGCAACTGCTGGATGCTGTGGAGGTCCACCGGGATGTGCTGTACCACCGCTCTGGCCGCAGGATAGGCAGCAAAGTCACCAATCTGGCTTGGGAGGCGGTGGTCAGCGCCAACGCCCTGCAGAGGAGGACAGGCACCCAGTGCCGCAAAACAATGAATGATCTCCATTCTGCCAGGGGAAGTCACTCTTTTCATAACACCCAACTCGTACATTCACAAACCTATCACACATTCACAGGGCCCTCACTTACTGCCAGTGCAAGGGATATCACCATTCATTCTTTCACCCACACAGCATTGTCCTCGTCTCGTCCATGGGACCACTCACCACCCACAAAGGCCAGGCATAGTTATCATCTGGTCTGGCAGACGTCCTGATAAACTGTCCCCATCTCTATCTATGAAGGACAAACTGGCACACAACAGGAGGGGAAGATCACAGACAGGTGGAGGGATGCCGGAGATCAAAGTTCTGATAGAATTCAAAAACAGAGCCATCCAGCTGGCCGGCGATGACCGGGACCAGTCCTGTGCTGACGGTGAGGTCAGCGCTGCTCTACCAAGTGAGGATCCAGCAGTGCAACATCCATCAGACAACCGTGATGTGAGTGATTTGTCCTCTTCCACAGGCCACTGCCATGCACTAATTATCTCCCCTTGCTTTGGCAGGCACATCTGCAGACAGAGCCCATGACCCAGGGCATCCAATCAAGCTCCGAAGAAACCTCTGAAGAGGAATGTGAAGGCATCCTTCCTGAAGTGCCATCACAGTGCTCACCCACACCCTCCACCAGCGAAGAGACACACACCTCGGTGGGACTTAGCCTTAGAGTAGTCTCGGGATCACAATCTGGTGAGCACATCGCACTTTCCGATCCACAGCCGGTGGAGGCAGGAACTTCCCAGGTCCCTGGCATTTGGAGGACTGCTGGTGGCCAGAACGTTGCTGAATCTGAGTCAGATGACGAGCCTCTGGATTCGGTCATGTCACAGTTGCTGGAGCTGCAAAGGCAAGCTAGGTGACAATAGGAAGGGATGTCTGCTGCACTCTTCAGATTGCAAGGCACGATGGAGGAGTCCGTTTGTCTTCAGGCTGAGGTGATAGCGCCGGCATGACAACGCACCGAGGTCAACACTGGGAAGATGGCAACTGCCATGGAGACCTTGGTCCAGGACGTCACTCCATCGCTGATGCCATAGTTGGCCTCCAACAGTGTGTACATGAGAGGAGTGCTGGGCAGTTCAATCTCACTCTAGCTACCCCTTCTGCTCACGGAGTCAGCCATGGGCACTCATAGGGAGGAGGATCAGCAGGTGCACACTCCAGCGCCATCCACCCAGGTGACTCTGGGAGTGACCTGCCCATCCGAATCCCATCTTCCTGTGACCTCCGCAGCTCTAGCTTCACAGGCCGAAGAGGGTGCCACTGCCATACAGCAGGACCCCGAAAGTTCTGGCCCTCTAGAGGATACCCGCCAAAGTCATCACAGACAGGGCTTCACAGTCAGCAAACTGCCTCCACCTCTGCTGTGGATGCCCGGGGAGCACCAAGACGTAGCGGTAAAAGTAGTTGCACAGCCTGGCCATGGTCACCCTGCCTGTGGCTCCTTGTTCTGATGCGCAATGTTCTTGTCACTCAGATGTGAAACCTTTCTGCACAAGATAAAAGGCAGGTGTCTCAGTCCAGAGCCTCTTCTCTGTGCTCTGTGCAGCCTTCAGACCACATTGATGGTCCAGCCTCACACTCCCTGGAAAAACTGCCTGCACCTCGATGGTGCTGGTCATTGCTGCCAGAATGTAGTGGGCCGGTGCTACAGTGTTCCCTCATTCTCTCTGTGTGCTCTCAGCACCTTTACGGTGAGACTGGCCCCCATCACACCAGCATCTGCGCCCAGTGATGCTGTGCACCAGTTCCTGAAGGGCTGAGGTGCTGAAGGCGGGCACAGCATCAGATGCATCTAAAGTTTCATGGCTGCCTCTCTGAGATGGCCCTGATCATGGAGCGCAAGTGAGCTGCCCTCGGCCAGACTGAAGTCAGACATTCTCAGAGGCTTTGTGAAGATCTGTGGAGTGTCCTCACTGCATGTTGTCATCATCCTCCTGCAATCGAGTGACTATTAGGGCCTCCACTGCATCTTCATGACAGGAGCATTGTCACAGAGGTTATTGGCACAGCCATAAGCCAGACTGGAGTCAAACTTTCACAACTGCGATGTGAGGATCTATGGGGCACATGTCATCATCATCCTTCACAAATCTTGCAGCTATGAGGGCCTTCCGAGCCCGCCTGCCTTGTCTAGCCAGTGCGAGAGCCTCATCCCCATCATCGTCACCACCGAGGACCCCCTCACTCTTATCCCCATCGGCCTCACTCTTATCCCCATCGGCGTCCTACTCATCGGAGGAGATGTGCAGCTCCTCCATCTCCTCCTCAGCCAGCTCCTCTCCCTGTTGCAGCGCCAGGTTGTAAAGGGCGCAGCAGACGACGATGATGCATGACACCCTCTGCGGACTGTATTGCAGGGCTCTACCAGACCGGCCAAGCACCGGAACTGCATCTTCAGCATCCCAATGGTCTGCTCCACCAAGTTGTGAGCTGCTGCATGAGCCTCATTATAGCGTCGTTCTGCTGCAGTCTGTGGTTGCTGCACGGGTGTCATCAGCCACGGCCTATTCGGGTAGACCTTGTCCCCAAGAAGCCAACCCTGCAGCCTCTGTGGACCCTGGAAGCCTGCAGGGATCTCTGAGTGTCTCAGGATGTAGACGTCGTGCACACTCCCTGGAACTCATGCGCACACCTACAGGACGCGTTTCTGGTGGTCGCAGGCCTGCTGCACATTCAGTGAGTGGAAGCCTTTGCAGTGGATGAAGTCCACCGAGTGTAGCAATGGAGAACTGAGCGCCACATGAGTGCCATCCATCACACTCTGCAACTGTGGGAGTCCCAAGATCAGGGCGAATCAAAGGCCCTTGCATCCTGGCTGTCCCAGTCCCAGGTGAAATGCACAAAGTTATGTGCCATGGAGAAGAAGGTATCTGTGACCTCATGGCTGCATTTGTGGGTGGTGGATTGTGAAATCCCACAGAGGTCACCTGTGGAGCCCTGAAAGGAGTCACAGGTATAGAAATTGAGCACCATAGTCACTTTCACAGCCACTGGCAGTGGATGCCCTCCATGTCCCATTGGCGCCAAGTCCTGCAGTAAGTGGCAGATGTGAGCCACCAGGTCCCTAGACATGCACAGTTGTCGTCGACACTGGTTCTCAGTCATCTGCAGGAATAGCAGGTGGCGTCTATAGACCCTGGGTGTCACTAGGTGCCAACCAGCCACGGTTTGCTGTCGCTCCTGTGCAGCATGCGCGGGAGCCCCTACTGCCCCTTCATGAGGTTGCTGCTCCTGCCTTTGCACGGCCAGGTGCCTCAGTTGCTCTCTCCTCCGTGTTCTACGGTCCATGTGGGCCATCAGGCATACAGCTAGGTCACCAGGATCGATGATCCTGACGTGGTCCTCCTGCAGCATGAAAGGGAGGGGAGACATGGTTATCATGGCTGTACTTAGCACCTTTCCTGGCCGTGTGACCACCCCTTCACGCTTCCCGGAGAGTGCTGGTCACCCCTCGGGTGGCCAGAGATGAGTGCACTGCATGGCTGCCCTGTCAACCTGCAAAATGGAGTATGCTGGTCCAAACCGGGATGCTGAGATGGCAAGGGGCATTGAGTGCCTCCAGCAATGACTGCTACATGGCCAGAATTTGTGAGTAGTTTGTACAACATGTTCAGTCCAACTGCTCCGCAGTCCAATAAAGTGGTGGTGGACTCGAAGTCTGTGCTGGTGGTGGGTGGGGGGGCGGGGGCCGTGGTGGGTAAGGTATGGAGTGCTTGATGGCCCTTTGGTGCCTCATTGCTTGCATGGGTGGGCAGGCTAGGAACCCAACCCCATTCATATCACCGTGGCTGCGCCTGATCTGTCTTAGTTGCAGAGGCATGGTCAGTTTATACAGGTGTCCCTAATGCGTGGCCACTTCCCTCGCTTACCCTGCCCCCCACCTCGATTGCCTGTGCGCGGGATGCAGCGCCAGGACAGCACTTGACCCCACTCCTCCCCCACCTCCAAGGCTGGCCAGCACTTGCCCCTGGACGCCCCCAGCAGCCCCACCCCGCTCCCCAAGCAGTTACCTCTGAGCCTGGCCAGCACTTGCCCCCGACACCATCCCCAGCCAGCGGTCACCTCCGAGGATGGTCAGCACTTGCTCCCACTCCCGGCGTCCCTGAGGCATGAAAGCAACAGGCAAGATGTGAAGAACACTGCTGCTCGCTCACCTCAGCTCCCCAAACGAGGGCCACCAAGTACACGTCGCTTGCGTGCTGTTGTGAAACATGTCGGCGTGCTTTCCCGCCGACGTGGACAGATGATAAGGCAGAGTTCCAAAAGCCTGGTGGGATGGCCTTTTAATTATTTGCTGATGTATTACAATTAGCTCCCCGCTGACCGATGGCAGGAAACGTGACCCACCTCCGGTGGGCTGAGTGGATGATCGTGACCTGCCTTCACACTGTCGTGAAGCAGGTTGTGCCATATTTTCCAAGCATGCCACCTATTACACCCGCCACCAGCGGGCTCGGAAAATTCCGCCCTATGTGGGTATCTGTGAGTGTCTTAATTGGATTAAAGCCAGCTAGTCTGGGTGCTTTGATGTATGGTAGTTTGAGATGTTAATTGGGTAAACAGTAAGGGGGATAAAGGTAAAGTGTAAATTTGCATTTGTTGAATAAAGCATTCAAGAGTGGGAGTGAAATCTTGCACCTAGCTGGGAGACGCCAAGCAAGGTGTTTATAATACTAATAAAATTAGTGGGTTGAAAATGTTATTGTTAGAAGATGTTAAAAGCCTGGGATACCATGGAAAATTTACATTCAAAGGGAAAGCTAAGTATAAACAGAAAGGTGTTTGTGTGTGTAAGTCAGAGGCATTTAAGATCTAACCAGCCTGTAAGCCTATAACTGTGTCTGCAAAGGTCCCAAATGGCAAGAAACCTCATTTTGAATTCGTAAGGTCAAATGTGCTTTGCCTGGTGTCTGTTTAAAGTCTATGGGTTATTGTTACCTTGGTGAAGGTTTACCTGGAAGTGATTAATTTGGAGATTTGTTTAAAAGTTATTATGGTAGTGATTTGTAGACATGTGTATGTGTTTAATTTGTTGTTAACTTAATAAATGTTTAATTTAGTTTTATATAAAAATAAACCTCTTGCGGCTTGGTGGTCTTATCCCTGAATTCAGAGCTGCATCTCAAACATCCCAACTGAAAATATTGGTTATGACAGTTGTTCAAGTTTCCCTCTGGGATTTAAACAACTCAGCCTTTACCAACTGTTGCGTCATAACAGAAACTCAAAGGAGGTGCAAGAACAGAGGGACTTCGGTGTATATGTACATAAGTCATTGAAGATGGCAGAGCATGTTGAGAAATCAGTTAATAAAGCATATAGTATCTTAGGTTTTATTAGTAGGGGCTTTGAGTACCAGAGCAAGGAGGTCATGTTGAACTTGTATAAGACAATAGGTATGCCTCATCTGGAGTACTGCATCGAGTTCTGGGCACCATACTTGAAGGATGTGAAGGCATTGGAGAGACTACAGAGGAGATTCACAAGAATGATTCCCAGGATGAAGAACTGTAGCTATGAGGATAGATTGGAGAGGTTGGGACTGTTTTCCTTGGAAAAAAGACTGAGAGGAGAGTTGGTACAGGTATTCAAGATCCTGAGGGTTATGGAAATGGTAAATTGTGAGAAACTGTCCCCACTCAAGGGAGTATCAAGGACTAGAGGGCAAAAAGAGTAAAATTAATGTGAGGGAAAATGTTTTCATCCAGAGGGTGGTTAGAGTCTGGAACAAACTTCCTTTGAGTGTGTTGGAGGCAGTTTCGATCCAGGTATTCAAAAGAGAATTGATTGCTAGCTGAAAAGAAAGAATGCAAGGTTATGGGGATAAAGGATGTGGGATGTCAGGAAGATGTAATAATTTTCATAATGTTATTTGGAATTTATTGTAGAGTAATAATGGGGTCTGTGTCTATGTATGTGTGTGTCTCTGTGTGAGTGGGGCTTAATTGAATTAGAGACAGCTGGTCTAAAGGCTTTGATGTATAAAGAGAAGCTAGGTTTGAAATGCTGAAGAGGTAAACATGGGGAACGTTTTAGAATGTGAGGGGTAAAGGGAACATTTGCATTTTTAAATAAAGCAGAGTAGCTTGAATTCAAAAGAGTGAGTGAAATGTTTCACCTAGCCAGGAGAAGTTAAGGAATGGTGTGGTTATTTTCCCAAAGATTACTGGTAAAATAAGTGGGAACATGTTCACAATTTACCCAAGAGAATTCTGAGGAGCAGGTTGCAGAATTTTTAAAGATTTTGTGTGTGAAGGGAAAGTCTTTCCATGTGTACAGGGTGGAGTAGGTAAAGATGTTAAAATTTTAAGAGACATAGGGGCTAGTCAATCCTTAACGTTGTGGATAGTGATATTTGTTGTTCAGAGGGAGTATTGCAGGAACAGGTAATAAATAATAAGTGGGGTTCAGAGAGATGCTAAACCTATTCAATTGTGGAAGGTAAATTTAAGAAATAAGTGGAAAACAGTTGAGGTGATTGTTGGAGTAGTGGAAGTTGCAGGGGTTCAATTTAATTTGAGTAAAGATATAGCTGGGTCCCAGATGTGCGTGATGCCTATGGTGCTTGAGAAGCCTGTAGAAGTGTTTTCAACAGAAGTGTTGCAGAGAGAGAATTCTAGATTGTTTCTAGGTTGTGTGATAACAATATCACAGGCTTATCAGTTGAAACAAGAAGAACAGGAAGTTCAAAGGCAGAAAGAAGGTGTGGAAGTCCAATTAGCTGGCACTGTGTTTGATAATATTGATCAGGAGGAAAGAACAGAGGACAATTCACCTGAGGTGTTTAACTCAAGGCAGAGTTACAGAAAAAGGGTTCGCAAATAAAACAATTATATCAAACAGCTTACTCAGAAATAGAGGCAGAATGTATCCCAGAATGTTATTACCTTAAGGGTAATGTTTTAATGAGAAAATGGAGACCTTAGTATGTTTCAGAATATGAGATCTGGAAGGAGGTGCATCAGATTGTAATACCATTTGGATGCAGAAATGAGATTCTGAGGATAGCTCATGAAATTCCAATGGGCGGTGGGACATGTAGGAATTAGAAAGACACATGCAAAAGTACAAAAACATTTTTATTGGCCTGGATTGTATAGGGATGTAGTCAACGTTTGTAGAACATGTCACACATGTCAGGTGATAGGGAAACCACAAGCAGTGATTAAGCCGGCACCTTTATTCCAATTCCAGCATTTGAAGAACCTTTTTCTAGGGTCATGATTGATTGTGTAGGACCCCTCTCTAAGACTAAAAATGGAAACCAGTACTTACTGACAATAATGGATGTGTCTACAAGGTTTCCTGAAGCGATACCTTTGAGAAATATTACAACAAATAAAATTGTCAAAGAGTTAACTAAGTTTTTTTACAGGATATGGTTTACCTAAAGATATACAATCGGATCAGGGTTCAAATTTCATGTCACAGATGTTTAAGGAAGTAATGAACTGTTTGAGGATAAAACAGCTTAAGTCAACCGCTTATCATCCTGCGTCACAAGGGGCTTTGGAAAGATGGCATCAAACCTGAAATATGATGAGGGCATATAGTCAGGACTATCCACAGGATTGGGTTGGGGCAATTCCATTCTTGTTATTTGCTATTAGGGACATTCCTAATGCATCAACTGGCTTTTGTGCTTTTGAATTAGTTTATGGTCATGAGGTCAGGGGACCACTGAAAATGATTCATGAGAAATTGGTTGGTCAAAATTCATAAACTACTCTCCTGGATTATATATCAAACTTCAGAGAGATTGTACAGAGCATGTGAATTAGCTAGGGAACATTTAAACATATCACAGCAAGTCATGACAGTGATGGCAGACAGGAAAGCTACAGCTTGTAGTTTTGTTCCTAAGGAGAAAGTACTAATTCTGTTACCAGCACTGTGTGACTTATTAAAGGCAAGGTTTAGTGAGCCTTACAGGATTGAAAAGAACTGAGTGAAGTAAATTATTTAATAAATACTCCAGATAGAAGAAAGAAGCAGAGGATGTGTCATGTAAATATGCCCAAAAAGTACTTTGACAGGGAAGAGGACAAAAAGAAGGTATTAGTGGTGGTAGATAATGAGAAAGAGGTAGAAATGCAGAATTCTGAAATTGATTTTCCTCTAATCAAATTGGATAATGAGGGGGTACTTGAAAATTTAAATGTAATATTGAGTTACCTTCCAGACAAGTGTCAAAGTGATTTGGAGAAGCTATTGCAGTCAGGTTAGGGAGGATAAATTTAGCTATACATGATGTATGAGTCAGAGTTTCATCTTCGATAAGGCAACATCCTTGTAGATTAAATCCGGTAAAGTTATCACAAGTACAGAAAGAAATTGAATTCATGCTTCAAAATGATGTCATTGAATCTAGTTGCAGTAACTGGAGTTCGCCTATTGTGCTGGTATCGAAACTGGATGCAACACAAAGGCGGTGTGTTGACTGTCAAAAGGTGAATGTGGTGACAAAAGCAGATTCATATCCTATACCACAGTTGGAAGATTGCACTGAGAAAGTGGGACAATCAAAACTTATCACAAAGATTGACTTGTTAAATTGTTAATGGCAAGTACCGTTATCAGAGAGAGCAAAGGAGATATCAGCTTTTGTGAAGTCAGATGGACTATATCAGTTTAAAGTCATGACATTTGGTATGAAGAATGCACCTGCAACATTTCAAAGACTGACAAATGAAGTAATTGCAGGTTTGAGCAATTGTGCTGTTTGTATTGACAACTTGATAGTTTTCAGTTAGACATAGGAGGAGCATTTACAGCATCTGGAAAAATTATTTTGTCAATTACAAGAAGCTAATTTAGTGATGAGCTTAGCTAAAAGTGAATCTGCAAAAGTGCAAGTAACGTATCTGGGCCATACCATTGGACATGGGAAGGTGGCTCCAAGAGATTTGAAAGTCAAGGCTATCGTTGATTCCCCACTGCCTTCAACAAAATGAGAAGTTTTGAGATTTTTGAGTATTAGTGGGTTTTACTGGAAATTTGTACCACATTTTAGCAGTGTGGTTGTTCCATTGACTGAACTATTAAAAAAGAACAAGAAGTTTCACAGGAGTGTCAGAAGGCATTTGACAGTTTGAAAACAGTATTAACTATGACACCAGTTTTGGCAGTACCCAATTATGCCAAACAATTTAAGCTGGCCGTTGATGCAAGTGATATATGTATTGGGGCCATACTGTTATAAGAAGATGACACTGGAATTGAAAAACTGACAGGGTATTTTTCATGAAAGGTGAATGTACAACAGAGAAGATATTCAATGATTGAAAAGTAGAGTTTGGATTTGGTGTTAGCATTGCAGCATTTTGAGATTTATGTGGCAAACAATTCATCAGAAACAATTGTTTATACAGACCACAATCCTTTAAAGTTTCTGGACAAATTTTGAGATAGAAGTGCAAGGCTATTCAGATGGAGGTTATTACTGCAACCATTTCATCTTCAAATTATACGTGTATCTGGACGAGAAAATCTGATTCCAGATGCATTGTCCAGAGTTTGAAGCTTAAAGGGAAAATTGGACATTTAAAACCTGGACACTGGACTGGAATGTTTTCTGTTGATGTGAATGATTTATATATATATTATGTTAATGCATGCACCTGGTAATGTAATATTGTAAGCATATAAATAAATATAGGAGGTAGTGTAAGATGGGTTAATAAAATGAAGCCATCTTTTTAAATTATGACGGTTCATTTTTCAATAAGAAGGGTGATGTCAGGAAGATATAATAATTTTTATAATGTTATTTGGAATTTATTGTAAAGTAGAGTAATAGTGGGTTCTGTGTCTATGTATGTGTGTGTCTCTGTGTGAGCGGGGCTTAATTGAATTAGAGACAGCTGGTCTAAAGGCTTTGATATATAAAGAGAAGCTAGGTTTGAAATGCTAAATAGGTAAATATGGGGAACGTTTTAGAATGTGAGGGGTAAAGGGAACATTTGCATTTTTAAATAAACCAGAGTAGTTTGAATTCAAAAGAGTGAGTGAAATGTTTCACCTAGCCAGGAGAAATTAAGAAACAGTATGGTTATTTTCCCAAAGATTAGTGGTAACATTGGTATTATGATATACTTTTATTATTAGAGAGGTAAAGTCCAAAGACATAATGAAACAATGGGAATTTTCTTTGAAAGGGGAAAATATGTATAAAGGAGAGATGGCTGTGTGCAAGGGTAGGCATTTTAAGATCTAATGCAAGTGTGAAAAACCTCCAGCATCTAAGCCTGAAGCTGCTGTCTACAAGGAACCAAAGCTGAGAAAAACTCACTTTGATTTCGACTATCCAGGGTGTGTGTTTTGCCTGGGTCTGTTCAAATCTGTGGGCAAAACTTTTACCTCGGCGGCCAGGTGCATGCCTGACCCACTCGAGGTAAAATGATGCGCGTTGACATTGGGCGAGCGTACCCATATCAATGCGCAGTCGTGCAATATTTCAGTCGGCGGGCGCGCATGGGAATTGACAGCACACCTGCCGACAATTAAAAGGCCTGTTAAGGCCACTAAAGTCTCAGTTAACTTACACTGCTCTCTGCCCGTCCAACCTTATGGTTGGCCAGCAGGCGAAAAGACCAAGCCGCCTTTGCACTTTTTAGGAAACCTCATCCACGGGTGGGACGAGGTTTCCAAAAGGAAATAAAAATAAAATAAAAATTTAAAAATTTAATTAATAACATGTGACAGAGTCAAATGAGGGAACATGTTTTATAACATTTTTCAATTCTTTATTATGTTTTTGACAAACTCTTCATCTCCCTGAGGCAGCTCTGTGCCTCAGGGAGATTCTGAAGCATGCACTCGCACGCATGCGCGAAGTTCGCGCTTGCCCTCCACCCTCCGCCTGCACAGGCAGCGCTGAGTGCTGCCACTCGCGTTTCACACTGGGCGGGCCTTAATTGGCCTGCCAGCATGAAATCGCCTTCCGGCCTTGATCGTGGGCAGCAGTTGGCCTCCCAACCTCCCTCGCCTGCTAGACAAGGGCTAAATTCTGCCTTATGTGTTTTACTGATGCCTTAACGGAAGTATGACAGGGAATTAGATTAATTGGGGGATTTAGAAGTTATTATACCAGTAATTTGACATATGTATGGGCCTACAATCTTTTCTTTTATTAATAAATGTTTATTTTAGTTTTGTAAAAAATCTCTAAGCCTTGGTGGTTTACTTTTACTTAATTGAAAGCCTGCATCTCAAAATAAATACAAATTGCAAATAGTTGTGGCAGCTGGGCATTTTGCATCCACCTGCCATAACAGGGACTAGATAGAATGCTCTTTCAAAGAGCCAGTGCAGACTCGATGGACCGAATGGCTGCCTTCTGCACTGTAAAGATCTGTGATTCTGTGATAACCATTATTCACGCACATGAGGCAAATGTGTTTAAGAAACAGCAATCGGGGAAATTTTGCAATTATTGTGGTAACTAATGTCATATACATTTATTTTAAAAACTGCAGATCTCAGTGAGAATATACTTTCAAAATGCTCAAAAATGCAATAAAACAGAAAAAAATTACTCCTGCTACATTTGAAAATCTGCATGTCATTTTAAGAAAGCCTTTGGACAAACACAATTGTAGAAAACTCATATCTGAGACTAACATGTGGACCTGGCCAGTTTTATGGGCAGAGGAATCGATAGCTTGAGAAGATTTAGATGTATTATATGCATAACTCACTAAAATTCTGTGAACTTTTAAGCCAATTAATTTGTTTGGATGCAGGTTATATGTGTTTCTGGTTGCAAATTTGGAAGAAATTCAAGGCCCACAGTTAAATCATTTGTCAGTTTAACACTTAATCACCATTATAACAAAAGACAAACCAATTTATTGTAAGTATTGTTATAAAATAATTAAATTACTGCCAAAATACCAACAGAGGGACTAATGCACTGTTGCAATAATGACTCCAGTTCATTCACTATCCCAGTAACAAAACAGTCAGTCATGGTACTAATAAAAATTAATTTTCTATTCCTGGGAAATTACATGCGTTTCTTGAAACCTACAAACATATTTGCCAACTGTCTGTTTTTGGAGCAGACATCAGTTATCCTGTACAGCATCTGGCGAAAAGATTGATCTCACTACTGGCTGAAACTATTTTATAACCTTTCAGCATTTAATTCTTACACATTTGTCCACTATCAAGGTTAGTGGGATAGCTATAAACTGATGGGATGTCAAACAGCATTTTCAGAGAGATTCAACACAAGGTTGACCACGACCAGCTATTCCCAAGGAATCCACAAGTTGTTACAAGTAAGGAAATACCGAAACAACTCTGATCAAAGTCACAGATGACATCCTATGATAAAATTTCCCTCCTTGACCTGTCTGCAGCCTTTGACAAGATACACTCCACCATCCTCTTCTAACATCTCTCCACTGTCATCCAACTGGGTAGTTCTGCTCTCAAGTGGTTCCATTCTTATCGATCTAAACATAGCCAGAAAATCACTTGCATTGGCTTCTCTGCCAATGCTGCTCCTGCACCATCACCTCTGGATCACCAAGGATCAATCCTTGGTTTCCTCCTATTTCTCATCTACATACTGACCCTTGGTGACATCATACGAAGGCACAGTGTTAGTTTCCACATGTACGTTGATGACACCCAGCTCTAGCTCTCAACTCTTCCACTGTTACTAAATTATCAGACTGGCTATCCAACATCCAGTACTGGATGAGCAGAAATTGCCTCCAATTAAATTCTGGAAAGACTGAGGCCATTGTTTTCAGTCCCCGCTCCAAACCTGACATTAGGCCAGTCTGTTTGCAACCTTGTTGTAACATTTGATCTTGAGATGAGCTACCAAACTCATGCTCATGCCATCTCTAAGACCACTTTTTTCTACCTCCGTAACATCACTAGACTTAGCCCTGTCTCAGCTCATCTGCTGCTGAAACCCTCATCCATGCCTTCATTACCTCTGGACTCGACTTTTCCAATGCAGTGTTGCTGATCTCCCACATTCCACCCTCTGTGAACTTGAGGTCATCCAAAACTCTGCTGTCCATGGGTTTTGACTTGCAGCGGGTCCCATTTCCCTACCACCCCTGTACTTTCTGACTGACATTGGCTCTGGTCAAGCAACATCTTGATTTTAAGATTCTTATCCTTGTTGTCAAATTCTTCCATGACCTTGCCCCTCCCTATCTCCAACGCCACAAGCCTCCAAGATATCTGCACTCCTCTAATCCACCTTCTTTGCATTGCCAATCATAATTGCTCCACCATTGATGGGCGTGCCTTAAGTTGCCTTGACCCCAAGATCTAGAATTCCCTCCCTATGCCTCTCTGCATCTCTACCTTGCTATGCTTGTTTAAGACACTTCTTAAAACCTACTTCTTTGACCAAGCTTTTGGTCATCTAACTTTATATATCCTTATATGTCTCAGTGTCATATTTTGTCTTATAATGCTCCTGTGAAGCACCTTGGGACTTTTCATTACATTAAAGGTGCTATATAAATAAAACTTCTTGTTCTTATTGTTAGAGGAAGAGTATGTAACAGTGTCCAAAACTAAGTAATAATCACTGATCGAGATAATCAATCTGCTTATACATTCAATGTGTATTAATTGTGGTATTACCTTTTACTTTCTCCTCCAAGATCTTCCTTAATATTTTGAGGTGCATACAATCTAAGGCTGATGAATTTTCTATTCTAAAACATCTTAACTTATTTTAACTGATTTTAATGCAGTTTTCTCTTGAATACTTATCTTCCACTTTCACCTTCCTCATGTTGTTTTATGGAAAAATCAAAGCTTATTAAGCCATTCTTTCATCTCAATTGTCAACTTATAAGAACATTAAATACGAGCAGAAGACTATAGTGCCCTTCAAGCCTGCTCCAACATTCAGTATGATCATGGTTGATCTTCAGCCTCAATTCCTTTCCCACACTCTCCACATTCCTTGATTCCCTGAGACCAAAATTCTGTCCATCTCAGCTTTAAATATTGTTCCTACCAGCCCTGGACAAGATCCCCAATTTGTTAAATTCCCAGACGAAATCCCCAGTTTGTGAAGACCAGGATGGGACCCCAATTTTGTTATGATCCTCGGTGAGGAGGAATGAGCTTTTTGTTCAACCCCCTCGGTGGGGTGCAACAAGGTTAGTTTTAAAATCCTTTCCCCGTGGATACTTTTCCCAGTCCAAATGTATTTACTTTTTATAAGGAGCCAATTTAACCAGACTTTCTTGAATCAAAGTAGAGTAAGTTTATTAGTTACTCATACCCGAGGAAAAATAATAAAATGACGCGTCGCACATGCACACATAGATCAGGAATGAGAAGTTAAGTTTCCAAATAAAAATTTAGAAATCTACAAATCAGTCCCTGGCTTGTCTGTGAGGTGTAGGTGGTAGTATGTTGCGGCTGTTAAGTTAGCTAATTTCGGTAGAACTGACTTTGGCAGATTCACAGTCTGTTGGAGACACTTGTTAGCTTGTCCCAGAGGCAAGAGTCCTGGTTTCTCTGCAGAATGACTGAAGAGGCTGACTTGTTTCTTTTTGCTTGTGGTCTTTGCTAGGACACACTTGCTCCCCAGCAGGAGAGAGACAGAGAGAGAGAAATCGCCTGTTTGTCTTTGCAGGGGTGACTGACTGGTGTTTCTTCTTGTTTCTGCCACTCACAAACACTGTTTTGCAGCCAACCTTTTAATCCATTTGTCGTGTGTATTCCCAGGAGGGGAAGGAAGTAGGCATGTCTTGTACAACAAGTCCACTTTTTTTCATCTCAGTCCATTTTACACTTTCTGAGATATAAATCAACAGGAGATGGATTTTTGGATGACTGCTGAGATGTGGGAATCAGTCTCTATTGTCTCTACAACCACAGGAGATTAAAAGTCTAGTCCTTTGCATTTTCCATATCTGCCTTCCAAGTGTCTCTGAAGTAGGCCTTGACATCTTTTCAGGTGCAACATTCCATGCTCTCTCAGGACACGTCTGTCAGTATAATCCACATAGGGATTTTCCAGAAAATAGTCACTTTACATTATCAGCCATCTTTTCATCAGTCTTTACTTGTATTTGTTTTAAAAGCACAGGTCTTCCTTTAAAAAAGTTCAATATGTCCGTAGGTAGTTGGTAGCTGCAGTCTGCTGTTGTGACAATGTATTCAACAATAGAACATCCGCAATCCTCCGGGGTAGAGAATTCCAAAAATTCACAACACTTTAATAAGTGAAGAAAGTTTCATTTCAGTCCTAAATGATCAACTCCTTATCCTGAGACAGTTCTCCCATGTTCCCCAGCCAGGAGAAACAACCTCTCAGTGTCTACCCTGTCAAGTCCCTTCAGAATCTTGTATGTTTTAATGAGATCACTTCTCATTCTTCTAGACACCAGAGAGCATAGGCACAATTTACTGAGTCTCTCATCAAAGGACAATGCTCTGATTCCAGGAAACAATCTAGTGAACTTTCACTGTACCACCTCCAATGCAAGTATATCCTTCCTTAAATATGGAGACCAAAACTGCGCAGAGTACTTCAGTTGCAGTTTCACCAAAGTCAACTGTAGCAAGACTTCCTTATTCTTCTACTCCAGTCTCTTTATTTCCCTTACGTGGTAAATAAAGGATTAATACAATTCCTATGGCTGGAATTTTCCGGCCCCATTGGCATCGGGCGTCACGGCAGGCCAGGGTGCATGGGGTGTGGGGAGGAGGCGAAATGGCAAGAAGGCCAAAAACCGGTTTCACGTTGGCATCATCCGATGGCGTCCACCAAGGCAGAACACGAATCCCGCTGGAGGCTGGCGTGAACCTGATTTGCATCCCACTAATGGGATGCAAAGTAAGGCCTGACTGGAATCATTCCTCCACACCTGATTTACCGTTATGCCAGCGGGAAAACATGCTGGTCCAGAACATGTCTGGACAAGTGTGATGTGCAGAAGTCGGGACTTACCATTAGGGCTTTGCTCAGATCGCAGACATCCGAGGAGCAGATGCTGGAGCACTACAGCTACCGGACCCTGGAGGAATACATGCAACACATGTTGGGTGGATTCTCATGGCTCCACCACGAATTAGCTCACAGAAGGTGGGAAAGGTGGGAAGTCTTCATTGATGTTGCGGGTCTGCTTCGGAAAATCACAGTCTTGGCCATGGGCTGTTACGAATGATCAGTGAAGGTTGGGAGGAGAGGAAAGTCCAGCGGTGAGTGGGAAAGAAAGGTGTACTATGGGGGGCTGGGGGAAGGTTGGCGGGGGGTGGTGGGGGGGGGTGGGTGTCATGAAGCTATTAATGCATATAATGTTATTGGAAATTATTCTTTCTAAAAATAGAGGGTTAGTCTGTGGGTGTGTCTTAATTGGATTAAAGCTAGCTAGGCTGGGTGCTTTGATGTATACTGGTTTTGAGATGTAAACAGAGAAGTAGAGATGCATTTATATTTTGTTGAATCGAGCATTCAAGAAGGGGAGTGAAATTTGGCACCCAGCTAGCAGAGACCAAGCAATGTTTATATTACTAATAAAAATTGGTGCTATGAAGGGGTTTTTATTGTTAGTAGAGGTGGAGTTCAAAGGTGCTGGTGATACAATGAGAATTTACATTCAATGAGATGTGCTGGGTATAACCGACAGCAGTTTTGTATGTGCAGGGTAGAGGCAATGTAAGATCAAAGCCTGTAAGCCTACCATTGTGTCTGCAAAGGAACCAAAATGAAAGAAACCTCATTTTGAATTTGTCAGGTGAAAATGCTTTGCCTGGTGTCTGCTTAAAGTCTATGGGTTGCTGTTGCCTTATTGGAGATTGGTTTGGGAATTTGTTAAAAGTTATGATAGTAGTAATTTGTAGCCATGTTTATATATTTAACTTGTGTAAATTAATAAATATTTCATGTAGTTTGATATAAAAACCTCTCGAGAACTGGTGGTCTGATTCCTGAATTTAGAGCTGCATTTCAAACATGCCACTTGAAATATAGGTTATAATAGTTGTTTAAAGTTTCCCTCTGGGATTTTTTTAATAACTCAGCTTTACCAATTGCTGGGTCATAAGAATTTGGGGCTCTAGCGGGATAAAAATATTTTTAATTCCGTGTTTGGTTTGTAATTGGTGAATCTTAAGGTAATGAGTATGAGAAGCACTTTGAATTCAGGAGTTGGTGAGGTATTTTAGAGGGTGGTGAGACCAGAAGATGGCTTTGACAATTGCTAAGACTTGTCTGGGAGTAGAAGAGATAACTCTGCTTGGGTTGCAACAAATAAACAAAAGTTAGGTTAACAGAGTTGACAGGTAAGTTAAAATTGGGGTTACCTGTGGATGGGAGGGGGGGAGGAGTGGGGGGCAAGGAAATCAGATATAATTAAAAGTATAGCACAGTATGTATAGTTGGAAGTGATACCTGTGAGTCACAGCTGGAGGTAGTGAGACTTCAGTTACAAATGAAGATGCTTGAATTTGAATAAGCAAAGGAACTGATAAAACTTGAATTAGAAGCAAAGTACAGAGAAATGGCTTTTAAAAATGAATTAGAAATTGTGAAGATAGAGAAGCAGGAAAGAGAAAATGAGAGAGGGAGAGCATTCCAATTGAAAATGTTGGCAGTTTAAAAAGAGACACCAGTAGGTGAGGAAGGATTTATTTCCAGAGTAGAACCCGGTGGGGATATGTTTAAATTTGTACAAACTCTTCTGAAGTTTGAGGAAAAAGATATTGAAGCATTCTTTATTTCATTTGAGAAGCTAGTTAAACAGTTGAAATGGCCACAGGAAAACTGGACGTTATTATTACAGTCTAAGTTGTTAGGTAGGGCGCATGAGATATATGCTTCACTATCAGAAGAAATGGTGAATTATGATGTGGTGAAAAAGGCTACTTTGAGTGCCTATGAGTTGGTTCCTGAAGCATACAGGCAGAAATTTAGGAATACAAGGAACAGCCTGAGCAAACGCATATTAAGTTTGAAAGAGTAAAACAAAGTAATTTTGATTGGTGGATACGGGCGTTAAAAATAGAGACAACCTATGCAGCTCTTAGAGAAGTAATTCTTGTCGAAGAATTTGAAGATTCGTAGTGAGAACTCATGTGGAGGAACAGGGTTGATTCTGTGAGACAAGCAGCAGAGATAACTGATGATTATGAGTTAGTTCATAGGGCTAAACATTTTCTTTGTCACCCTTTCAAATTGGAAAGGGATAAAAAGTGGGAAGGTGAAAGTAAGGTAGGTAGTCAGGAAAGAGGAGTAGCTGGAAGTCCTAGGAAGCTTTTTTCTCAGAATAAAAAGGAAGGTGCTTAAGGTAGAAGTGATATTTTTGAAAATTGAGGTGTTTTTATTGTAATAAAGTGGGGCACACAAAGTCAGTGTATTGGAGATTGCAGGAAAAATCTGTTGGAATTGTTGGAGTACAGAAAAACTCTGGAAGTAAAAGTTCTGAGGTTCAGGTACAGGAGAAACCAGTGGTTTGTGTACAGGTGCAAGGTGAAGAAGTGTGATTGTGTTCACAGTTTACTCGAGAATTCTGAGGAGCAGGTTGCAGAAATGTTTAAAGGCTTTGTGTATGACTGGGAAGTCTTTCCATGTATTCAGGGTGGGGTAGGTAAAAATGTTAAAATTTTAAGACACAGGGGCTAGTCAGTCCTTAATGTTGTGAGATAGCGATATTTGTTGTTCAAAGGGAGTATTGCAGGAGCAGGTAATAATAATTGGGGTTCATGGATATGCTAAATCTATTCCGTTGTGGAAGGTAGATTTAAAGAGCAAATGGGAGACTGGTGAAGTTATAGTTGGAGTGGTGGAAAAAATGTCCATTGCAGGGGTTCAATTTATTCTGGGTAATTCTGGATTGCAAATGTGGGTGTTGCCTATGGTAGTTTAGCAGCCTGTAGAAATGTTTTCAACAAAGGTGTTAGAGAAGAAACATCCTGGATTGTTTCCTGATTGTGTCATAACAAGATCAAAGGCTCATAGGGAAGAACAAGAAAAACAAGATAAGCAGGCAGGCAAGAAGAAGGTGTTGAAATCCAATTAGCTGCCACTGTGTTTGATAATGTTGTTCAGGAGGAAGGAATACGGGACAGTTCAGATGAAATGTTTAACTCAAAGAGGTTAGTGAAGTTACAGCTAAGCGCTGGAAAATGTTATTAGTGTAGTCAGATCTTTGTTAACCGGCACAGACACGATGGGCTGAATGGCCTCCTGTGCTGTAAACGTCTATGAGTCTATAAGTTAGTCAAAAATTATTTCTATTTCAAAAAGCAATGCTAACTCTGCCTGACTGTATTAGGATTTTCTAAATATCTTGATATTATTTCATTAATAATGGATTCGTGCATTTTGCCCTGTGACAGATGTTAGGCTAACTGGCCTATAGTTTCCTGCATTCTGTCTCCCTCCTTTCTTGAACAGAGATGTTACAGTTGTAGTTTTCCAATCCCCCGGGACCTTTCCAAAGTCCAGGGAATTTTTTATATAACCAATGTGTCCACTATCTCTGCAGCCACTTCTTTTAACACCTTAGGATGCAGGCCATCAGGTCCAGGGGACTTGTCAGCCTTTAGTCCCAATAGTTTTCCAAGTATCTTTTCCTTAGTGATCATGATTGTTTTAAGTTTCTCCCTCCCTTCCCTCTTGAATTTAAACTATTCTTATTCTTTAAACTATGCAAATGTGGAAAATTGCTCAGGTATGTCCTGTACACGAAAGGCGGGACAAATCCAACTTGTCCAATTACCATCCCATCAGTCTACTCTTGATCATCAATAGTGATGAAAGGGGTAATCAACTGTGCTATCAAGTTGCACTAGCTTAACAATAACTTGCTCACTGACGTTCAGTCTGGGTTCCGCCAGGGTCACTCAGCTGCTGACCTCATTACAACCTTGGTTCAAACATGGATAACAGAGCTGAATTCCCGAGGTGAGGTGAGAGTGACTGCCCTTGACATCAAGGCCGCATTTGACTGAGTGTGGCATCAAAGAACCATAGAAAAACTGGGGTCAATGGGAATTGAGGGGGGAAAGCTCTCCACTGGTTGGAGTCATACCTAGCAGAAAAGAAGATGGTTGTGGTTGTTGGAAGTCAATCATCTGAGTTCCAGGACATCACTGCAGGAGTTCCTCAGGGTAGTGTCCTAGGCCCAACCATCTTCAGCTGCTTCATCAATGACCTTCCTTCAATAACAAGGTCAGAAGCGGGGATGTTCGCTGATGATTGCACAGTGATCAGCACCATTCGCGACTCCTCAGATACTGAAGCAGTCCATGTGCAAACGCAGCAAGACCTGGACAATATGCAGACGTGGCCTGACAAGTAACAAATAACATTCGCGCCACACAAGTGCCAGGCAATGACCATTTCCAAGAAGAGAGAATCTACCCATCACCCCTTGACATTCAACTCATACTCAAGTGAGTGGGCAAAGATCTAGAAAATGGAGTATAATGTGGGCAAATGTGAAATCATTCATTTTGGCAGGAAGAATAAAAAAGCTTATTATCTAAATGGTAGGAGATTTAGTGGTCTGAGATGCAGAGGGATTTGGGTGTCCTAGTGCATGAATCACAAAAGATTAGTATGCAGGTACAGCAGATAATTAGAAAAACTAATAGAATGTTATCATTTATTGTGAGGAGAATTGAATACAAAAGTAGGGAGGTTATGCTTCAGTTGTACACAGCATTGGTGAGACCACATGTGGAGTATTGTGTACAGTACTGGTCTCCTTATTTAAAGGAAGATGTAAATGCATTAGAAGCAGTTCAGAGAAGGTTTACTATACTAATACCAGGAATGGGCGGGTTGTCTTATGAGGAAAGACTAGACAGGTTAGACTTGTATCCACTGGAATTTAGAGGCGACTGAATTGAAACCTTTAAGATCCTGAGGGATCGCGACAGAGTGGGTGTGGAGAGGATGTTTCCTCTTGTGGGAGAATCTGGAACTAGGGGACACTGTTTAAAAATAAGGGGTCGTTCATTTAATCAGAGATGAGCAGAAATTTTTTCTCTCAGAGGATTGAGTGTCTATGGAACTCTCTTCCTCAAAAGGCAGTGGAAGCAGAATCTTTGAATATTTTTAAGGCAGAGCTAGATAGATTCTTGATTAACAAGAGGGGTGAAAGGTTATCAGCGGTAGGCAGGAATGTGGGGTTGAGGTTACATTCAGATCAGCCACGATATTATTGAATGGTGGATTAGGCTCGAGGGGCCAAGTGGCCTATTCCTGCTCCTAATTCTTATGTTCGTATGACCACAACCATCTTCCTTTGTGCTAGGTAGGACTCCAACCAGCAAAGAGCTTTCCCCCAGATTCCCATTGACTCCAGTTTTCCTTGATGCCACACTTGATCAAATGCGGCCTTGATGTCAAGGGCAGTCCCTTTCACCTCACCTTTGGAGTTCAACTCTTTTGTCCATGTTTGAGCCAAGGCTGTAATGAGGTCAGGAGCTGAGTGGCCCTGGCGGAACCCAAACTGAACATGAGTGAGCAGGTCATTGCTAAGCTGGTGCCGCTTGATAGCTCTGTTGACAGCATTAGTTTACTGATGATTGAGAGTAGACTAATGGGGCAGCAATTGGCCAGGTTGGATTTGTCCTGCCTTTTGTGTACAGGACACACCTGGGCAATTTTCCACATTGCTGGATAGATGCCAGCGTTGTAGCTGTACTGGAACAGCTGGCTAGGGGTGTGGCAAGTTCTGGAGCACAAGTCTTCAGTACTATACTGGAATATTGTCAGGCCCGTAGCCTTTGCAGTATCCAGTGCCTTCAACTATTTCTTGATATCACGTGGAGTGAATCGAGTTGGCTGAAGACTGGCATCTGTGATGCTGAGGACCTGAGCAAATATTGAGAAGACTAAAGCCATTGCCTTTGGTTCCCACTCTAAACACTATTCCCTGGTTACTGAGTCCATCTTTCTTCCTGGTAACTGACTGAAACCAAATCAGTATGTTTGCAACTTTGGTGTTATATTTACCCCCAGATGAGCTTCTGAACACATATTCGCACCATCACTAAGGCTACTTAGTGCCAACTCCAACACAGCCAGACTTCACCACCGCCTTGACTCATTCGCTCTTGAAACCCTTAGTCAAGCCTTCAATTACCTCCAGACTTGACTATTACAACTCATTCCTGGCTGGTCCCCCACATTCTACACTCCATTAACTTGAGGTCATTCAAGACTCTGCTGCCCAAATCCTGGTCACCCATCACCCCTGTGCTCACTGACTTACATTGGCCCCTGGTCAAGCAACACCTTTATTTTAAAATTCTCATCCTTATTTTCAAATCCCTCCACTGACTTGCCCCCCCACCCCCGCTATCTTTGTAATCTCCCCCGTCTCACAAGATCCCTCCAAGATATCTGCACTTCTCTAATTCTGGCCTCTTGAGCCTCCCTGATTTTAATTGCTCAATCTGCGGTGGCTATGCCTTCAGGTGCTCTAGAATTCCCTCCCTAAACCTCTCCACCTCACCTTCTCCTTTAAGATGCTCCTTAAATAATATGTTTGACCAAGCTTTGGGCTTCTTCCCCAATATCGCCTTATGTGGCTTAATGTCTAATTTTGCTTTATAAGGCACCTGTGAATTGCCTTTGGATGTTTTATTATGTTTAAGGCACAATATAAATATGATGTCATTGCTTTGGACATCCCCCTCACCTTTCATTCAATTCCTGCATATGAACAAAATTTGTTTTGAAGCCGTTTGGAATACTTTGCTGCCTAAAGATCAGTATGTAAATGTAAAATGCTATAATTGCATTGGTTGATGTAATGGTGTATACTGCACTTTGATTACTTTTGGCTGTACAGTTTTTAGTAGCTCTGATCTACTGAAGTCAGCTGGTGTTGGAAGATAATAATTGATGTATTATCAAAACTGAACCGAGGGCTCCCTGACTAGTATTAATATTACAACTATTTTAAAAATTGTTAGTTATTCTACAGCAGCATATTGCACAAATATAGTGTTAATATAGGTCACATGTTCCATTGAGAAATCCTAAGTAAACATTTTTGGGGAGATTCTCAAGTTAAAAGTCCACAGGTATTTCTTACTCTTTATATCTGTTTTGTTTCCCTATGTCAGTACACAGCACGTAAAGAAAGTCCAATTTTAATCTGACCATTAACTTTAATGGTCCCTAAGAAGTAACTCTTTCGAGTTATCAACAGTCACAGATTGCAACTCTTTCGAGTACAATCACAGTTCTTGGTTTCCGGGAGTGGGACATGAACCCACAACCCTCTGATTCAAAGGCGAGAGTGCTATGAACTGAGCCACAGCTGACACCTCTGTCCCTAAGAAGTAACTGTCCTCATATCTTCAGCATGCAATTGCTGGCCACCCAACCTGTGGAGCAACCCCATTCCTGTTGCTCATCCCTTGGCTACAACTGCAAATTCATGCGTTGGCAGCCTCTTCTTGTTGACAGTTTAGACCCAACCCCCCAACCGCCCCTTCCCTACCCACCAAACCTCCCACCACCGAACCCAGTGAAAGATTTCAAAAGGAAATTGGAATTGTTACTCGAGGGAAATAAACTTGCAGTACTACAGGGATAAAGCAGGGGAATAGGACTAACTGGATTGTTCTACAGAGAGCCAATGAAGTCTTGTGGTGCAGTGAGTGGCAATCCTGCCTTTGAACTAGAAGCTTCAGAGGACGTGATGGCTAAGGAATAACATGGTCAAACAGATTGAGTATCAACCTGGAAATCCTTTCAACATATGCCAATGGAGGCAGTAAGACCAGGAGAGATCCCTGGTCAGCCATGTGATGGAAAGAAAGTTGGAGCCTCTACCATCACAATCCATAGCTCCATTCTACAATGACCTGTAACACACCACAATCACAGAGCCAACATGGACTCGATGGGCCGAATGGTCTCCTTCTGTGCCTTAATGACTCTATTATCCTGAGAACCAGCCCTGACCTCTTCCCCCAGGCACCTTCATGACTTCAGCCGCTCTCCACATCCAGCCGCAAACCTGCAGCCTCCCAGCTCGACACAAAACCCCCGCGCCGACTATTAATTTTCATGGTTAAAAAATGTTTTGCACCTTGCTGAT
Source organism: Cetorhinus maximus (assembly GCF_964194155.1). Taxonomy (NCBI): domain Eukaryota; kingdom Metazoa; phylum Chordata; class Chondrichthyes; order Lamniformes; family Cetorhinidae; genus Cetorhinus; species Cetorhinus maximus. The sequence continues at coordinate 89,146,413 of NC_135881.1, forward strand.
GTTTTTACATAATTAAACATAGAGTTCCGTGCTCAATTCCCCTTAACCCACCCGAAACAAGGCCTCACAGCGTCGCTATCTCTTTTCCTCCACCCTGCCAGACGGCCCAGGCCGAGGGAGGAGCTGTATTGCCCCTTGAACCTTGGAATGATCTCTGGCGAGAAGTTAATGTGAAAGCCACAGATCGCGGCTGACGTGTGCCGGTGCTGTGAGCCGACACATTATGGATGGGAAAAGGCCGCCACCGGAGCGCAACAGCCTGGAGTGGTTTAAAGGAGCCTTCAAGTACCAGGGGTGCGGGAAAGAGATGGAAGCGATGCGGCATCGCGAGTTCAGCAGGCTGACAGGTAACTGCCACTGGGCCTGCGACAAGGGAAAAGGAGCGTCCAAGCCCCGATCTCCAAAAGTTCCTCTTGTGCCGCCCCCCGGAACCACCTGCACACCCCCCCCCCTCCCCCCTCCAGCCTGCACCAACCTCCTAACTCCTCCATCTCCATATCCAATTCCCACATTTCTCCCTTACACCGTATGCATGTGGATCAGTCTTTGATGGTTAGCTATTTATCCAATATTTAAGAAGATAAGAATACACATAACTATGGTAGGTAAGATGTTTTTGATTATCGGAGCAGGGGAATGGAGCTGTTGTGGGACTTAATGCAGCACAGTGGTTGCTCTTTGGGCTAATGAACGCTGCAATAACAGGAGAGTACAGTACTTCTGGATCTGGTAGAAGTAGAGTGATGAAGTAGAGCTTAAGAATATGTTGCATATTTAGGATTTTGTACAAGTGGGGATGTCCCAGATGGACCTTGGGAGTATGAGAGTTATGTGGAAGCTGTCACAGAATCTCATAGAAATGGGAAATAGTTGATAGTGTTTGGAAACACTGAAGTGAAGTATGTGAGAATTAGATGGTAGAGGTTTATGTGATATAGGAATAGTGGGGTTACTCAGAGTGGTGGCTTGGATTTGTAACGGTGTTAGGACTCGTGGACTTTGTATTGTTGCACAAAGTCAGCTCATAGTGACCAAAGAACAGTGACCCTGCCACAATGCTAGGATGATATTATCCCATTAAATCTCTGAGGCTCAGCTATTCCTTTTACAGGTATTCTTTCAAAATTTATTTATTGTTTCCAAATTGAGCCAGTCACATGTATTCTATTCTGCCTAGATTGCTCAGTTTAATTCTTTCCAGGCTAGCTGCTGATATTTATTTTAATTCTTTTCCACCTAATCCACACTCCTTTATCTCATTCGCTGTGTATGTATGCAAGTGTTTCTAGTTAGTTATTTAATATTCTTTACAAAAACAAAAATACCTGGAAAAACTCAGTAGGTTTGGCAGCATCTGTGGAGAGGAGCACAGTTAACGTTTCGAGTCCGCATGACTCTTCAACAGAACTAAAGAAAAATAGAAAAGGGGTGAAATATAAGCTGGTTTAAGTGGGGGGTTGGGGGGGGGGGGCACCTCACCCCTTTTCTATTTTTCCTTAGTTCTGTTGAAGAGTCATGTGGACTCGAAACGTTAACTGTGTTCCTCTCCACAGATGCTGCCAGACCTGCTGAGTTTTTCCAGGTATTTTTATTTTTGTTTTGGATTTCCAGCATCCGCAGTTTTTTTGCTTTTATCTGAATATTCTTCACAGTCTGCGTTATTCTTTATTTCATTATTAGTCCCCTGTGTGGACAATTCATTGACATCTATAATATATTAAAAAGTCTGTGTCCATATGTACTTCCCATTTCTCCCAGTTACTACATATTGTACTTTTATGCAATGTACTTCATTTATTGGTTCAAAGTAAACAGAAACAAATAAGAGCTTAAGAATCAGCAAACATACAATTCAAAAGTAAAGTAAGTGGCTGGAAAACTGCCAAAGAGTAAACAACCAACCTTGAATGACCAGTCAGGAGAAACTACAAATAAAAAACTAAGTAAAAATAAAGGTAAACCAAATGAATCACAAACAGTTGAAAATCCAAAAGTTCAAGATAACTAGGAGTGAAAGTAAATGACAGTGGCACCTAAAACCCATCACAAATTACTAAATTCAACATTTGCCTCAGGAATCCAGGGTGAGCCAAACCTCACATTCCATCAGCCGACCCCAATTCTGCCAAACATTAGGTTCCCCCTCCACAGTTTTTCCAAATCTCTGGTTCCCCACAAGTGAAGGCAGATCACAGGAACAATTCCCCCATGGTTCCAAACCTAGCATGCCAACGGTGTGCTGTCAAGTTCCAAGACAGTTCCTGACCCAGTGAAAATAATGTCTAGTACTTTGCTGCCTGCTAAATGTCTGGTAACTACTCCCAACTCCAGGCAATAACAAACTTACAGATCAAAAGCAAGGTAAGTGTCCAGGAAATTGCCGGTATGAAAAAATAAGTCCAGTCTTGGTGAATCAGACAGGACAACATAGGACTTAGCAGCAAGAGTAGGCCATTCAGCTCTTCGAGCCTACTCTGACATTCAACAAGATCATGGCAGATCTGGTTGCGGTCTCAACTCCACTTTCTGTCTTTACCCCGCATTACCCTTGACTCCCTTTTCTATCAAAAGTCTGCCTAACTCTGCCTTGAGTAAATTCAATGATTCAGCCCCCACTGAAAAAAAGAAAAATAAAGGTAAATCAACCAAATTGCAGAATCGCCTGCTTTAAAAATGGTAAGAAATAAAAATTAAATACAGCAATAAAGAATTGTATATTGAATAATAAAGAACACTTATTAACAGTTTTCATAGAATCATAGACAGCTGTCTAATACAGCCCCCAAAAGACCTATTAAAAATCCCAGAACTCTATGGATAAAAACCCAAATTGACATCCTGAGAACCTGATGTTATCTTCTACATGATATAATATCTGTATTGCTGTATCATGAGGGCCCTTCTCTCCAGCAATCTGGAGAGCTGCTTCCCTGATGCTGGCATCCATCTGGTCCTGCCTTGATGCCTAATGTAGCTGAGGGAGACCTCACTGCTTAACCAAAGGCCGCATGTTTTTTTGGCGTGGTTTTAGTGCTGAATGAGGGGGTAATTGGGGGTACGAGTGTCATAGTGAGAAGTTATTATTTTAGGGGAATTTTGCCTGTGGTGAAGAGTTAATTTGGGAGGAGAGGGTTTTTTGGGAGGAGATTGATTGCAGTGGTGAGGAGGGAAGGTGGTGGCATAGTGGTATTGTCACCGGACTATTACTCCAGATACCCTTAATACTCTGGGGACCCAGATTTGAATTCCACCACGATGGTGAATTTGAATTCAGTAAAAATCTGGAATTAAAAGTCTAATGATGACTATGAAACCACTGTCAATTGTCTCAAAAACCTATCTGGTTCACTAATGTCCTTTAGAGAAGGAAATCTGCCATTCTTACCTGGTCTGGCCAGACTCCACAGCAATGTGGTTGACTCTTAAAAATGCCTTCCAAAATGGCCTAGCAAGCCACTCAGTTCTCAAGGGAAATTAGGGATGGGCAATAAATGCAGGCCCAGCCAGCAATGCCCACATCTCATGAGTGAATAAAAAAAATAATTTGGTGGCTTTTATTGTTGTGATGGGCTGTGGTATGGGGTTTATTGAGGGATGTATTTATTTGTTCATGGCATGTGTGTATCACTGCCCATCCCTAATTGCCCTTGAGAAGGTGAGCCACCTTCTTGAACTGTTGCAGTCCTTGTGGCATAGGTACGTCCACAGTGTTGTTAGGAAGATCAATATAAGATTTAATACAAAATGAATAACTATTCACTATAGGCTTAAAATGAAGAGTAAAGCAAAAATAAAATGCAAAAATACAAAATTGCAGAAGTTAGTGGCTGCCAGCCTGCAGGCCTCACAGGCCTACACTTTGTCCTGGATGGTGTCGAACTTCTTGAGTGTTGTTGGAGTTGCACTCACTCAGGCAAGTGGAGAGTATCCCATCACACTCCTGATTTGTGCCTTGTAGGTGGTAGACAGATTTTGGGGAGTCAGTAGGTGAGTTAATCTCCACAGAATTCCCGTTCTGGCCTGCTCTTGTAGCCACAGTATTTATGGCTGGTCCAGTTTAGCTTCTGGTCAGTGGAAACCCCCAGAATGTTGGCAGTGAGGGATTATAATAAAACCTCAACAGAGGTTGGGGGACTGAATTGAAACAAGTTACCAAAGTAAAATCAAATCAAATTACTGTCATCCAACATTTCATCAAATGGTGCTCATATTTTTCTGTGCTATTGAACTCCAGCTCGGTTTCTCTTTCCGGTTCTTTCTGTCCATATCAAGCCGAAGTCCAGAAATCTATTTTTATAATAGAAACCGAACTGGTCAACATTGAAGAAATTAAGGAAGTGGTAGAGTAGCAAGCTAGAATATAAGCACTAAAATATGGTGATTTTCACTGAAACTCATCTACTTGAGATGTGGTGATACATTTGAATAAGCACTCAAATAGTTGTTAACTACTTAAGAAAGAAAAGTTCTACATAACCATCCAATTAAAGATAAATCCCTTCGATATCACTGTCCAAAAGTTGACACCAGAATGTAACTAAATATAATAAAACCCCTGGTAGAAATAGTACTGTTCAAGAGCTTGACCGACCTGTCTTTGAAGAATGTTACAATAGTACCGAATATCAATGAGCTTCAAATTCTGCACTATGTATTGCAAAAAAAGCAATTCATTTGTATCCATTGTCGACTTTGAGAAGATATTTTATTCACTGGGCTGGTGTTTTTTTTTCTTCTGTATTGCTGTGGGATTCCACAGAAAATCATGCAAAGAGTATATTATTAGATGTAAAGGTACATGCAACTAGTGAAGAATTATAAAGACTTCAATTTAGACAGTGATTTATTTGTCTCCAAAATATACATAAATATATAAAGCACTTTGCACATGAATTACTTTGAAGTATAGTAGGCAAATTAAGGCCTTCAAGGTAAAAACTTTGAAGTCAGAAAAAGCACAATAACAGTCCAATGGGTAATGTTATGAAATATATGATTTTGTGAAGCGTGTTTCTATTTGGTTTATAATCTTACTGACATTAGAAATTTCAGTTATTGAAGAAAACAGGGAGGTGAAAATATATTCAAAAGTATTATAATTGATTCAATTGGTATACTTTGATTTGCTTTACTGGTAAGTCCACCTGATGGTTGGTTTCATAAATTTGTAGTAATTTATCATTAGCATTTTTCTATTCTCTACGTCTCCGAGCTTGTTTGGCTCAAAGTAAGACAACAGCAAATCAATAAAGTGTGATGGGGTAATGTGGACATAAGGTCTTAACATAATAATTTTTACATATGTGGTGTGGCAAAGAAATTAAGGTTAATCTGCACAGGGAGTAAACAACATTCATGACCTAATACATTAATCCAACCAATTTGCCATGGTGTTCCACATAGGAAATCAAGAGTAAGTGTAGTTTTCAGATGAAGTGATATTAAGGGACAGGAAATAATTTGATCAGGGAATGCATATAGCTCCATTTTATAATGATATATTTTGTTCTTATTTTAATATATTTGCTATGTATTCTTCTGTCCAAATTTATAATGTGTAAACATGAAAATATGGATACATAGAAACTTCCAGCAGAGAAAGAGGCCATTTGCCCTGTCATGCCTGTGCTGACTCTTTGAAAGAGCAGCTGTGCTTTAGTCCCACATCCCAGTTTTTTTGTCCATAACATGAGTTCCTCATCCTTGAGTCCAACTCCCTTTTAAAATTGTGCCTGAAATCAGCTTCCACAACCTTTTCTGGCAATGTATCCTGGATTCTGACAACCCCCTGAGTGAAAAAAAATTCTCATGTCCCACTAAGATCCTTTGCCAATTAATTTAAATCTGCCATATTTGGTTATTGATACACTCGACTACTCCATCAAAATCTCCTTATCATCTTGAAAATATTTGTTGTTATCTCAAGAGAGAAAGACCTTATTTTTCCAATCTCTCCTCAAAATTGAAGTCCCTCATCTATGGCAACATCTTGGTAAACCTCCTCATCAGAGGACCAAGCAAAACCTGTATCCAGAGGCAGGTTCATCATCTGTGGGCTGGATCCATCAGTTTTGTGCCTTTGCACCTTTGCTTGTGGGCCAGGAGGAGCAAGAGTGCTTCCTCCACCATGTGCCACCCCCCAAAACTGTTGGCCCAGCCAGCTAGCCTGCTTCCTGTCTGCAGTCCGCTGATCTACCTCCTTCTGCCACAGGACCATCGCCATTGGAGCTCATCCCATCCCCTCACGATGTGATGATCCTACAATGCAGGCTTGTCCAGTCTTTTTTTTAATTCAATTTTTCCTTTTTCAGTTCCCTTTTTTTCTCACTAAAGGGGCCGATGAGCAGATTTCAGAAAGATATATGAAGAAAATAAATAACTCACTGAGCAAAAATAAAGCAATGTCAAAGCAGTAAATTGATAATCTTTTTTAAAAAAAGTGATTAATAATAATGACCATTCGAGTCTAAGTGGGTGAAAGTGTGTTTGCCCAGCTCACTCCCAGTCTCAGAGTGGTGAGAGTGTGTTGGTGTGTGGAGATGAGGGTGACTGAGAATTCTGAGACTGGGAGTGAGCCGGACACACACACATACTGCAAATGCACACATAAACACTCTCCCTCTCACACATGCACATACTCACTCTCTCTCCCCCCTCTCTCACCCATACACACGAATGCTCACTCACTCCCTCTCTTGTACACATGCACTCACTCTCTCTCTCTCTCACACACACACTCACTTTCTCCCTCTCTCTCTCACACTCTCCCTCTCATACACACTCACTCACTCCCTCTCACACACACTCACTCTCTCCCTCTTTCTCACACACACACACATATTTTTCCCACTCTTTCACACACACATCACTCACTCTCCCTCTCACACACATTCTCGCTTTCTCACACATGCACATACTCACTCTTCCCCTCTCTCTCTCTTTCACACACACACACACTCTCCCACTCTCTCTCTCTCTGACACACACACTCTCATTTTCGCCCTTTCTCACACACACTTACTCACTCCCTCTCTCACGCACACTCACTCTCTCCCTCTCTCATGCACGCACTCACTCACTCTCCCTCTCACACTCAAGCACTCTTCCTCTCTCACACATGCACTCACTCACTCTCTCCCTCTCTCACACACATTCACTCACTCTCTCCCTCTCTCACGCACACATTCACTCACTCTCTCCCTCTCGCCCCTCCTCTCGCCACCCCGCTCTCCCCCCCACCGTCTCCCCCCTCACCCTCTCCCTCCCCTCTCCCTCACCCTCTCCCTCACCCTCTTCCCCTCCCTCACTCTCTTCCCCTCCCTCACTCTCTTCCCCTCCCTCACTCTCTTTCCCCCCTCACCCTCTTTCCCCCCTCACCCTCTTTCCCCCTCACCCTCTTTCCCCCCTCACCCTCTTTCCCCCTCACCCTCTTTCCCCCTCACCCTCTTTCCCCCCTCACCCTCTTTCCCCCCTCACCCTCTTTCCCCCCTCACCCTCTTTCCCCCTCACCCTCTTTCCCCCCTCACCCTCTTCCCCGCCATACCCTCTTTCACCCCCTTCACCCTCTTCCCCCCACACCCTCTTTCCCCCCTCACCCTCTTTCCCCCCTCACCCTCTTTCCCCCTCACCCTCTTTCCCCCTCACCCTCTTTCCCCCCCTCACCCTCTTCCCTCCCATACCCTCTTTCACCCCCCTCACCCTCTTTCCCCCCCTCACCCTCTTTCCCCCCCTCACCCTCTTTCCCCCCCTCACCCTCTTCCCCCCATACCCTCTTTCCCCCCCCTCCTCACCCTCTCCCCCTCTGTCTCCCCCCAGGCTTAGTAGCCCTTCTCTCTTCTTCCCCCCACTGAAATCGTCTCTCTCTGCCCAGCATATTTACCGCAGCTGGTGATCACAACTCGTCGAATTGGAGACTGTTTCTCTCCCACATTTTCTGCTGTTAGTGTCACATCAAATGTAGGCGAGTAATAGCCTCGATTGGAGGATTTTCAACATCACTTATCTGTCTTACTGGCATTTCAGACAGTGGCTCCTATGGGCCACATAGAATGGCTTCGGGGGCCACAATCCGGCCTGCGGACCACTGGTTGGGCAAGCCTGTTATAAACTTTTCCCCGGTCCCACGATCATCTTCCGTCCCCTCATTCCCCCAGTCTTCTCTGGAGCCCATGATCTCCCTGCATGCCACCGCCTCACCACCTATATGTCCTCCATGACCACCATAGCCTCCATCCACCCATAATCTTTCCCACATTCCCTCACTCCTGTCCTCTCCCTAGTTGTAGCCTGATGCCGCAGGCGCTACTACCCAATAACCAGCCACCCTCCATTAAATTTGGCAGGACCTCTAGGTTATCCGCGTTTTTGCATTTCCTTTCTGCTACAATTTGTCCCCATAAATATTGGGGCCACAGATTCTATCTGAACCATTAACCCGGGAACTGAATTACATAGCATCAAATTCTCTGTGTAAAGAAGTTTATCTCGCTCAAAAACAGAATTACCTGGAAAAACTCAGCAGGTCTGGCAGCATCGGCGGAGAAGAAATCAGTTAACGTTTCGAGCCTTCATGGCCCTTCGGCAGAACTGGAGCATGGTTAGAAAAAGGGAGAAATATAAATTGGTTTAAGGTGGGTGGGGGGGGAAGAGACACATCTCCCCCCCCCCCCCACCCACCTTAAACCAATTTATATTTCTCCCTTCTAACTATGCTCCAGTTCTGCCGAAGGGCCATGAAGGCTCGAAACGTTAACTGATTTCTTCTCCGCCGATGCTGCCAGACCTGCTGAGTTTTTCCAGGTAATTCTGTTTTTGTTTTGGATTTCCAGCATCCGCAGTAGCTTTTAGCTTTTTGTTGTTAAGTTTATCTCGCTGTATGTTCTAAATTTCTTACATTTAATATTTTATCTATATGATATTTTGCTCTGGACCCTTGATCTGTGGTCTGTCTCCTAAAACTACACTGTTCCTCCTTTCATAATTTTAATCACTTCTAACATATCACTCCTGCATTGTTCTGATTAAAAAATGTCTAACATTTCAGGTCTGTGAATCTGAGTTGTAACTTGTTTATTGCTTCATATCTTTTCTGTAGTTTTGAGTCCAATGCTGCACACAGTGTTTACACTGAGGTCATATTAAGGTTTTATATAGGCTCACCAATACCTCTTGTTTTTTTTTCTCTATTTTATTCCTCATGACAAAACCTAAGATCCTAGGATTTTTTTCTAATCTTATTAACCTGAGCTGCTTTCTGTTCAGAGAACAGGTTACTGTTTTGAAACAAAATATATCACTCTTAACTTACTTGCATTGACCTTCATGTGACATCTTTTAGTGCACTTCCCCCAACTAATCAACATCCATTTGAAGTTTCCTTTGATCCTTTGAAGATTTATCTACACTTTGTATTTTGGTATGATCTGCAAATTTCAACACCACTCACTCCAGGCTTAGATCCAAATCATTGATATACACAGAAAACAGGTAATAACAGAAATGAATCTCACAGGTATCAGGAAGATATAATAATGTTATTGGAATTTATTGTAAAATAGTGGTGTGTCTATGTGTGTGTGTGTGTGCGTGTCTGTGTGTGAATTAATTGGATTAAAGGCTTTGATGTTTTAGAAGATGAGCTAGGTTTGAAATGTTAAGTAGATAGATGTAAGAGGGAAAGGGGACATTTGCATTTTTAAATAACCCAGCCTAGATTGTTTTCAAAGGAGGAGTAAAATGCGTCACCTAGCCAGGAGAAGTTCAGAAACAGTGTGTTTATTTTTCCCTGAGATTACTGGTAAAATTAGCACTATGAGAGATTTTTTATTATTGGAAAGGTAAAGTCCAAAGACATAGGCCTGAATTCTTCAGGCGGCGGGTGGTTGCGGAGCCGATCGCTGCCTGCCATCTGCTCCATGCCACCATTTTATGTGGGCAGGCCAATTAAGGCCCATCCAGCGTAATACGCAAGCTGTAGCGCTCAGCGCTACCTGTGCGGGCGGGGGGAGGAGGGAGAGTCGGGGCCAGTGCTCTTTTGTGCATGTGGCGAAAGAGTGCTTCAATCTCCCTGAGGCACGAAGCTGCCTCAGGGAGATTAAATCAATATCAAAATAATTTTAAAAATTGTGTAAAAACTTGAGACTGTATCACATAAGATGGGACATGTTTTGATATTTAGGAAATTTTTAAAATTGATTTAATAAAAGCTTTAGGAAACCTCATCCCGCTCGTGGATGAGGTTTCCTAAAAACTGCGAAGGTCACTTGACCTTTTCGCCTGCCCGCCAACCTTAAGGTTGGACGGGCAGCGTTAACAATTACATCAATTACTTTCTTAATGGCCTTAATAGGCTGTTAACATATCGGTGGGCGCACAGCTGACTTCAGCGTGCACCCGCTGAACGAAATATCGTGGGACTGTGCGATGACGTCGGGACGCACGCCTGGAGTCATTGCATGTCACTTTATATGCCAGGCCTGTCCCTGCATGCCGACTGAAAAATCCTGCCCATAGTGAAACAATGGGAATTTGCATTCAAAAGGGAAAATATGTATAAAGGAGCAAAGGCTGTGTGTAAGGGTAAAATTTTAAAATCTAACAAGCATGAAAAGCCTTCAGCACCTACGCCTCAACTGCTTTCCACAACAAACTGAAGTTAAGAAAACTTACTTAGAATTGTATTGTTCAGGGTATCATGTTTGGGTCTTTTAAAATCCATGTGTCTTAATGTTGCCTTAATGGAGGTGTAACTGGGAGTCAGATTAATTAGAGGATATAGAGGTTATTATAGTAGTAATTTGTAGACTTATGTATGTGCTTAAAATCATTTCTCTCATTAATAAATGTTTAATCTAGTTTTGTAAAAACCACAAGGCTCGATGGTCTTATTACTACTGAGTTCAAAACCCGCATCTCGAAACATACAAATTGCAAAAATAGTTGTGGTAATTGTCTCATGTTTCCCTCTGGGATTTGAATAACTCAGCATTTACCATTGGCTGTGCCGTAACATTGGATGCCACTACCTGCTTCCATCTGTTACAGATGCTGGACTTTATAAAACAGTTATGTTTTACACTGACTCCTTTAATTCAAGGTAAAATGGAATAGTTTAGAAGTGGGGATGTGACCTCATACAAAATCTTCCAGGAGACAAGCCCATGTGACCTCACACTAAATCTGCCTGGAGATAAGTCATGTGGCCTGGTTGTCATGGGGGCAGGGGCCTAGATCAAGACTTATTGAGAATTAGTTGCAAGTTTTAACACCTAAACATAAAGGAGGAGACAAGTGGTCTTGCTGCGTACAGACTCTCAGAGTCAGTCAGATAGAGAGATTTGGGGAAGAAGACTTGCAACAGATGCTGCCATGCCAAGCAGGAAATAAAGACTGTTTTTGGATTAACTGTCAAGTAAAGTGCTGGTGAAGATGGATTCCCAGTTTGAAAAAATGAGGATTGTGGAGAGTTAAAGACCTATGAATGCCAGAGGGTGCCTTGCCACTGAAAGTCCATTTGATTATGCTCAGAATGTTGAGTGAAGGGACCTTTTTTAAAAGGACAGTGGAAGATTCATCTGGTGAACCAAGGAGAAGAGATCCTGTTAAAGTTGGGAGGAGCTTGAGACTTTAAACACAAGACTGCATTTCTGCTGAGTGCGGTGTAACATATATACATGTCATGGAGTTTTCAGCTGTGTTAAGAAGCTAATAGGGAATACCTTTACTGTAATTTAGAGTATTAGTTACCTACTAAGTAATATTTAGTCTATGTTGATTTTAGTTTCTTTATTACAATATAAGTCTTGAAATGTGAAATCTTGTGTGATCCTTTGCATTGGAAAATTCATGTCTCTTTTTACTAGTTATTGGTCTCCACTGGGATCGTAACACATCCACTCTGAAAACTTGTCCTTAACATTTACTCCATTTTCGCTTTCCCATCAATTTTTAATCCAATATGCTATTCTTGTACAGTTTTCTGTCAAATGTGTACTAGAGTAGGCTACATGTCTGTGTCTGTGACATCTTTTGATTATCTGCTCCTATCACTGTTTGCTTGTCCCTACAGCCACACCCCCCCACCCCCAACTTCTCTCCCCCCCCCCACCACCACCACTTTAAACCAGTTTATATTTCACCCCTCTCCTAACTTTACTCAGTTCTGCTGAAGGGTCATGAGGACTCGAAACGTCAACTCTTTTCTTCTCCGCCGATGCTGCCAGACCTGCTGAGTTTTTCCAGGTAATTATGTTTTTGTTTTGGATTTCCAGCATCCGCAGTAGTTTTTTGTTTTTATATACATGTCTGTGCTGTTGTTTCAAGTGCACTTAAATCCATTATTTTTAATTTAAGAGTCTTGGAATGTTTTTCTACTTTGAAGATGCTTTATAAATGAAAATTATTATATAGTTTTGTATGAAACTTACTTTATCAGAAGATGATGTTTTTTATCGCCACTTCACAATGGATTTTGAAGTAACCAGAATTCATTGTGCAAATCAGCATATAAACAGTATATTTGAATCCCAAACAGGTGAAAGCTGGCATAACTAGTCATAATGGATATGTAATTCATGATACTGTGTATAACATATTGCATCACGAAACACATTAAAATAAATATTGCCGCAGCTGATAGAGATTTTCTATTCACGTACATATTGTATTTAGGTGTGAGGCATGTTAAAAAGAGCATCAAAAGAATTTGCACTATTAATCAATGGCTGAATTTCATTCTGAACTATCTGCTGACAGCCATCAGTTGGTACTTTTAATTGGATACTTGACACACAGCCATGCAGAATCTACATGGTCAGACACTGCAGCATTTTGGTGTTTTGATCATCCAATGTGTAATGCACACATGCAATGTGTGTATCTCAAATTAAATAACAGTTGAATCTTTCTGAATGTCAGTTGACTTTAATATAGATATCTTGACAGAAAAATAATAAAAAGAAAAACAAAAATTCCTGGATTCACTGATCATTCAAATCATTTGTAGTCGTATCTTGCATGTGATTTTTGAATCATTAATTTACCATTAGTCAAAGCAAAAGGCTATTTCCTAAAGTTTGAATACAGGGAGTGACATTTCAATTTGACAAGTGCACAGAATGGGCTGTAGCCTAATGTCCACTCCTTAAACACCTACTGCATTTTTATGTTCACTGAAGTCACCACTAAAGTTGAATTTCAACCCCAAAATGTTTTATTGATAACCTGATAATCTAAATAAACAACATCATAAATCCATTCCAGAAACTGGAGCACATAATTCAAGGTTTGCACTCTATACAGTACTGAAGGAGTGCTGCACTGTCAGAGGTGACAACTTTCAGATGGGACATTAAACCGGGGACCAGTCTTCTCTCTCAAATCAACCTAAAAGATCCCATGGCACTATTTCGAAGAATACCTGGCCAGTATTTATCCCTCAAACAACATCATTAAAATAGGTTATCTGGTCAATATCACATTGCTGTTTCTGGGACCTTGCTGTGTGCAAACTGGCTACTGCATTTCTCACATTACAACAGCGACTACACCTCAGAAGTACTTTATTGGCTGTAAAGTGATTTGGAACATCTTATTATGAAAGGCACTATATAAATGCAAGTTTTTCTTTTTGACTTTCCTTTTGAATGTCTAAAAGCAAGTTTGAACCAATGAATAGTTTTTTCCACTTGACTCCTGAAGCACCAGATTTGTTAGATGCAAAGGCAAAGCTACTTCTTGTAATAAAGTGGAACTTGTTTCAGCTAAACGTTATCTTAGTGATTTACCTTTTTTAGTCCTGTAGTTCTAAGCCCTAGAAATACCTTTAATGGACAGTCTTTTATTACTTTGGCTTTAATTAGTTGTTTTCTTCCCACTCATATTGATGAGTTCCAGTATTTTAGCATATACACTGGGATATTTTTATATAAGTGGAAATTATTTTCTTGCTTTTAGGTACCAGCGCTTTGTGAAAGTAATTTCTCATTTAAAATACTTCCATATTATTAGTATTATACACTATAATAGCATACTTAGTTAAACTGAATGTGAGGCAGTACAGTTTTGTTTGTGTAGAAAGTACAGCATCCTCTCACAGGGTAGTCTGAGAATGATTTGCCCAGCACAGGGATAACAGAAGTAAATGTTTATTTTTCTTATAAGGCAAACTATTCCAAAGGCATTGTTTCTCTTCCTGCAGGCTGAGACATTCAAACCAATCTGTAATTAGACAAAGTCTCTCAGTAATGTGAACGGGGTTTAGATATACAAGAACTAGAGAAACTACCTCTTCTGCAATGGGGATTGAACTTTGCTTAAGAATTCTGAATTGTACTGTGGAGAAACTCAAATCCCCTAATCCTCATGGATTTATAGTTATAAACCAGCTAGTTTGTGATGTGAAATGCCAAAAAAATGTCAGTAAAAGTTTATTAAAATCTGGGTATTGATAGATATGTGGTAAGTATGTTATTTTCTTTCTGCCATAGCCACTTGCGCTTTCCAGTTTGTAACGTATGCCCCAGGCCCTCCGAGCCATATCCCCAGCACCAGGAGTATTACAGGTAAAACGGATGAGTTAAGGGTGAGGATTGACACGTGGAATTGTGATATAATAGCCATCACTGAGATGTGGTTGATGGAGGGGCAGGATTGGCAGCTCAACATTCCGGGATATAGAATCTTCAGGCAAGACAGGGGAGGGGGTAAAATAGGAGGAGGTGTTGCATTATTAGTTAAGGAGTCAGTTACTGCAGTAAAGAGAGATGATATCTTGGAGGGGGCATCGAATGAAGATTTGTGGGTAGAGTTTAGGAATAAAAAAGGGGCAGCCACATTGTTAGGTGTTTATTATAGACCCCAGATAGTCAGCGGGAAATTGAGGAGCAGATATGTGCACAATTTGTGGAGGCGTGTAAAAACAATAACAATAGGTTAATATTAGGTGATTTCAACTTTCCCAACATTAATTGGGATAGATATAGTGTTAAGGGCTTGGATGGAGTGGATTTCTTGAAATGTGTACAGGAGAACTTTTTAGGTCAATATGTAGAGGGTCCACCATGGGACGGCGCAGTGCTGGACCTGATTCTGGGGAATGAAGCCGGACAGGTGGCTGAGGTGGTGGTGGGCGAGCATTTTAGTGATAGCGACCTCAACATGGTACAGTTTAAGTTTGTTATGGACAAAGAAATCAACAAATTGCAAAAAAAATGTTTTGGATTGGGGGAGAGTGGATTTTAGTAAAATACAGCAGGATCTGGCCAAGGAACACTGGGAATAGCTACTTGTGGGGAAATCTACAGAGGAGCAGTGGGGGGCATTCAAAAAGGAAATGAGGAGGGTACAGGCTCAACATGTTCCCTCTAGGGTGATAGGAAGGCGTAACAAGCCCAAAGAACCATGGATGACCAGAGATATTCAGGTTACGATGAGAAGGAAAAGAGAGGCTTTTAGCAGGTACAAGGGAAGCAAATCAGCAGAGGCATTAGTGGAGTACAGAAAGTGCAGAGTGGAGCTTAAGAAAGCAATTAGGAGAGCAAAGAGGGGATATGAGAAAGCTCTGGCTGGTAAAAGTAGGGAAAATCCCAAGATATTCTATAAGTATATCAATGGGAAGAGGATAACCAGGGAAAGAGCAGGGCCCATAAGGGACCAAGGGGGCAATCTATGGGTCGAGCCAGAGGACATTGCTAGATTGTTGAATGAATATTTCACATTCGTCTTCACCCAAGAGAATGAGGATGAAGGTATCGAACTCGGGGAGAGAGACTGCGAGGTCCTTGAGCAAATTGATATAGGGAGTGACAAGAAATTGGAGGTGTTGGCAGGCTTAAAAGTGGACAAATCTCCAGGTCCAGATGATTTTTGTCCCAGACTACCGAGGGAGGCAAGGGAAGAGATCGCAGGGGCTCTGACCTAAATTTTTAATTCCTCTCTGGCCACGGGGGAGGTGCCAGAGGACTGGAGAACAGCTAATGTAGTTCCGCTATTTAAGAAGGGTTGTAGAGATAAGCCAGGGAACTACAGGCCAGTGAGTCTCACGTCAGTGGTAAGGAAACTATTGGAGAAAGTTCTGAAGGACAGTATCTATCTCCACTTGGAGAGGCAAGGTTTGATTAGGGATGGTCAACATGGCTTTGTCAGAGGGAGGTCATGCCTAACAAATTTGATTGAATTTTATGAGGAGGTGAGCAGGTGTGTAGATGAGGGTAGTGCAGTTGATGTAGTTTATATGGATTTCAGCAAAGCCTTTGACAAGGCCCCACATGGGAGACTTATAAAGAAGGCACATGGGATACAGGGTAATTTGATAAGGTGGATTCAAAATTGACTTAGTTGTAGGAGACAGAGGGCGATGACAGAAGGATGCTTTAGTGACTGGAAGCCAGTGTCCAGTGGCGTACCACAGGGACCTGTGCTCGGTCCACTATTATTTGTCAGTTATATAAATGACATAGATGACTATGTGGGGGGTAGGATTAGTACGTTTGCGGATGACACAAAGATTGGCCAGGTGGTTAACAGTGAGGTTGAGTGTCTTGGGCTACAGAAAGATATAGACGGGATGGTTAAATGGGCAGATAAGTGGCAGATGGAATTTAACCCTGAAAAGTGTGAGGTGATACACTTTGGAAGAAGTAAGTTGACAAGAAAGTATTCAATGAACGGCATGACACTGGGAAGTTCTGAGGAATAAAGGGACCTTGGCGTGTGTCCATAGATCTCTGAAGGCAGAGGAGCATGAAAGTGGGGTGCTGAAAAAGGCTTATGGGACACTTGCCTTTATCAATCGAGGCATAGATTACAAAAGTAGGGAGGTCATGTTGGAGTTGTATAGAACCTTAGTGAGGCCACAGCTGGAGTACTGTGTGCAGTTCTGGTCGCCACATTATAGGAAGGATGTGATTGCAGCAGAGGGGGTGCAGAGGAGATTCACCAGGATGTTGCCTGGGATGAAACATTTAAGTTATGAAGAGAGGTTGGATAGACTTGGGTTGTTTTTGTTGGAGCAGAGAAGACTGAGGGGCAACCTGATCGAGGTGTACAAGATTATGAGGAGCATGGACAGGGTGGATAGGGAGCAGCTGTTCCCCTTAGTTGAAGGGTCAGTCAAGAGGGGACATAAGTTCAAGGTGAGGGGCAGGAGGTTTAGTGGGGATGTGAGGAAAAACTTTTTTACCCAGAGGGTGGTGACGGTCTGGAATGCACTGCCTGGGAGGGTGGTGGAGGCGGGTTGCCACACATCCTTTAAAAAGTACCTGGATGAGCACTTGGCATGTCATAACATTCAAGGCTATGGGCCAAGTGCTGGTAAATGGGATTAGGTAGGTAGGTCAGGTGTTTCTCATGTGTCGGTGCAGACTTGATGGGCTGAAGGGCCTCTTCTGCACTGTGATTCTGTGAAATCCTTATGCATTTGTCCCTTGACAGGCACATTTAACTTTGCAACATCCACTTCCATGGCAAAGCATTCAAAAACCTCTGCATAAAGAAATTTCTCTGAACTCCCTTCACTCTGTTCATGTTGATCGCCGACTCCCCGATCAATATTTTATTTGTATTCAATATACATGTTGGGATTTGTAATCAATATATGCATTGGGATCCCTACAGCTCTACATGCTGTAAGATTGGAATTTTGGTCTTATTGGCAACCTAGTAAATAGAGCCTGAGCCATTTGCTCACTGTGCAAGCTTGATGCCGAAGTAGGGCGCATTAAAGCTATCCTGTGGGATAATAGCTACCATAATCAGATCGTTCCTTGCTGTATGTCATGTAAACTCACAAATAGGCCTAAGGCCTGTTTGAACAACAGGTAAAGCTAGTCATTGCAACACAAGTGGTATTTTCCACTAACAGGATGCAGCCATCAAGCCAAAAAAAGATGTTCTGTTTTTCACATAAATGTAAATGTTGTGTATGAATTTCAGTGCCAGTGCAATGCTAGGCACCTGGGCTGTAGATCCCAAAGTCTCCCTTGTAAATGTAGTTTCCCTTTCTTGCTGTCATTCGGGTGACTCTAAGCTGTATCCTCTCTATGCCTTTAAAGTCCTGTCTAAAATGCTCACAACCCTGGGGAGGATCTTCCGGTTGGCGAGCGGGGGCGGGGCTCACTCGCCGATGCATAAAAGGACGCAGGATGACGTCGAGTGGAACTCCCGACGTCACCCCGCGTCATTTCAATTTTCAGGTCAGCGGGGGGCGCAGCCAAATCAGCTGTGCTCCTGCCGAGCTGTCAAGAGCCTATTGAGGCCATTGAAAAAGTAATTAACATTATTACTGGACCTGCCCGTCCAACCTTAAGGTTGGCGGGCAGGCTGGGAGCCCTGGCGAGCTTCAGAAAAAGCATGAAGCCTCATTCGTGGACGTGATGAAGTTTCATGAGGGTATTTAAATATTAATAAAGGTTTCAATAAAAGTTATGGACATGTCCCAGCTCATGTGACAGTGTCACATGAGGTGACATGTCAGGGAAATCTTTCTATCATTTGTTTAACAATTTTTAATTTGCAGCCGATCTCCCTGAGGCAGCACCTAGCTTCAGGGAGATCAGAGCACTCTTTCGCACGCATGTGCAAAAGAGCGTACCCTTGGCTGAGGGACTTTCCCCCCCGCCCGTGCAGGGAGCACATAGCGCTTCCTGGCTTAATTGGCCCGCCCACGTAAAATGGCGGCGTGCCCCCGATCGGAGGTGCGCCTGCCCGCGCCCGCTCCCGCACTTCCCCCCTCAATGGGGGGGTAAATTTTTCCCCTAAGTCTTTACTTTAGTAATCCAAAATGTTGTTCGACTTTATTATGGTTCTATCCACATGCACATGTACTTTTAGGAAATTACAGCTCATATTTTCCCACAGCTGCAAGATTGGTGACAGACACCATGGCCGGAATTTTCCAGCACCCTGCGGCGGGGCTGGTAAGCCATTGAAATCTCCATTCACATCGGTGGGACTGGAAGATCCTGCTGGTGTGAGGAGCTGAAAAATTCTGGCCCATAAATCTCACTGTCTGGTATGTCAATTTTACCATTGTGAACTTATTCCCAATTTTACTGGTTTCCCTAAATAGAATACACTGGAGCAAACATAGAAGCAAATCAGGCACTTGCCACCAATCTAAGAACAGTGTTCCTTATCCAGGACCACAGGAAGATTTAAGTAAATAGAATTGCAACTTCTTAAATACGCTTTATTCTACAATTATTTAAAGCTGTAGTGTGCCTTCTTGAGTTTCAAGGTGGTTGTCAGCTTTACTGATGCGTGTGATCAATGAATGCAGACTCCCCACCCCCAAGTTGCTCCCATAAGACCATAAGACATAGGAGCAGAAATTAGGCCGTTCGGCCCATCGAGTCTGCCCCGCCATTCAATCATGGCTGATAAGTTTTTCAACCCCATTCTCCCACCTTCTCCCCGTAACCTTTGATCCCCTTACCAATCAAGAACCTATCTATCTCGGTCTTAAATACACTCAGTGACCTGGCCTCCACAGCCTTCTGTGGCAATGAATTCCATAGATTCACCACTCTCTGGCTAAAGAAGTTTCTCCTCACCTCTGTTCTAAAAGGTCTTCCCTTACTCTGAGGCTGTGCTCTCGGGTCCCAGTCTCTCCTACTAATGGAAACATCTTCCCCACGTCCACTCTATCCAGGTCTTTCAGTATTCTGTAAGTTTCAATCAGATCCCCCCTCATCCTTCTAAACTCCATCAAGTATAGACCCAAAGTCCTCAAACGTTCCTCATATGTTAAGCCTTTCATTCCTGGGATCATTATAAATTATTATTAATTTTGGAAAAAAGAATTATTTTTTTCATGGATTATGAGTTATTACAAGGGCTATGTTAGCTAACCTTGAATTTTTAACTGAATGACAAGTTCTAGGTTGGAATGAGACTTAAATCGTAGATCTTTTTTGACAGCAAAATTTACATAAATTCCGAAAACAATCTCCTAAATTAAATGGGCTCCAGGCATGGCCTGGCAAACTAAAAGAAAAAAGAATGATACCAGGCTTAGGAAATGAATACTCAAAGATCTTAGTTGTTTAATCTTTGCACCAATAAACTGAATTTTGGAGCAGTAAATTAGCTCTTGCTAAGCTTTGTAGAACAATAGTTTTGGGTTTAAGTCGTAGCAACGACTTAATTGTAGGAAACAGACATGTTTGGCATTTATTTCAATGGTGCACAGAAATGTTAAATACTTTCTAACTGTTTTCAGTTCTGGTAACAACAAAAATATGAATAAAAAATTCCTTACTATTTCTTTTGCACGATTCAACAATCTACACTGCAGGCAAATCTGAACCTATGTATTTGAGCCTCTAGGTTTCATTGTTCATCCGCATCCTTTAGCAACTTCTCATTGAGTTTACTTTCCTATTCCTTGTTTATCATTATCATGATGGGTACCTTGCATATATTCAAACTAAATTGCATTTGCCGCTTTTCTGGCCATTCTACTAACCTTATTGACCAGGGCTTTTCAGTAGTAATGATGGCAAAACTGATGTCTGAAAGCAACTTCTTGAGTCTGCACCTGCACAGTTAAAAGCAGAAATCCAGAAGTTGCTACTAGTAATGTTAGGCTTCTCTGAAGAGTGGGCTGATGAAGTCCCTGTAGACTGCAATCAATTAGAAATCATTGAGGATTTTTACAGCAAGACTAGTAGGATAAAATTGTAAGTTCTTGTCAGTTCAAAGTTTACCTTGTTGAATGAAGTTATTATGACATAGCCGATGGTAAAGGCTGAGTTGTTCAAATCCCACAGGGAAACTTGAAACAACTGTCATAACCCATTTTTGCAATTTGTATGTTTCGAGATTCAGTAGAAATGAAGCCATTGAATCGCAAGAGGTTTTTTTATAAAACTAAATTAAACATTTATTAATACAAGAAATAATGTAAAGACATACATATGACTACAAAATTTCTACTATAATAACTACAAAAATCCCCTAATTAACCTGACTCTCAATTACACCCCCGGTAAGGCAACATATAACTCATAGATTAACAGACTTCTGGCAAAGCACACCCTGGACAGCCGCATTCAAAATGAGTTTCTTTCAGCTCTGGGTCCTTGTAGATAAACTTGAGGCTTACAGGCCGGAGGCTTCTCACACTTGTTGGAACTTAAAATGCCGCACCTTACACACAATCTCCTTTCTCCTTTATACGTATCTTTCTCTTTGAATGTAAATTTTCCATTGTATCACTAGGCTTTTAACTTTACCTCTTCTAACTGTAACTTACATCCTTTCATCCCACCAATTTTATTAATGAACTGGAAAAAAATAAACATATTGCTTGGCATCTTCTAGGTATGTATAAGATTTCACCCACAGTCTTGAATGGTTTCTTCTAACAAATGCAAATTTACACTTTACCTTCTACCCTCCTTACATTTATCTAATTAACATCTCAAAACTACTATATATCAAAGCACCCAGACAAGCTGGCTTTAATCCAGTTAAGACACACACAGACACACACATAGACACAGACCCCATTAGAGGTCTACTTTAAAATAATTTTCAATAACAGTATTATATCTTCTTGACAAAGTCTAACTTTTTTTTAAACAGCATAGTAACTTCATAATTACTGATGAACAACACTTATGACCCTGAAAAAACCTTTTTATTTGTGAACTGTGATATTTCTCCATAATTGTTTTAAAAATTGTACATTTGTTAAGTTTGTTTATAATATATCAGGCCCTACCTTAATCCCATGTGGATGTCTATATCTTTATTTTGCTCTCTGTAAGATGATATTAAAGAGTGAAGGATAATTACTGATATTAAGTCCCTGGTTTTGTCTGTGAGAATTCTTCAGTGTGAGTAGCTGCTTACCTTGTTTGATGTCATCCTTGTTGCTGGATATCTGGAGATACCCTTGACTTGGCACCACATTCAAATTTACGACCGATAAGGTGAAATCCACGCCACAGAGATCGCTAGATCTTTGTGCGCAGTTTTCTTTGAGGTCACTGATGAACACTGTTACTTCACCCACTGTTGCTTCATTGTTGACCCTAAAGTCCTAGCCCTTGTCTTTTTAAAGTTTTTTGCAGACATGCTCATTGTTTGCCAAATGATTTATTTTTGTGTTGAGATTGTGTTCCCTATATCTAAGCCCAAATCATTTATGTAAAGGTTGACTTTAACCTTATTTGCCAGTGGGAATGAGGTGAACAAGTAATTTACTCAGATGCCTGGAACTCACCCAATTCCCATCATCTCCGATATTAACCTGTGGGATTCTGAGACACCTGTCTAAAGTAAGTGACAGCCTCATCAATATACACAGGATTTCATTACATCACTAGGAACCCAATGACATGCAATCCAGGGCCAGAGTAGGGAGGTTGCCAGAGATTTTCCACTAGGCTGAAGCAGGTCAGCAGCTACTGAAAAGGATAAAGAGGCCCTTCGTATAACTGTAAACTTTATTTGTGGGGCCAGCAGCAGTCTGCTCTCTATGGGACTTTGCCCCCACAAATCCTTGCCAAAGATCAAGAGGTTAACTAAGGCAAGAGTAGGACCTATTAAAGACCAGAAAGGTAACCTATGTATTGAGGTGGAAGACATGGGCATGGTTTTTAATGAGTTCTTTGCATCTGTCTTTACAAAAAAGGGGGACAATGCAGACATTGTGGCTCAGATCTTCTAGTCAGTGGTAGAGCAGGAGCGCACGCCATTGCCAACTTTTAAAACTGACCCCTAACCTTTTTACGCTGGAGCCTAAGGATCTCCCTGTCCCGGTTCCAGCTTGGATCCAGTGATATGTGGAGTGGGGAGATCACTGGAGTGAAATCAAGCTCCCTTTTCCATCATGAACTGAAGGTCTGTCTTCAGCTCATTAACTTGCACAGTTTTCAAATCTCTTTATTAGGGACCTCCCCTGACCCCACCTCTAACTCTGACACTGCTCACCGCGCGCCCCCCCCGCCCCCAGCCTGACTCTGCTCACCTCCCTCTCCTGCACCACCGACAGTGGTTAACCCCCGCCCACCACACCCTTTGACACTGCCGACAATGGTCAGACTAAGGACCCAGGGTTCTGGAAGGTGAGCTGGGAGGGATGTGCGAGGGATGGGAGGGCATTGTTGGGAGGGGTTGGGGATGGGTGAGCTTTGTCGGAAAGTCGGTGAGTAGTATCAGTAGGGTGGTAAGTATTGCTGGGAGTGGGGTGAGTCGGGTGGATGGGTGTGTGAGCAATATCGGGAGGGGGCTGAGCATTGTTGGAGTTGCCATGGGTGCTTTAGTGCTTTGACACTCCGCTTGATTTTCTTGGAGCTGTGCTTCTTGGCAGGCTTTGCATATGCTAGGAGCAGCTCTAAGTAAATCAGTGTAAAAACCAGGATGAGTATAGGGCAAACTGCCCAAGTTTGCATGGTTACAGGCCCTGGGGGGAACCATCAGCAAAGGCTCTCACGTAGCTATTTCTGAGGTATTGGAAGTTCCTGGTTCCAGCTTAAATCAGCTCCCCGGAACTTGCAATGCCATTGTGACCTTCAATAGCAGTGAAAGTCTCAACTTTTGCGACTATTGGGACCGTTAGATAAGAAGGAGGAGTGTGAAATATTGGATGGGGTAAATATAGTGAGAGAAGGAATAAAAAGTACTAGCATCTTTGAAAATAGATAAGTTTCCAGGTCTGGATGAAATATATCCCAGGCTATTAAGAGAAGCAAGGGAGAAAATAGCAAAAGTCCTGACCATCATTTTCCAATCCTCTCTGGCTACAGACGTGGTACCAGATGACTGGAGGATCAGAGGACAGATAACTGTTGTTTAAAAATGGAGAAAAGGATAGACTGAGTCACTACAGACCAGTCAGCTTAATCTTGGTGTTGGACTAATTATAAAAAAAAATTCTGACGGACGGTATTTATTGTCATTTAGATATAGAATCATATAGGACAGTCAGCATAGATTTGTTAAGGGTAGGTCATAACTTACTAATACAATTTTATTTTTGAGGGGGTAACAAGGAGGGTCCATAAGGCTGGAGTCTACATGGATAGCAAGGATTTTGACAAGGTTCCACATGGCAGCCTGGTCAGAAAAATGTAGATTACTTGGATCCAAAGAAAAGTGGCAAGTTTATTCCAAAATTAATTTGGCAGCAGGGTGTTTTTCTGACTAGAAGATTGTTTCCATTGGGGTTTTGCAGGGTTCAGTACTAGGTCCCTTGTTTTTTGCCTTATATATTAATATTTAGACTTAAATGTTGCGGGTATCATTAAGAAGTTAACAGATGATACAAAATTTGGGTGTTTGGTTTATTGTGAGGAATAAAGCTGTAGACTGCAGGAAGATATCAATGCACTTGTCAGGCGGGCAGTAAAGTGGCAAATGGAATTCAATCTGATGAAGTGTGAGATAATGTGTTTGGGGAGTGCAAACACAGGACAACACAATAAACAGTAGAAAATTGAGAAGGGTAGAGGAGCAGAGGGACCTTGGAGTGCATGTCTACAGATCGATCAAGGTATCAAGACAGGGAGATGGGTGGTTAAGAAAGCATACAGGGTACTTTCACTTATTAGCTAAGGCAAAGAAGAGCAGGGTGGTTATGCTAGAACTGTATAAAACATTAATTAGGCAATAGCTGGAGTACTATCTATAATTCTGGTCACCATATTACAGGAAGGCGGTGATCACACAGGGGGTGGAGCAGAGGGAATTCATGAAATGTTTAAGCTATGAGGAAAGATTGGGTAGACTACGGTTGTTTACTCTGGAACAGAGGAGACTGAGGTATATAAAACGAGGAGGGGTCTAGATAGAATGGACATGAAGGGCCTATTTCCCTTTGCAGAGAGATCAATAACTAGGGGGCATGGATTTAAAGTAATTAATAGAAGGATTAGGAGAGAGCTGAGGAGAATTTTTTTCGCTCAGAAGTTGGTGGAGGCTTGGAACTCTGCCTGGAATGATGATAGAGGCAAAACCCTCATGGCATTTAAAAAGCACTTGGATATGCACTTGAAGTGCTGTAAGCTACAAGACTACAGACCAAGAACTAGAAAGTGGGATTAGGCTAGCGAGCTCTTTTTGTTCTGGCAAAGACTCAATGGGCTGAATGGACACCTACGCTGTAAATTTCTATGGTGCTATTTACTTGGGAGCCTGTGGCTAAGCCAAGGGCCCCGTAATCTTCGGATACCAATGCTCTCTTCATGCTTGTTCTGTGTAGGGAGTGTACTAATAGCACTTAAATGAGTCCCAGGAGTTAAAATACCCCAGATCTGAAATTTAGCCCAGCGGCTACATTTCACAGCCATCCATACCTTACTGCCAAAAATCAGCTTCAGGTTGAAATCTATCCCAAGTATTGAAAACAGAGATGGGTTCAGCACTGACCACGGAAGTACACCACTTCCAACCCTTTTCCAATCCAAACAACAGTGATTCACCCTGACCCTTTGTTTCCTGTCATCAGCTTAATTTTTAGTTGTTACATTTCCCCTTATACCATACAACATATGCTTTCTAACAAACCTCCTGTCAGACACGTTATCAAAAACCTTCTGTAACCAGACTTAGTTCACTATTTTATCTATACTAACGTACAAACATACAAAATTAGGAGTAGTAGTAAGGCTCCTGGCCCCTCAAATCTGCTCCGCCATTCAATAAGATCATGGCAGATCTGATTGTAACCTCCACGCCACATTTTTGCCTACCCCCAATAACCTTTCACCCCCTTATTTATCAAGAATCTATCCACCTCTGCCTTAAAAATATTTAAAGACTCTGCTTCCACTGTCTTTTGAGGAAGAGAGTTGCAAAAACTCAAGGCCCTCTCAGAGAAAAAAATCCTTCTGATTTCTGTTTTAAATGAGCGACCCCTTATTTTTAAACAGTGACCCCTTGTTCTAGATTCTCCAAGAGGAAACATCCCTTCCACATCTACTCTGTTAAGGTCCCTCAGGATCTTAAAGGTTTCAATCAAATCGCCTCTTACTCTTCTAAACTCCCATGCATACAAGCCAAACCTGTTCAACCTTTCCTCATAAGACAACCAACCCATTCCTGGTATTAGTTTAATAAAACTTCTCTGAACTGCTTCTAACCCATTTACATCTTTCCTTGGATAAGGAGACCAATAATGTACACAGCATTCCATATGTGGTCTCACCAGTGCCCTGCAAATGAAGCATAACCTCCCTACTTTTGTAATCAATTCCCCTCACAATAAACAATAACATTCTATTAGCTTTCCTAATTACTTGCTGTACCTGCATACAAGCCTTTTGTGATTCATGCAGTAGGACACCCAGATCTCCCTGAATTTGAGCTTCACAACCTCTCACCATTTAGGTAATATGCTTTTTTGTTCTTCCTGCCAAAAATGGACAATTTCACATGATTCTCCATTTGCCAGATTGTTGCCCACTCATTTAACCTATCTATGTCACTTTGTAACCTCCTTGTCCTCTTCACAACTTACTTTCCTACCTATCTTTGTGTCGTTAGCAAATTTAGCAACCATACTTTCGGTCTGTTCATCCAAGTCATTTATATAAATTGTAAAAAGTTGAGGCCCCAGCACTGATCCCTGTGGCACACCACTCGTTACATCCCGCCAACCAGAAAAAGATCCATTTATGGCTACCCACTGTTTCCTGTAAGCTAGCCAATCTTCTAGCCATGCTAATATGTTACCCTCTACACCACGAACTTTTATTTTCCTCAATAACCTTTGATGTGGCACTTTATCAAATGATTTCTGTTAATCCAAGTACAGTACATCCACCGGTCCCCTTTGTCCACAGCACATGTGACTCCTTCAAAGAGCTCTAATAAGTTGGTTAAACATGATTTCCCTTTCACAAAACCATGCTGGCTCTGCGTGATTGCCTTGAATTTTTCTAAGTGCCCTGTTATAATATTTTTAATAATAGCTTCTAACATTTTCCCTATGACAGATATTAAGCTAACTGGCCTGTAGTTTCTTGCCTTCTGTCTCCGTCCCTTTTTGAATAAAGAAGATACATTTGCTATTTTTCAATCTAATGGAAACTTCCCCGAATCCAGGGAGTTTTGGAAAATTAAAGCCAACGCATCAACTATCTCACTAGCAACTTCTTTTAAGACCATAGGATGAAGTCCATCAGGACCCAGGGATTTGTCAGTCCGAAGCTTCAACAATTTGCTCAATATCGCTCTTCTGGTGATTGTAATTTTCCTGAGTTCCTCCTTCCCTTCCATTTCCTAATTTGCAGCTGTTTCTGGGATGTCACTTGTATCCTCTATAGTGAAGACCGATGCAAAATATCTGTTCAATTCATCTGCCATTTCCTTATTTTCCTTTCTTAATTCCCCAGACTCACTTTCTATAGGACCAACACTCACTTTAAAAAAAACTCTTCTTATTTAAATATCTGGTGAGAAAGTGGTGTTGAGGTAGATGATCAGCCATGATCTAATTGAATGGCGGAGCAAGCTCGACGGGCTGAATGGCCTACTCCTGTTCCCCTGTTTCTATAGAAGCTCTCACTATCTGTCTTTAAATTTCTAGCTAGCTTCCTCTCGTACTCTAATTTTTTCCCTTCTTATTAATCTTTTTGTCATTCTTTGATGTTCTTCATACTCTGGCCAATCTTCTGACCTGCTGCCTGTCTTTGCGCAATTGTATGCTTTTTCTTTAAGTTTGATACTGTCTTTAACTTTTATAGTTAACCACGGATGGTAGGTCCTCCCCTTGTGTGAGAATGGATTTTTAAAAAAATATTTTTGGGGAATATTTGATTACGCTGTTGAAAGGTTACTAGAGACAGGTTGTTTGGGAGGTTTAAGACATGAAAGGATAGCGGCATTAGGTTTGTGCATTTGTAATAGATATCATGGTGATTTGAGGTACAGGTAGATAGGTTGGATCTAACATTTGCATTTTTAGATAAGTTGAGGGTTTGTTTGAATATCAAAGGGAAGTCAAGGGTGACAAGAAATATTTTTGCATCTTACAGGAGTTCCATGGGTAAATAAAAGAGGGTATATTACATTTTATTGACCTGAAAGCAGAGACAAAATAGAAACATGAAAGATGTTATATTTGGAACGATTTGCATTTCAAACAGCTGTGAGAACAATGGAACCTGAGATGAAAGTGGGGAAAAGGTATTTTAGAGTTACTGTGGAGAGCTTAGAGGTTGGCTGTTGGTTGTTGGCTGTGTGAGGAAGATCTCCTAGAAACAGCTCTAGGTTGGGAGAAGATGCAGTTTGAATCAGCCATCCAGTCAAGCCAGAAAAGTCTTGGGCTGCAAAAAGCAGCCTTGTTCTGAAGTCTTGAATTTCTACGGCAGAGTGGAAGAGAATTTAAGAGAACCTGTGGCATGCTTTTATTAACACTACAGTAATTAGCCTTGTGTAGTATTACTGGATTTTTATAGTTAAACATCTATAAGGGAGTATTGCCTGGAAGGTGTTTACTTGTGGGTCTGACCAAGTAGGGAGGGAGTCTTTTGGGGGAATGTTTTGTAAGACTAATTTTAACTGTGTAACTACAATTTTGTGTGCTTAAGTTTTCTTTTAATTTTTAAAATCCCAAAAGTATCACTGGACTTCTTGCTGCTGAGTTCAGTACATTTTCTTCACATTTCTAGAATACAAAATAAAGGGTATGGCCTGTAGGCCAAGTTTCCCTCTTGGATTTGGTTCACTCAGCAATTAACATGAGCTATGGTTGCAGCACTTGCAAGCTTTGTTTCTCATTGGAATGTATCCATTCTGTGTATTCTGAAATATCCCTTTAAAAGTCTACTGCTGCTTCTCTATTGATCTATCCCTTAACCTCAGCTGCTAGTTCACTTTAGCTAGTTTTGCTTTCATGCCCTCATAGTTCTCCTTAAGTTTAAAATACTAGCCTCGGACACACCCCTCTCCCTCAAATTGAATGTAAAATTTAATCAAATTCTGATTGCTGCCACCTAGGGGTGCCTTCACTATGAGGTTATCAATCACTCCTATCTTGTTGCACAATACCAGGTCTAGTATAGCCTGCTTTCTGGTTGGCTCCAGTACGTGCTGTTCTAAGAAACTATCCCAAAAGCATTCAATGAACTCTTCATCTATGCTATCTTTGCCCATCTGATTTTTCCAGTCTATATGTAGATTAAAATCCCCTATGATTATCGCTGTGCCTTTCTGACAAGCTCCCATTATCTCTTCCTTTATACTCTGTTCTACCATGTAGTTACAATTAGGATGCCTCTACATCACCCCTACAAGTGACTTCTTCCCTTTAATCATTTCTCATCCCAACCCATACCGCTTCGACATCCTGGTTTCCTGAACTTAGGCCATCTCTCTCTAATGTGCTAATACTATCATTAATTAACAGAGCCACCTTTTCCTAACTTCCTGTTCCTCCTAAATGTCATGCACCCTTCAACATTCAGATCCCAATCTATGTCAACCTGTAGCCATGCCTCTGTAATGGCTATCTGATCGTACTTATTTATTTCTATTTGAGCTTTCAGTTCATCTGTCCTGTTTCGAATGCTATGTGCGTTTAGATACAGAGCCTTTAGTTTTGTCCTTTTACTATTTTTGTAACCTCTAGCCTTATCTGCTGATTTATGCTTAAATTTGTACTCTCTGTCCCTTCCTGTCGCGTTTTGTTTATCATTGCCCATATTACTACCTCTCTCTCTTGACTTGTCTCTACTCTTTGGTTTACCACATCTTCCCAAATTTGATCCCTTGCCCCCACTATTTAGTTTAAAACTTTTGCTACTTCTCTGGTTATGTGGCTCGCTAGAACACCAGGCCCAGCACGGTTCAGGTGTCCCAACAGTACAGCCCCCACTTCCCCCAGTACTGGTGCCAGTGACCCATAAACTGGAACCCACTTCTCCCACACCAGTCTTTGAGCCATGCATTCATTTTGCTAATCTTATTTGCCCCATGTCAATTTGCACATGGTTCAGGTAATAATCCAGAGATTATTACCTTTGAGGTTCTGCTTCTTAATTTGGTGCCTAACTCCTCATTCTGACAATGCAGAACCTCCTTCCTCATATTGCCTATGTCGTTGGTACTTGCATGGACCTCCCCTTCCTACTATAAGTTCCTCTCCAGCCCTGAGCAAATGTCCCAAACCCTGGCACCTGGCAGGCAACATAGCCGTCTGGACTCTCGCTCTTTGTTACCGAGAACAGTGTCAACCTCCCTTACTGTACTGTCCCCTACCACCACAATGTTCCTTCTTGCTCCCCCAACTTGAATGGCTACCTATACCACAGTGCAATGGTCAGTCAGCTCATCTACCTGCAGCCCCCACTCCCATCTAAACAAGTTGGAAGAACCTCAAACCTGTTGGACAGTTTGCAGAGGCTGACACCCTTGCACCCCTGTGCTCTGGGTCTCCTTACCTGCCTCATCTGTAGTCATATCCTCCTGTCCCTGACCACCTTCCAAGTCAGAAAGCCTTATCCTAAGGGGGTGTGACTGCCTCCTGGTACATAGTGCCCAGGTAACTTTCCCCTTCCCTAATGTGTCACAGTGTCTGCAGATCAGCGTCCAGCTCAATGACTCTGAGCTGAAGCTCCTCAAGCTGCAGGCACTTACTGCAGATATGTTTGTCCTGATAATTGATAGATATAGATTTCTTCAAGCAGTGGCCACAGACTGGAGTGCGACCTCAACACAGTAAGAAAGTTTGGTGAGCTGAGAGAGTTCGGTGAGGTGTGGAGAGAGGTACTCCTTGTCCTGGATGACACTGTTATCTAGAGGTCCCACATGCTGCAGCCATGACACATCACATGTTCTGCCGACCTTATGTGCTTTAATTAACTACTTAATTATTTTATTCAATTATTTATTTTCTTTTATGTACCTATTAACCTTACCACAAATTCCGGTACTATTTGAACCTTATGAATAGAATAGATCTTAACCATTTACTGGCTACTCACCAGATACTCATCAAAAATGTAGCTTCTCCCCCTGTAATAGAGCAAGAACCCACTCCAGCAGGGTGAAAAAGTTAGAAAAAAAAACAAAGGAGTACCTCTCTCCACTCCTCACCGAATTCCCTCAGCTCACCAAACTTTCTTACTGTGTTGAGGTCGCACTCCAGTCTGTGGCCACTGCTTGAAGAAATCTATTTATCTATCAATTATGACTTATCTCTAATAACTCCACACTGCTGTCCTTGTTAATCAATGCATTTCAACATGCTCACTAATTTTGCCTTGAAATATGGACAAGAGTTTGCACAAAACTCATGTTAGTCAGTTCACCCTTCTGCCCCTTTTTGAACTGGGGGGTACACCAGGTACTCCAACAGCACAATTTAGCCGCTTAAGGAGGATTGAAAAATTGTGGCAAAAGTCCTGTGCTGTGTTCTCTGATTTCAAGAACCTAAGGTTTTTTTTATTCGTTCATGGAACGTGGGCGTCACTGGCTAGGCCAGCATTTGTTGCCCATCCCTAATTGCCCTTGTTCAGAGGGCATTTAAGAGTCAACTACATTGCTGTGGGTCTGAAGTCACATGTAAGCCAGACCAGGTAAGGACAGCAGATTTCTTTCCCTAAAGGACATTAATGAACCAGATGGGTTTTTATGACAATCGATAGTGGTTTCATGGTCATCATCAGACTTTTAATTCCAGATTTTTATTGAATTCAAATTCCACTATCTGCTGTGGTGGGAGTTGAACCTGTGCCCCCAGAGCATTACCCTGGATCTCTGGATTACTAGTCTGGTGACAATACCTCTATGCCACCACCATCAGGGCAAATAATGGCCCATGATGTCTCATGGATGCCCAGTTATAGGCTTCCAAATCTGTCCTGAGTCTGTCTCATAGAGTCATAGAAGCCTTAAGCACAGAAAAAGGCCCTTCGGCCCATCGAATCTACGCCGGTCAAACAAGTACCTAACTATTCTAATCCGATTTTCCAACACTAGGCCCATAGCCTTGTATGCCATGGCAACGTAAGTGCACATCCAAATACTTCTTAAATACTTCTTAAATGTACGTGTCTCACTTAGTATGGTGGTACTGGTGCACTGCATAATGCAGGATGCCCTTACCATGGAAGGTAGTCTTCTTCAAGTGCTGTTGTGAACAGATATTTTGGTGGCAGATATGTTGTTGAGAATGCAGTAGTGCAATGAAACCAGAAAATGCCAGAATGCAGGTCAGGTTGTATCTGTGGAGAAAGAAACAGAGTTAACTTTCAAGTTTTAACTTTGAGTTGATTACCTTTTCCCAAAGTTAGTTTGTAAGTAAGTACAGCGGCAGGTAAAGTGGTGGTGGGGATGGAGGGTGGTGCGGGGCCGTGGGGAGGTGATGAACAAAAGGGGAAGTCTGAGATGGGGAGAAAGGCAGGTGAGGTTAAATGCCCCAAGGAATGAAGTTGCAAGGCAAAAGGAGATGGTAATGGGACAAGTAAAATAACAAAAGATGGGCTTTGAGGAAGTGTAAATAGTAATAACAAAATCATCACCAGCACCTGCCATCTGAAAAAAGTGGGGGCAGAGGTTATGATCTGAAATTGTTAAATTGAAGGATTGAGTCCAGAAGGCTGTAAAGTGCCTAATTGAAGATGAGGCGCTGTTCTTCAAGCTTTTGTTGAGGTTATTCCTTATGCCCCATGTGACACAGGCCCAGTATGGCATCTAGGTCCTCTGGGATTTGGATCACTTTGGTCTGTCATAATATGACAAGCCACCCACAGTGAACATTAAAGTTTCCCACCTGGAGTACATCAATTGAGTATGATAGCCCAGTAGTTATAGCACTAAAATAGTGACCTAGATGCCATGAATTCCACTCTCACCATTACAAGTTGTGAAATTGCAATCAACAGATCTGGTAATCTGTGGGCCAGCACCAGAACATGGCCATGAATGCTTTGTAAAAACCCAACTTGTTCACTAATATACTTTAAGGAAGGGGATCCACCACCATAATGGGACTCCAATCCCACACTATATGATTAACTCTCAATTCCCTCAGGGTAATTAGAAATTGTCAATAAAAGCTGCTCTGTTATTTTTTAAAAATAGTTGCTGAATGCTAAATTTGCTCCTATTTAAATTTTTGTGTTAGGAGACTCTGCAGAATGTATTGAAAGGTTAAAGTGCACCATTGTGTTTTAACATTCTATATCCATTTCTGAAATATTTAAAAGGAATGTTTTATCTGAACATTCAACAATAGTTTAAAAACACCAGAATGGCTTAGCTTGAACATAAGATCTATCCATAAAGCTTATTTATTATAACAATCACTCTGCCGTTTTGATAGTTATTCAAATGAGAAAAATGTGGCATTGTTTTCTTCTTTGAAACTAAAGCTAATCTGGAATTGCCTTTGTAGGAATTATTGTTTCCATTTTCTACAAAGTCAAAAAATCAGTTATTGTTTGTGAGGAATGTTAAATGTCTTGGGAGTTTTGGTAGTATAGAAGAAGCGCTGAAATAAAAATGGATTTTCGGCTCACCTGAATGGTTAAGATCCCAGATTTGATCTAGAGTCTATGCTGCGTTAACTGATCTGAGTTGGAGAAGCACAGTTGATCTCACTTCTCCCCTCCTGGGAGGGAGCACACCGTGTTTCTGCTGTTGTTCACTATTCATTGACCACAGATGGAACAGCGTGGAGAAGTTGGGTTTGACAAGATTGATTTCTGTTGTGTTGTCCCTCAACTGTCAAAAACCCTGTAGACGCTCTGTAGGATCTTGTAGGAATAATTTGTGAGGAAGAAAGTGAAGGAGCTGCAGTATAGTAACCTATCTTTCTCTCTTGGATATTGCCTATTGCGTTTTCTGTTTTTATTTCAGATTTCATTTTTATAATATCTTAATGCCAAAAAAGTTAACTCCTGTCTTGATTTTTCTAGGAATCACTTACCTGGACCATGGAGGTGCAACACTTTATGCACATAGTCAGATTCATCACTTTTACCAAGAACTTGCAGAAAACATCTATGGTAGGATCTTGGCAATAATTTCTAAGTTGTCTTCAAATTTAAAATGTTTTGTTGCAATATAATAGGAATTTTTCTGTGATATACATTTTCCTTAAATCCCAAATTTCATCTTCCATTACCTGCTTTTGAAAAACTCAAGTACTACTTCCAGTTCAATATTTAGTTTAATAGTTCAACCTTTCTTGTTCTATCATGAGTATTGTTTTCCATAAATGGTGGTTAGGATGAATACACTTTTGTATAAAAAAGGCAGCAGCTATGACAATCTATCAACATAAAAGCAGACTGTAAAAGCTTCTATTAGCATGTGAAAAAATAAGTTAGTGAAGACAATTGTAGGTCCCTTACAGTCTGAAACGGGAGAATTTATAATGGAGAACAAGGAAATTACAGAGCAATTAAACAGCTACTTTAGTTTTGTCTTCATGGAGGAAGACACAAATAACTTCCCAGAAATGCTAGGGAACCAAGGATCTAGTGAGAAGGAGGAATTGAAGGAAATTAGTATTACCAAAACAATAGTGCTGGAGAAAATAATGGGATTGAAAGCCAATAAATCCCCAGGGCCCGATAATCTATATCCCAGGGTACTAAAGGAGGTGGCCATGGAAATAGCAGATGCATTGGTTGTCATCTTCCAAATTTCCACAGATTCTTGAACAGTCCCACCAGATTGGAGGGTAGCAAATGTAACCCCACTATTTAAAAAAGGAGGGAGGGAGAAAACAGCGAATTACAGCCTGGTTAGCCGAATATCAGTAATAGGGAAAATGCTAGAGTCTATTATAAAGGATGTGATAACACAGGACACTTAGAAAATATCAACAGGACTAGACAAAGTCAACATGGATTTATGAAAAGGAAATCATGTGGACAAACCTACTGGAGTTTTTTGAGGACGTAATTAGCAGAATAGATAAGGGAGAACCAGTAGTGTATTTAGATTTTCAGAACGCTTTTGATAAAGTCCCATAAGAGGTTAGTATGTAAAATTAAAGCACGTGAGATTGGGGGTAATATATTGGCATGGATTGAGAATTGGTTAGCAGAAAGGAAACAATGAGTAGGAATAAATGGGTATTTTTCAGAGTGGCAGGCGGTGACTACTGGGGCACCACAGGGATCAGTGCTTGGGCCCCGGCTATTCACAATATATATCAATGATTTGGATGAGAGAACCAAATTTAATATTTCCAAAATTTGCCGACGACATGAAATGTGGGAATGTGGCGATGAGGAGGGTGTTAAGAGGCTTCAAGGTGATTTAGACAGGTTGAATGAGTGGGCAAATACACTGCAGATGCAGTATAATGTGGATAAGTGTGAAGTTATCCACTTCAGTAGGAAAAGCAGAATGGCAGAGTATTGTTTAATGGATGGATTGGGAAATGTTAATGCACAAAGAGACCTGTGTGTCACTGAATCACTGAAAGCAAGCATTCAGGTGCAGCAAGCAGTTAAGAAGGCAACTGGTATGTTGGCCTTCATTGTGATAGGCCTTGAGTAAAGGAACAAGGGTGCCTTACTGCAGCTGTACAGGGCCTTGGTGAGACCACACCTGGAGCATTGTTTTTATTCATTCATGGGATGTGGGCGTCATTGGCTAGGCCAGCATTTATTGCCCATTCCTAATTTCCCTTGTTCAGAGGGCATTTAAGAGGCAACTACATTGCTATGGGTCTGGAGTCACCTGTAGGCCAGACCAGGTAAGGATGGTAGATTTCCCTTCCCTAAAGGACATTAGTGAACCAGGTGTGTTTTTACAACAATCAGCAATGGTCATCATCAGACTTGTAATTCCAGATTTTTATTGAATTCAAATCCGGGATTCAAACCCGGGTCCCCAGAGCATTACCCTGGGTCTCTGGAATACTAGTCAGTGACAATACCACTATGCCACCGCCTCCCCAGTTTTGGTCTCCCTACCAAAGAAAGGATATTCTTGCCATAGAGGGAGTGCAGCAAAGGCTCACCAGACTAATTCCTGGGATGGCAGGATTGTCATATGAGGAGAGTTTGAGCTGATAGGTCTGTATTCACTGGAGTTTAGAAGAATGAGATCAGATCTCATTGAAACATATAAAATTCTGACAGGGATGGTGCAGGGATGATATTTCCTCTGGTGGGGGTGTCTAGAGCAAAGGGTCACAGTCTCAGGATATGGGTTAGACCATTTAGGACTGAGATGAGGAAAAACGTCTTCACTCAGAGTGGTGAACCTATGGAATTCTCTATCACAGAAGGCTGTGGAGGCCAAGTCACAGAATATATTTAAGAAGAAATAAATAGATTTCTGGACTCTAAGAGCGTCAAGGGGCATGGGGAAGAGCATGGGAGTGTGGCATTGAGTTAGAGGATCAGCCATGATCGTATTGAATGGGGGAGCAGGCTTGAAGGGCAGAATGACCTATTCCTGCTCCTATTTTCTATGTTTCTTTGTACATTCTGATTCTTTCACACTCTAGGTTTAACACTTCAAGGTGTCAAAGTTGTTAAAAAGTAAAAGGCAATCAGTTTAGTCTGAGCTGGAAATCTACAAATAAATTGCAATCTTTAAATTTCCCTCACTCAACAGCAAGTTAAAATATAAAAGAAGTGGAAGTTCAGGAGATCAGTCAGTAATTTTAAAGTTTTCCTCCTCCTTCATGACTGGTTTCTGTGTTGGCATTAACACCAGTAGGAAGAAATGATTTACTAGTTGCTGTTGTTACCAGATTAAAAATGACTAAAAATAAAAACCAGGTGCTGGCAAAACACAACTCTAGTCCCTAGACATCCAACAGCATGCATTCCAGTTTTATCAAGCTCATTTAAATTTATGGAGGCAATGCTACTTTTTGCTGTAATGTTAGAATACATCTGAATTTTTGAAGATCTGAGATTAATTGCTATTATGAACTAATTTTTCTTGTGTTTCTGTTATTTTTCAGGTAACCCCCACAGTGCAAATGTTGCCAGTCAATTGACACATGACACTATTGAACATGTTCGTTATAGGTATGATGAAGAGACACTTTAGCACATGTACCAAGCTACCTCCTTAGATTTCATCTTGTAAGGTTAGGCAGCCTGTGAGTCTCTCACTTTTTCTGTGTGGTTGCCTCTCACATTCTCTATTCCAACACACCCCAGGTGCTGGATCTTTAACCAGGGCTCAGGAACCGGAAATGGTTCCGAGTTTCAAATCCACAGCATGCCCATGGGGATTTTCAATCCTTAGCCAATTCATGGTCAGGGAGCGGGCTCTAAGTCCAATAGAAGATGGTGGGTAGGGTCTGAAAGCTGGAGGACCAATGGGAGGCCCAACAATCAGGGCGGAATTTTCCGTGCCTACTGGCGTCGGGTGTGTTTGGCGGCGTGAGCGGACAATATGGTGAGAAGGCCAAATATTGGTTTCACGATGTTGTGAAACCAGTTTACGATCATCCACTTAGCCCATCAATGGCAGGCTGCGTTTCCTGCCATTGGACATCAGGAACCTCATTGTAATATATCTGTATGTCATTATAAGGCCAGCCCGCCAGAATCATCCCCTCACACTGGATCGTGTGCCAAAGTCGGCAGGAAAACACAATACTGTAGAAAATGTCGTGACAAGTGTGACATGCAGAAGTCGGGACTTACCGCCAGGGCCTTGTTCACATCGCGGACATTCGAGGAGCAGAAGATGTTGGAGGCTGACATCAACGGGACCCTGGAGGAATGTCCATGACTGGGTGGATTCTCATGGATATGGCTCTACCATGAAGTAGCTCACAGAAGTTGGAAAGTCACTGTTGAGGGCCTTCTCACAATGGATGGTGGTCGAAGGGGTGGAGAGGAAGATCCA
Source organism: Cetorhinus maximus (assembly GCF_964194155.1). NCBI lineage: Eukaryota > Metazoa > Chordata > Chondrichthyes > Lamniformes > Cetorhinidae > Cetorhinus > Cetorhinus maximus. The sequence continues at coordinate 89,184,201 of NC_135881.1, forward strand.
GCTGTGTTTGGGAGAGGAAGTTGTACCCAGGGGTGGGAGAGGAAAGCCTAGGATTGACTGGGCGAGGAAGAAGTGTCAGCGGGAGGCAGGGGGTGAGATTGGGAGTTGGGGAAACAAAGGTGTTGGGGGTGAGGTTGGGAGGGAGCAGGACTACGAGGGGACGAGGGAATAACTTGGGAGAAGACGGCAACTGTCGAAGTCGGTGTAAGGGTGGGGTGGAAGGAATAAGGGAAGGAGTGCGGAGAGGGGAGGGAGTCTGGGTGGAGGAAGGAGTCCGGGTGGAGGAAGAAGTAAGGGTGGAAGAAGGAGTGCTGGGGGGAAGAGAGTAAGGGCGGAGGAAGAAGTAAGGCTGGAGGAAAGATCCGGTGGGGGCAAGGACTAAGCAGGGGACAAGTTCCGGGAGAGGAAGGGGTTCTGGAAGGGGTGGGGTGTGGGTGGGGAGGGGCTCCAAGGAGGGAATGTGCAGGTCAATGTGCAAGGGAGGGCTCTGATGAGCCCATGACTGCCTCCTGGGGAGAGAACTGAGGATGGACACGGTACGAGGAAATGGTGAGAATGACCAAGGGCAGAGTGAGGCGGCAGTATGTGAGGGTGAGTGTTCGACGGTATCGGTAGAAGGGACGGCAAGGGTGGTTGGTGGGTAATCGGAGGCAGCCACAGCCCCTGGAGGTGGAAAGGAAGGGAACGTGCACGTTCACCAGGCTATCCCCGAAGGAAAATGGTTATGGCTGGAAGGTCACAGATGGGAGGTGGAAGATGTTCCCCAGGGGTCTCGACATTGATAGAGGAAAGAAAATGGGCGACTGGGGGAGGTGGAAGGATTGGGGGGGCCGAAAGAAAAACTGTATTACCACCATGCTGCCTAAATCGAAAGTGAAATGAGAACCTTGGTGGGCAATATCAGGTGCTACATGGGAATGTGATCAGGGGGTGGGCAGAGATGCAGGTCAGCTCAGATGGTCAACTGAAAGCGAACCCCAGCAGATTGCATTGAAAACGCACAGGACTTTGAGTTGAGTGTGATATGGGAAGGATCCGCGTGCATGGGAGAGTGCTTGCACGAGGCTTCGGAAGGCCCTGCAATATACACACACGCACGCATTTACACACAGACACTTCTGTCTTCAGAATCACTCATGTGCTGGCTGCGTGTAGCTGAATTGTTAATGGGGGTGGGGAATGCAGTGGGACTGCTCGTGAAGCCTGTCAATGAAGCTGAAAGACACCATTACACATTATGCAGTGAAAGTGCATAAATTTCCAGATTGTGAAGTGACAAAATGTCTCACCCATGCAACTATGTGATCAAAATTTCTTAACTTTTGAATGACTTAGACTTCTAGTTGCTGCCCTGACATCCACTTTAGGGGTGGAGACAGCCTGTGTAATGGTTGGCTCTGCTGCCTCTGACACCTTTGGCATGGGTCCTGGGGAGAACCAAGGGGTTGCACGCCCCGGCTTGCTTTGGCTGTCTTCCTGTGGGCCAGCTGCTGCCTCTGCAGTGACAGAGAACGAGGTTGAGGACGTCACAGGCAAAGGGGACTTGGAGGAAGAGTGCAGCATCTGAGATTCCTGAGTGGATGAACCAGGGGTGTCCAGCTGCCGCTCCTCCTCCCTTTAGGGACCCTGACCTGACTCCTTGAGGGGAGCACCTGGGGGAAGGTCGAGGTGCCCCATTTCCCTCTTGCATCGCCAATGCAGGAACTCACCCATGGCTCCCACGATGGAGTGCAGGTCTGCACACATCTCTGTATTCTGCTGGACCAGGGACTCCATGGTGTCCATCATCTTCCCCATGGAGACCTTCATGTGCTCATATGCAGGCACCACTTCAGAGAACAGCAATCCTCCGACTTGCGTGCCACTCTGTTGAGGGCTTCCAACAACTCTGCGTGATGTTCCCCTGGCTTCTGCTGACTCTCCAGGATGAGTTGGAAGGCCAAATCCAGAGGTGTGTCTTCTGACTCGGACCTCACAGATGCCTCTTCCCCAGCTGTTTTCCAAGTGCCGGGGAGCTCAGCCAAACCTGCCTCCTCCTGCTGCAGACATGTGTCTGTGCAGGGACCACCAAATTGTGAACCTGAGCCTGCTCTAGATCTAGGTCCCACCGAGGTGTATATCTCTGCATGGTGGAGTGTTGGGTAAGCGCTGTGACAGGTCTTCCAGGCTGTTTATTTCCAACTCTTGGAGGAGGAGGAGCACTCTTGGCTGGAGGTGAGCATGTGGATGGGGCTGAGGGACTGGCTGGCTGAGGGTGTCAGACACTTGGCAGAGCTCCCTGTGAACCAAAGTAGAGATAAATAGTGCATGTCAGCACAGTCAAAAGCAGGAGAGAGAGAGCTCTCGAATTTGCGTTGAGAGGGGGATGATGTAGTGCAGGATCCTCACAAAGCTGTTCGCTGCCAACCTCACCGTCACTGCAGGCACGCTCCATGTCCTCACCAGTGAGGGTGATGGCACGCTCCTCAAATTGAGCGAAGGGCCTAATGTGGGCCACTCCACCCCTGGTCTAGGATCGCTCCCTGCTGATGTGAGCAGGCTTCTCCTGCATGAAAACAAATGGAGGGAATGTGAGCAAGGCACATGGCACAGCATGGAATATTGGTGTGGTGAGCAGAGCCATGGGTGGGATGAAGATGCGAGCTCCAGAGAATATCAGCCTGAGGAAGATGTGAGGATGTGCATGAGAGTTAGTGGTGTTGTCCCTTGAGTTGTGAGATCCCTGTGGATGTGTGAAGGGTTTGTGAGTGTGTGAGTTGAAAGTAATGAGAAGAGTGATTTACCCTAGCTGAACAGAGGAGATCATTCATCCATTTGCAGCACTGAGTGGCTGTCCTATTTTGCAGGGCATTGCCACTGACCACTGCTGCCACTGCTTCCCAAGCCGAATTGGTAATGTTGCTGCCCATCCTGTGGCCAGAGCAGGCGTAGAGGATATGACAGCGGGCCTCCATTGCATCCAAAAGGCACTTGAGGGACGTATCATTAAAGTGGGGATTGCAGTCTTTTTGCCTTTAGGGGCCATGTCTTCTGTGCAGCAGTCATGGATTGGAAGCACTGAGAGGTGTGCGCACGGCTGCCCTTTAAATATGGTGCCTCACGGGATGAAGCAGCAAGGTGATGGCATGGTGGGCAAATGAGAGCCCACCTACCATGGAAATGTCATGTTTCCCGGGAATGCATAATTAAGGCATCGGGATTGGGACGATACGGCGTGAGAAGCCGCCATTATGGCCACTGGGTAAAACGTCGTTTTTTTTCCTGCCCACTACTGCATTTAATGCAAATCTGGGACAATTTTGCACTCAGTGATTGACAGCCCCATTGGCTAAGGTTGGCGCTACTGACCTGAAGCTGGACACTGCGAGGGACAAACCAGGTAAATTTATTTTCACTTCATCAGTATCCACAGCTGCCTCTTCATGACCCTGGAGAGGCAACCCTGTGCCAGTGGCCGCAGCTGTGTCTCAGCAGCATATGGGTCTGTCCCTCACATGATCCATCACCACCCACCCCATTCTCAGTTGACTGCATTGTTGACTGGCCCCATAAAAAAATTTAATTGGCCTCCGTTTCCAGGCGGGCAGCTGATACAACCCCAAACCGCCCTCATTTAAAATGGCTCATTGTTGGGATTGTGGTGGGGAACTGGCAGGTAGGCCAGTGTCACCAAATTGTATGCTTGCCTGCCTTCAACCTGGACCATGACCCTTTTGAAAATGCTGGCTCAGTTGTATGTCTCAACCTGTTTGTGTGGTTCTTGTCAGTCTCTTTCTTGATGTCTCTTTGCATCCATGTGAGCCTCTCTTTCTGCCTGATTTTATTTGTGTAAGACTATTTATTTGTATATTCATTAGGTTAAATATTTAAGTTAAATATTTAAGTTGAAGTTAAACATTGCAACATGCATTTGTAACAAACCAGAATCAGAAGCTGTAAGCCTTTACAAATACTTGACCATGTTTGGTGGCAAAAATAAATTTATTATCTGGTTGATATTGATTTTTATCTTTCCAAACGTCTTTGAATGTAAGCTCTGTGTTGAAATTAGAATGAAGTTTACAAGAACTGGAGATCTTGTCTGAAACAGAAGATTCAATTGCATTTATCCTTATATCATTTGTCCTATTGAGAGCAGAACATGGCCCATTTTGACACAGTTGTGAAAGTATATTTCAGTTGAGCCTTAGGTCCTTCAGTGGACATTAAGGAAATTGGTTCTTGTAAATCTTTAGCTCTGCTGTTGAAGATAAATATGTTTTCATTTTGTGAGAATTGTTTTGTAGACGAGTTAGCATATTAAAAACCCCACCTGACATAAAAGTAGACAGAACTATAAATCTGTTCATGTAAAAATTTATTTAGTGGGAAACGTAACATAGGTTTGATCTTCTGTTCCTAAATCTCATGTCTGGAATACTTGATCATTCTTGAGCATTTCCAATTTAATTATCCTTTATGAAATGATTTTCCAAAAACGTTTACTATGCAATATATGAAAATAAAGGTGTGAAATGAATCCGTCAATGCTGATGCTACCCATTGGACAGTGTAATATCGTGCATCACCTCCCGCCAGCTTCTAGTTATGTTAACACTTGTGGGAGGCAAAAAGTAGATTTCAGGAAAGAAGCACTTGGAAATTCCTTCCCAGCTGCCCAAAGAAACATGCAAACTTCAAAAGACCAGGATAACCCATGATGTGTTAATTGACATATTGAAAGTAAACACCCTCCATTCTTATCCCATTTTACCTCCTCTATTATCCTTAACCTCAAACTAGTGTTATATTGTACAACATTCTAGGATCTGGCTCATTTATTTCCTTGAACACCTTAAATACCTCAACAAGGTCACCTTATAAGGTACTTTCATATCCATTCAAAACAATTTCAGTATTTTTACAGTGTGTTTACACTTCACAAGTTTTAGTGCCTGTATGAAGAAACTGTATCTAGAATTGCCAACCCTGGGATTATGGACCTTGGATTCATTTATGAATACCGGCAAAGAAATCCTTAAAGATTCCTGCCATTCCCTGGTCACCAAGGATTCCTGGTATACAAAAATGTTTTCTGAGAAAAACACTAAATAAGCAAATCTGTAACAGTCAGATACTAATATCCCTTTGAAAGCTTTACTACCTTAAGTTCAGTGGAATAAATAGAAGGATAAAGTAACTCTTGACTGATTACTTCTAACAGTTTTCCATTCCAACACCTTTCAATCTGGTTGATACTGACAAATTTCAAAGACAGCTTGGATTGCTGTGATATTCAGTTCCTGTGCTTAGTTTTAAGGGAATAACCATACCTATCACAATGTTGGTTACAATATAATGGGGAGGAAGCTTTGCTACAGCTATACAAAGTTGTGGTTAGACCACCCTTGGAGTGCTGTGTATAGTTCTGGGCACCATGCTGGAAAAAGTCTATATTGGCCTTGGAAAGAGTGCAGTGCAGATTTACTAGAATGTTACCAGGGTTTTAAAAGTAGCTTATGAAGAGAGATTACATAAACCAGACTGGAATTCTCTGGAAGATATAAAACGATTTGACAAAGGTTTTTAGAATTTTTAAAAGGAATTGATAGGTTAGATAGATTCTTTTTTCTGCTGATGGGGTAGACCAGAACATGGATCCTAACATTTAAATTAGAGTCCGGCCATTCAGGAGAGTAGTTGGGAAACATTCCATTATGCAAAAGGTGGAAAAAAGTTTTGAGCTTACTCCCGCACAAAGCAGTCGATGCTAGCTCAATTAATAATTTTAAATCTGTGAACAATAGATGTATAATAGCCAAGGGTATAAAAGGCTATGGAGCCAGGGCAAATGCATGGAGTTAAGATACAGATCAGCCATGATCTCAGTGAATGGTGAGACAGGCTCAAGGACCTGAATGGCCCACTTCTATCCCTATTTTCTTAATATGGAAGATAGATATTAGCATTAGGTTTGTTAAATGTGATTTCCCATCTTGAATTTCATAAAATCAGTACGCCTGATTCCTGTGGGCTTACCCTGAAAAATTTCATTTCAACTCATGTGTTTTGCTAGTTACTGAACAGTAATTTTGCTCATTTAAGTAAGTGGGATGTAATTTCCATAACAGACTTTGCTTCTAATGATTGATGGTATTGCGGTACTGCTGGGAATTTGGGTAGAGCATCAGATCACTCCTCACTCTTCTAAAGTGTTTCTAGGGGACGTTTTGCCCTTGATGGTAGCCTTTCCTGTACAGTTACTACAGTATTTCATACAGATATTGCTTGTCATGGGTCACAAGTCTGCTGTTTATTTTTAATCCACTAAGTGCTTTATGAGCATGGTGCTGCATTCCAAAAGTCTTTGCTAGATAATCAATTTTAAAATCTTTTCAGGAAAAGTTCTATGCATCTGTTAAAATGGCATCTGGCAAATACAGAAGATGGATTTCTATCCACATGATTTTCCATTAAAATATTGTATGATTTAATAAGCATATATTAATCTTATTGGAACTAATACATGTTTTTAGTGTTTGGAATATGTATTGAGATATTTGTGCAGTGACATTCAATGCACTTGCAGCACATTTGTCTTATAAATCCTGGTTGAGGCACCCAGAGATGTGTATGAGGCTGTAATGTAGCCAAAGGTTTTCAATGACAAAGCTCTACAGTTTATAAATACTTTAAACTAAAAAAGAAACACTTAAACATTGGAAACACTCAACAGGCAAGTCCCCATGTATAAACAGAAAAATCCTTTTGGATTTGTACCCTTCGCAAGATAGGAGTTTTCAAAACATCATAACCCGTCTTATTTTTTCAGATTTTGATTGTTCTGCTTTGTATTGGCAATATTTTCTGTTTTGTTTTAAAAACATTTTGACCTGAAGAGTGTATGCCAGAAAGCCATGAATACATCCCACCCAATTCCTATTTATGTATAAAGACTTCCCATTTTATTTTAAAAAAAATACATTTGTGAATTTTCTTTGTTTTGTGTTTTGTTGAATGAATTCATAATTTACATTACTGTGTCAGCTTTCCTGTTATCATCCATTGTGAGCTCTGAGCCTGGCATCCCTAAACCTAATAACTGATATGAGCTTTCTATGTCTATCAATTTGCCTTTCTTTTCCTGTATCAGAAAACTTTCTCTCCTGAAAGAATGACTGACTTAAGGCTAGATATCAATCTATTATACATATTTAGTATTGCATGGGCAGAGCTCACAGGATTTATATCATTCATAGCGGTGCTGTATATTTGCCAGGCTTGTAAATGCTGTAATGAATTTATTTTCCTGCTTCCCTTACTTTCAGGTCTTTCCTCCCTCCTCACCTCTCCCAGTCAAATTTAAATTCTTATCAATTTTAAAAGTCACACCTTTCATGTATCTGATGTGTGCAGTACTTCACTCAGATTAAAAGTGGCGTGGAGCCACAAAACTGTATAGATTTATTTGTTAGACTTCTAGTGAGTCAGGGGTTCCACAGTCTTGATGTGTCTTTTTGCTTTTATTCTGTAGTTCCAACAATCTAGAAATGAAATGACTTCAATGCTTACACTTTCTGTGTGAAGTAATATCCTTCCCAGCAACCTGGTAAAATTTGTCAGTTTGTTTTCAGTGGGCAGAATTTTCTCATTGACATGCGGGGTGGGTCCTGCATGCACACACGTAAAATGACGCGCGGTGACGTCGGGCAAGCCTCCTGACGTCACCGCGCGCCATGTCATTGGGCGGGCACGCATCGAGATCAATGGCATGGGCAATATCTGCTGGCCTACCCAGCAAAGGACACATGCCATCAATGATTTGATGCAGTCACTACACTCAGACTTGCGGGGGCAGGGGGCACCAGGGGGGAAAGCTTACCTGCTGGGTTAAGTAACCAATGCCAACATGGTACTCACCGTTCCTGAGCGCAACAGGTCGTTGAAGCGCTTGCGACCCAGGTGCGCTGCACCATGTCGTGGGAGCTCACCACCTCTGCCACCTCCACCCAGGCACGTTTGGCCATGTGGGGGGGCCTCCTCCTCCCATCCTTAGGTACCAGGACCTCCCGCAGTGCTGCCCACTCCCATTGTCCTCGGGAGCCGCGTAAATTGGCGCCGTGGACCCGATCATGGGCGACAATCGGGTCTGTGCCCGCTCCTGCTCCGCTCCCCCCCGCCAGCCAGAAAATTCTGCCCAGTGTTTCCAAAAATCCATTAAAGTGAGGCCATGCTCATTTGTTTGACAGTAAAAAATTACGCTTTACACTGCCAAGTCAGATAGCTTAAGGTTGCATACGTATGAGCATATTGGGCACAGATGCATTAAAATAACTAGAATTCCATTGTTTCTCCTCAGCTCTGGGTTACTTTTGATCGGTTAGTTTGTGATTTTTGAGCTGTAAATTAAGGAATCTGCAGTGTTTACTTCATCAGCAACTTTAATTATTTTTAGAAACCGAATCACCTTCCTCTTTCCCTGCTTTCCCTCCCATCTTTTACTTTATGTATCTGCTCTTGCCTCCTTCACTTGCCCATTTCCCTCCTTTCCTATCTATTTCTTCCACCCTATATTTTGTTGCATATCTACTGTTTCTTCTTTTTCCTTCCATCTCCATTCCTCTCCTCCCTCCCCATTTCCCTTGTTTCTCTCCTTTCCTTTATCTGTTCTCCACCTCTTTTCACCTCTTTCTCCATTTTCTCCCCTCTAAAATAGTGATATTTTGCTGGGATGCTATGCTGAGTATTGACCTATTAAACCTATTAAATATGATATGAATAGCAGCCTTGTTGAAGCTTTCCACTAACTTTGTCAGCACTGAGGCCAAACTTAGTGGTTTATTGACCAGGCTGTAAGAGCACAACATGCATCTTCCTTCAAGGACTTGGCAATTTTCTGTGAACTGTTGAAACCAATTACTAAGGCATCAACAACAACCATGGCCATTTCTCCAGTGACCCCCTTTAATTTAGTCTGTACCATTTCTCTTGAGTTGTGAAAAAATAAAGATTTGCATTTATATAGAGCCTTTTACAACCTCAGGGTCCTCCAAAGGGCTCTGTAGCCAATGAAGTACTTTTTGAAGTATAATATTGTATTGTAGGAAAGGCAGCACCCAATTTGCACAAGGGAAGCTCCCATAAACAGCAATGTGATAAAGACTAGTTAATCTTTTCTAATGATGTTGATTGAAGGATAAATATTGTCCAGGACACCAGGGATAATTTCCCTGCTGTTCTTCAAAGTAGTGCCATGGGATCTTTTATATCCAGCCTGTAACAGAGCTAAGATCTCACACTATATTTTTATGAAATATATATATCATCATGGCTACTTCCTAAAATTTTTAAAAACTGGATAAAGACTTCAAAAAGGCTGAAGCTCTGTCTGCCTGTAACCCTGAAGAAAAGGAACTTGCTGGCAGTATCAGAGAAGTTGACACCTCGTTATCTCTGAAGACCCAGTGGGCTGCAGAGATCAAATTCAAAGGGAATTCTACAAAGGCTATCGACATTTCATAAGACACCAGAGTCTGCTAGGATAAAGGACCCTTCAACTTCTTTTGAAATTTTTAATGGCTGGAACATTAACAACCTCAAGGGCCAGAATCTTCTGCTCGGCATGCAGGGGCAGGCCCCGCACGCCAATGCGTAAAATTACTTGCGATGACTGGGTGAGCGTCCTGACGTCACCACACGTCATTCTGATCTTCCGTTTGGCGGGCGCGCACCGGAGTCGGCTGCACCCCCGCTTAACTGTCAAAGGCCTGTTATACAATTAACCCTATTGAGAAAGCTGTCCATCCACCCATTAAGGTTGGCTGGCAGGCGAAGAGCCCAGGCGGCCTTCGCATTTTTCATGGAACCTCATCCACGGGCGGGATGAGGTTTCATGAAGGTTTCATTAATTGAATAAAAATGTTAATGAAAATTCAGGAACCTGCCCCAGCTCATGTGACACTGTCACATGAGGGGACATGTCTGAATAATTTTATTTTTTTATTTTTTGTAAATTTAACACTGAAGTTAATCTCCCTGAGGCAGCTCTGTGCCTCAGGGAGATTTCTGTGCTCTTTCGTGCGCATGCGTGAAAGAGCGCAGGTCCCGCCTCCCCCCTCCCGCACAGGTAGCGCTGAGCGCTTCCAGGAATGCGCCACACTGGGCGGACCTTAATTGGCTCCCCCACGCAAAATGGACGGTGATCGGCTCCACGCCTGCTCCCGACTGGCCCACCCGACGGGGAGAAAATTCTCCCCAAGAATCCAGACAAAGGAATATAAATGTTCTGCCAAAGCCAAAGTGGAGAGGTGGGGATGTGTGACATGACCCCGTAGCTGGAGGAACCTGTAATATTGCCTTGTGGAGCTGTAAAGCAGTCTGCCATTTTTCCATCTAGCAAGCAGCAGTTCAGAAAAAGGGCTTAATCCAGGTTTGAATACCTGGCCCCCATCTGCACTGTTTCTACTGGGACTCCTGAACTTCAATATAATCGCCTACAAGACAAATGCATCTCTATGTGCCTATCCCATCCTGGAAGCCATCTCTACTGGAGAAGTGAATTATCCAGCACCAGTCTTCAGCCTGCTGACCTCTGTGAAGGAATACACCATTGGAATTTGATGCTGGACTCTGGACTCATGTGAAAACATAATCCTTTATTCTGTGGTCTTTGCCCTATACCTTTCATTTGCTATCCCCCCTCTTTTATTGTATGAGCGAAAAAGGAGACTATGTTGCGACCCTTCTCTTGTGTTTCAGTGTGCACGAATAAACTGCCCCTCTGAGTTCATCCTATCTCAAGTTTGCTGTGGGGTTATTAATAAAAATTAGATCACACCAAAACTGAGAGGTTGGGAAGTACGCCACCGCGTACAAAGGATGAAATCAAAATCAAAACACCTTTCTGTTTATGGACGGGTGGTGAGGGAAAATCAGGGCTGTATTAATTAAACCCCCTCTTGTCCATAACAAGCCTGAGCAAGCAGGTGGGGCCTTTGACATTGCAATGGATAGATGCCTCCTCTGACTTTGCAGTACTCTCACAATACTGCACTGAAATGTCATGGGTCTGCCCCCCGCCGGCAGGTTTAAAGGTGGGGTGAATGTATAATTCAGCGGGTGGTCTTCTTGCCACTTTTTTATCTACTCCTGACCTGCCTGAAATTTTACAGGGGCTGGGGGAAGCGTTGGGTGGCCAGCCCACCCTTGGGACTACTGAGACTCTTGAAAATTAATGGCCACTTAACGGCTCATACCGCTGCCACCGTATTTTATCCACGGCGGGCATAGGCCCACGCCATGTGGAAAACTCATCAGCTTTAATTGTGCAGGCTGGTGTCAGGCAAGGGGTGGGAAGAACCTCCTTTGGGCCCATCGGAGGCACTCCCCACAGAGGTTATCCCCTCCTTTAACCCTCCACCACCCCCCCACCTTCTCAGCCTCTTGAACCCAGCCCTCTATCCTTTCTCACCCACCTTACTGAGCTCCCTGACTTACCTGGGTTCCTGGCCATGGTGGAATTGTCTGTAGTCTAAAAACTACTGCATAGTATTTATACAGCTTCTACTTTAAAACTTTCAGACCTCTGTTATTGAGTCTGCTGACTTATGGGGATCGATTTTATCTCCTGAATGTTAATGCAACCAAGCAAGTCTTGGAGCAACAGCAGGGCACCTTGGCCGATTTTAATGGCTGGAATTCATTAGCTTGCTGGTTCCGGACTTTCCATCCAGATTTGCAGGCTGGTTCCCCTGCCTAATCAATATCATATTGACAGGCTACTTTCAGATGCAGGAGGGGAAATTGTGTAGGTTGCACATGCTAAGAATGCACAGATATGATTGGAAACTCTAAAATATTCATATTAAGACCAGGCTGTTGAATTAATCTGAAGCATTGAAGTAAAAAGAATGTTATTAAAAGACATTAAAAATGTAAGTTTTGTAAAAATACTTAACTAAATGTGGAACTGGGAGGTGCAGGGCTTAACCTTTGGAACTCCTTTTCCCATCCCATGACTGGTGAGCAACCTCTGGTGCTGCATTGGGTGCCCACAGCTCAGAGGTACTTTCCTAATGAGGCTGGCGGACCAATTTGCTGTGGTCCAGCCTCTGGCATCATTCAGCATATGCAGCATGCGCTGTATTGGGATTGGAACCTGTTTCGGGCATGATCTAATTTCTAGTCAAGGATTTTAATATAGATAAAAATTAACATGGTGAATGTTGCTTATCACTAGAACCTGATAGTACACTCACAAACACCCAATGAAGTCCCCTGTTCTGTAAATCGTTGCTGTTTATCCCCTGAAAGTCACCTGCTAATTTAGAAACTGCCTTTGTTTTGTTGTCTGTGATCCATTCTTCAAACTCTGATGCTAAGAGAATATTCCAGGAGACACCTGCTGAAACCTGGCAGCTACAACAAGTGCTGAAGAGCAGAAGTGCCATTCATTTTAGGAGGATGTTTACACCGGGGGCTGCAATACACCAGGAATTATGTGGTGCTGGGGGGCGTAATTTCTGTTTTTGGAATCGCAAGTAGAGGATGCTGAAGCTTTTTTTAAATAACCAAATAACACTGATGGAAACTTTTTTTAATAAAAAAGAGAATAACATAAATAATCATGGTATAAGCAGCCAAATTATATACAGCTATTTCTTTAATTTTTAGTTTTTAATTGCTAAACCTGATACATGAATTGCCGTTGAGTGTTTGTTAATTCCAAGTAACCACCATAATTGTTTTAATTTGAAGAATGACGTGGAGATGCTGTTTTACCAATCTTCTAAATGTAATCCTGTCGCACAGATAGTGATAGACGATGGAAATTTCAATTCCTATGTTCTGATGTTCTTTACAGTTTTGTGTGATTTGTGTTTTACCAGTCAAAACCACATTTTATCATAATAAATACTTTGAAAGATTTGGGCATATTTGTGACCTGATATAGTGTAGACCCATTTAGCCTAGATTCTAAACTACTGAGTTAGTACCTACAAAAGGATGTTGAGTAACATTTTCCCTTGGATTGTGCTGCCTTGCTCTTCCACTTTTTACCCAGGCTCTATATAGTTTCAGAATCTGAATTGGAAGAGAAGTTAGTGATGTGTTAGCAAAAACAAATGAATGCTACTGAAAGCAGCTGCACTTAGTCATTCAACTAATGTCCATTAATAAATCCTCCATCCATGATAATATATTACTCTGAGCCTCATGAGCTCGAAGCTTGTATAACAACCACTTGTGTGAAATCTTTTCAAATGCCTTTTGAAAATGTCCAGGCTTGCTTCTGGTTATTATGTGCCCTCTTGTCCTGCAATAAGGAAGGGAGTCATGCGTTCGTAATAGCTCAATGAGGTGTTGTGAGGATACGCATGCCATCAAATAGTATGGATACAAAACAAAATACTGCGGATGCTGGAAATCTGAAATAAAAACAAAAAATGCTGGAAATACTCAGTAAATCAGGCAGCATCTGTGGAGAGAACAGATGAAATGTTAACTCTGTTTCTCTCCAGAGATGCAGCCTGACCTGCCAAATAGTATGAATGTTGTACCAAAGCTGCCAGATGTATGGGGAAATGAGGAAAGCTATAGTGAGGAGAGTAGCAGATGTGGAACGTGCCAATAGTAACAGAAGGAGGTGCAGTGACGTGTTGCAGTGGTGGGAAGAGTGTACAGTGAAGCAAAGGCAGGAAGAATTATGAAGGTGATGCAAGGTTCAGGAGAAAGTAATACATGATATGTGTTTGAAGTCTAATAACACTAGTGAGGTCATTAAATTTCCTGTGGCATTGCAGCCAGGGCTTGAATGTTTTTTTTCCCTTGACTTTCCTTCCATTGACCCCTTTTCACACTGCTGTCTGGCCATTTGCAATGAGACTCTTTGGCCCATCAGCGTGGACGTCACTTCATTCCTCATGTGCTGCCTCTAATAGGACCCACCGAGCTGCAGTTGAGAATCTTGGGTTTCATGCATTAGTGTTTCAAGCATGTCTGAAGTCTTGATGTCAGATTACAGTATACAACAGTCAATGTACATCTCCCTTTAAGATGTGCAAGCTGCCTTTAAGTGGCATCAAGGATACATGATATTAATGCCCCACCCAACCAATAGGTGAATTGCCAATGAACAGTGCGAGTCAGCTCACCTATTCAATAGTAATAAAGCACAGGGATCAAAATTTCACTAATTCAATGCCTGAAAACTAAGTTAATGTGTAATTAGTGTTGCCAATCATTTGCTTTTTCTTCGATTTGAAATGGTTCAGAATCTATCCAGAAATTTGATGAAAAACCCCAGATTATAGAAATGTAATTTTAATCTTATAACTTTCATGTCTACAATTATATGTGGTTAGAAGGGAGGTTGCATATGCATTTGTGTGAGACATGCTGATTTGACTCATGAAAAAACAAGCAATCAAAACCATAACTTTTTTAAAAAAGAAAATTCACTATTTTCAGTCTTTGACAATTTTACTTTGTTTATATAAATAAGTTTTCTAAAAAGCAAACACTGAAGCACCAAAGTAATTACCCTAATTGTTGCAAAGGATGCTGAGAAACCATGTTGGTTGTCCACCGACCCCACTCACACCCATCTGGTTGGAAATTGGCTGGATTGGCCACCCATTTTGCACCTCGTCTGATTTTGCTTTCTATTGTAGAGACAGATCATGTCAATCAATTCTCATCATTAATAAGACTGATTAGCATTCTTCCTTCTGCGAGAGATGATGGGAATACAGCCTCAGAGTTTTGGTGAGGTCAGATGAGATCATCTGCTGTGTTCTTTTGATGGCTGAACAAGCCAATCCCGGAAAGACAAAGTTAGTAAGACTATAAGTTTATCGATAAATAAGTAATTTAGCAATCTATTATAGAATGAAGTTGAGGAATACAATTTATTATGAATGAGTTATTCCATGCAATTAATAATGAAATTAATGCCCTAATTTCTAAAAATAACCTGATACTTTAAGGTAACTGAATTGTACACTACTTGCATGTCTGAGTTGGGGTGGAGGCATTGATGGATTGCAAGGTGTTCAATTGTTAAGTAAGCTGCAGTGGCTACATGATGAAATTCTTCATATTTTGTCTATCAATACTTTCATAAGCAGATCACTTCTTGAGCAGTTTTCAAATGTAAATTAATTATATAAAGCATTTATTGATTTGTTTCAATAAGCTTTTCTGTTCTTGTGCTAACTGGAGATCCCTAATGACAGGTGCATGCCATTTTGCGATTTTGAGAAATGCAGTATTGTGCATTGTTAATGGAGCATGCCTTTCAGTTAAAATCTTATTTATCAGTGTAAATTGAGTTCTCCTTTCTCAGTGCTACTGGGTAAGCTTTTAAAATAATGCTCATCACTTTTTGGTGCAGAGCTTCTGCATAGCCGATTATTCATAACTCCTGCACATATTATATTGCTCGTAAAATGCTCTTGAAGGTCACTGATTCATTTCTCTGGTGGTGTCAGGTTCTCTCAGTAATAGATCCTAGAAATGGTAGAATCTCATTCTATCCCACTAGATCATGTGTTTGCTACAGGGTCTTACACTTTTTGGTTTGTCAATTTCAAAGTAGATATTAAATAAATAGCATTGAAGTTGAATGAATGGACTCCATTTACTACTGGTTTCCATTAGTTGAGAATTTTGAATGCATGCCATTATTATTACTGATATTCGTAAAGGTTGACAGCCTAGCCACCTTGCCTGCACAGTACAGGTATATCATAAATGTTCATTGTTTAGCATTATTTAGTCTGCAGTACTACATAATTTAATCTTTGGTAAGGGTGGATAGCTAGTGAAACTTATAACAAAGAAGAGTCAAGTTGTAGACAAGCTTTTGTTTATTTGTGTTGTGCTATGGCATAAAAATATATAAACAAATTTTACTTTGATAAATTGTATTGAAAATTTAAACCCTGAAAATCCCTGGCAGTTTAGATGTAACCCTATTGTAATTTCAACAAGAGTGCAACAGACAGATATGGGCTGGATGTGGCCTGATCAGATCTGGTGATGAATGGCTTAAAACAATTATGCTACCATCTTTGCTCCTGGGAGTTGAAGGATTGAAGATGGTGGCTATACCAGGAGGAGGATGTAGAAGTTTTACTGGAGACAAGGACACCAGAGGTGGAGGTGAAGGAGCAGTTCAGCAGATCAATGGCTTCAGAAGTATTGAGGTCAATGAAGGACCAAAGGCTGAGCAGGTGAATATTTGAAAGTTTGTAAGTGACCTGGGAGAGAGTTTGTTTCCAGTGGTTAGAAACCGAAGTAAGGTGGGTTTCACGGGGACAGGGTATGTGGGTGGTGATAAAGAAGTGGTCGGAAATGGCCTAGTCTGTGATAAAGATCATGAGAGTTGTTAAATAATTAGTGAATAAACGCTGCTGCTTTCCTGTATTGTTTGCATTCTGCTATTTTCATTGTTTTGATATAAGTGCAATGTAATTCTGCTCTGCTGGTAGTCTTGAAGCTATTGGTGATTTTAAAAATGGACTTTCAAATAATAGTTTTTATCAGTTATGTTTTCCACTGTTAGTAGTCTGAGCACAGCTGGATTTATGGTTCTGATTTTAATTCTGTGCAAGTCGATGGGTTTTGAGTGAGTTAAAATCTCACCCGATGGGCAGAATTTGCCTGGCCAGGTGGAAATGGGGGTTGGAGAAGGTGACGGGGCGGCTCTGGGAAAATAAAGGGGAGCAAAGTCAGGATGGTTCCCTGACGCATTCCTGCCACCAAAGAAGTTTCTCGGGCACGCTGGGAAACGCATCTGCTGTCCACTTCATGGAGGTGGCAGGCAATTTAAATAATTAAAGCCTCAATTTAAGGTTAATTTTGGGATTGCCAGCATTTTGCTGGCATGGAGCAGCTCCCCGCCAGATTGGGAGGCCTCCAGCTCAGTGGAAATGGCCTCTTTACAGCGGACTGGGGCTCATCAGAGCCAGAAATGCCATGCCCCATTGACGAAGCTGCAGGAAGGAAAGGCCACCTCTGCAACCCTCATGAAGATCCGGGGGCTTTCTGTGGGACCTGCTGTATTTCCCCCCCCTCCTTAGAATATTTTATTATTTTAATCCCTCGAAGGAGGCACCCTCACATTCTGCTACCTGCCTCAGTAAAACCCACCCCCTACCAGTGGAGCCGTTGATGCTCAAGAGCTGACGTCCCTGTGATTGGGCTGGCAGCATCAGTAGCCCGCTTGTCATCATTAATAGAAAGTTGAGCACAGAGGTGGCAATTAGGAGACCACCTTCAGGAAACTAGCTGCACTGGTCTCGGGCTGAGCAAGTATGGGCTTGGAGGCCCCTGTTTGACCTTGACATCGGGGTCCTGCAGCCTGCAGGAAAATCCTGACCTGTGAGTCACTTTTGGGCTCTTAAACTGTGTCATAGTATGTGTGGTAATATGACAGCACAAAAATCCAGTAACTGGCTTTGTGTTTAGAAATTAATTTTACATTCTATACATTTATATTTCCTTTTCCTAAAAGTAAGTAAAAAGACATTGACTAATTGCTTTTTGTTACTTCCCCTGTAGAATTCTCCAGCACTTCAACACCAGCCCAGAAGAATATACCATCATTTTTACATCAGGAAGTACAGCTGCTCTTAAACTTGTTGCAGAAAGTTTTCAATGGAACCGTGCAGAGTCAGGAGACTCGAGGAGTCGGTTTTGTCACCTGACTGACAATCATACATCTGTCGTGGGTATGAGAGGATTGTCTGCTTTAGCTGGTGCTCTAACTATTCCAGTTAACCACATTGAGATTTATGAAGATAAA
Source organism: Cetorhinus maximus (assembly GCF_964194155.1). Classification (NCBI taxonomy): domain Eukaryota; kingdom Metazoa; phylum Chordata; class Chondrichthyes; order Lamniformes; family Cetorhinidae; genus Cetorhinus; species Cetorhinus maximus. Next base: position 89,201,989 of record NC_135881.1, read on the forward strand.
AACAAGAACATTCCTGTGGGCAAGGAGGAAAATTGTCACACTCATCATCTATTCTGTTATCCTGCGCAAAGCAACTTCTCAGGGACAAAGTACCCACTTTCTTGGATAAGGGACATTAAATCAAAAAAACTGTCTCCTTTTAGCAAAATTCCAGGGAAATGGTACGTGCTGGTAGATGCAACCTCATTTGTGAGCACCTCACCACTTGACCTTCGCTTATATCAGGCAGACTTCATCCCCATCTCGTTTTATAAAATATTTGGCTTCCCAACAGGTTTAGGAGCTCTGTTGGTGAAGAATGAAAGTGGACATATGCTGGAAAAGAGATATTTTGGAGGAGGAACTGCAGCTTCCTATTTGTCAGGGGAAGATTTCTATGTTCCAAAGCAGTCAGTAAGTGACAGGTAAAGTATATCTCTTCAGGAAGGAAATATAAGTTTTGAGATATTTTTGTATATTTTTTTGAGTGCTTGGCTATTATAAGTTAAAATGTATTCATGTGCTATAAAATATTCATTTTGCCACCAAATAGCTTAACATTATCTTGATTGAGACGCATGCAAGGACAATATTGCAAAAGGATTTTTGCATTCTGCTGTTCATATTTCTAGTAAAATATGTTTCTAGTTCTTCAATCCCCTAATGCAAAATTTGGTAGTAAATCTGGGACAAGATTCCCTGACTATTGCCAAGAAACATACATCCAATTTATCCTCCTCAGAATTAATATTTAAGCATTGCTGAAAACAGAGACATGTCTAAGCTGTTAGTCTTGCACTGCTCAGGACACTTAGCAAGAATACCAATATAAGGGTAAAACAACAATTTTTACTGTATGTGAGGAGAGTTCTGATTAGTTGGCAAGTGTTGTTGCCATGGAGAATATACCAGTGATGGTGACTGACAGTTAACTGCCAAGCAGTGTTTGAAATATAAACCAGGCAGCTTGACCCTGATTGTTCAAGGCATTGCCCTGAGGAATGGGTCAGTGAATGGTTGTCACTTATTTTGTTTAGCTGAAACTGGGCGTAACCAGCTTATCTACTTCTCCAGTTACCTTCAGAAATCCATAGACATACACTCTAAGGTCCTTCTCTTCTTCTACACTTCTCAATATCCTATCATTTAATGTGAGTTCCCTTGCATTGTTTGCCTTCCCCAAAAACATTCCCCCACACTTCTCTAGAAAGAATTACAGTTACCACTTTTCTGCCTACTGTTCCAACCGGGATGGGGGAATGCACAGTTTATCTAACTCCACTGCTCCAGAGGTCACACCATTAGTTTAAATGTTTAATTCACTCACCAAAATGACCACTTATTTACCTTAACTACTGCTAGACCCTGAATAAAAGAGACTTTAACCAGGCTTTCAATAAACTCAGAATGATTGATTTATTATAAAACAAAACTTTTTCAAAATAAGTTAAAGAACTGGTTAACACACAATTTGTAATCTGGAAGTGTAACTATCCCTTTTAAAATTCCCTAGCATATATATTTACACCCTTCTCATCTCAGCCTCTCAGGTTTCCAAATGCAGATAAGTTCCACTGAGATGAGGATTCCTCGCTGGATGCTGGTAACCACACTGTATTTCAAGCAAGGCAAGGAGAGCGCGAACTGAGCAGATTTTCCCTTTCTCAGTTCATTCCCAACTGAGTTCAAAACAATATGTTCAAAACATAAAGTTCCTCCATGAGGTTATTTCCAGTAAATCACCAGGTCTTTGCCTTTAAAACAGTTTTTTTCATCAAATAAAGTGATTGCAGTTCAAATAGACATATAGCCACACTTTCTATGAAGCCCATTTAGCTGATGTCACATGATTTCTTGGAAAAGGCATGCTTGCTGCAGTCCAAGATGAACTTATGCCCTTATTTTAAAAAACATCCAGGTCAACTCCATAGTGTCCAAATAATGCAAATTTTAAAAGAAAATATAGGGCAGAATCTTCGGCTCAGCGAGCGGTGGTGGGGCCTGCTCGCTGAGGCGTAAAATGACGCGCGGTGACGTCGGGTGCTATTCAGATTTTCAGTTCATTGGGCACGCACCGAGTCAGCTGTGCACCCGCCAAACTGTCAAAGTCCTATTAAGGCTAATTAACTATTAATTAAAACAATAAACTGAGCTTCCCGTCCAACCTTAAGGTTGGCGGGCAGGCGAAGAGCCCAGGCGGCCTTCACATTTTTCATGGAACCTCATCCACGCGTGGGATAAGGTTTCATGAAGGTCTTTAAAGGTTTGAAAAATTTTTAAATAAAATTCATAGACATGTCCCAGCTCATATTACAGTTTCACATGAGGGGACATGTCCTAAAATTTTTTTTCCCTTTTATTAAAATTTTGAAAACTTAAACTAATCTCCCTGAGGCAGCTCTGTGTCTCAGGGAGATTTCTGCACGAAAGAGCACAGGCCCTGACTCAGGCAACCCCACCCCCCACCCCCCCCACCCGCACAGGGAGCACTCAGCGCTTCTGGGTGCGTGTCACTCTGGGCGGGCCTTAATTGGCTCGCCCACGTAAAATGGCGGCGCCCAGCTGATCACGGGCGACCTTTGGCTGCTCGTACGCCTGCTCCTGCACAACCCCCCCAATGGGGATAAAATTCTCCCTAATAATTCTTGTAGATATGGTTCTAATACTACCTGCCTATTTCATTGATATCTTCTTGCAATCTTTCTTCCTCACTATAAATTATACGGTCCATTTGTATATCATCTGCAAACTTCTTAATTATGCCCCTGCATTTAAGTCCACGTTACTGATATATACTACAAAAAACAAGGAACCCAATACTGAGCCCTGCGGAACCCCACTGTAAATGGCCTTCCAGTCCAGTCACTTTGTGTCCTGCCATTGCACCAATTTTGGATCCAACTTGCCACTTCCCCTTGGATCCCATGCCTTTAATTTTCTAACCAGTTTGCCATTTTGGGCTTTGTCAAAAACCTTGCTAAAATCTGTGCAGGCTACATCAATTGCGCTACCCTTGCTCACCCTCCTTGTTAGCTCCTCAAAAATTTCAATCAAGTTAGTCAGCATAACCTTCCTTTAGCAAATCCATGTTGACCGATCTTGATTAAACTGTACCTGACTAAGTGATGATTTATGCTGTCCCTCAGAATTTTTTCCAATACTTATCCTATCACTGAGGTTTGGTTGACTGGCTTGTATCTCATTCTATCCCTTTCTCCCTTTTTAAACAACAGCACAACATTAGCAGTTCTCTAACACCATGTCTATAGCCAAAGGGGATTGGAAAATGATGGTAGATGTTATTTCCTCCCTTGCTTCTCAACAGCCTGAAAAACATTCATCTGGGCCTGGCGATAGTGTTCCTTAAAATTTAGGGAATAGTGCCACAGGTAGCACTTTGATTATATATAAGGCCATCCACTTTTTAAGTAATAGTTATCAATTGGCACAAAGTTTCCAGTCCAACATTCTACAGGAGGTGCCTGGGTGCAGTCAAACATTTAAAAGAACATGAACAACTAGGAAACAGCAAGAAAGGGTAGTTCAGTCCAAATGAATGCCTACACTTAGGATTGATTTTCAAACTAGCATCATCATCTCTCCCTCACCTTGTCCTAAATCAACACCATTCACTCATCTAAATCTCTCATTCATGAATTGTTCTGCAAGTATTTTTACATTAATTTACTTGGGCAATAATTTGAATTTGGCATAAAGTCCTTTTACAGCACATTCAAATGACACCTTGATTTAGCATGTATTGTTACTAATCAGGCTCTCTCATTATATTTTTCATTTGTGTACAAGCCAAAAGACAAGCAAGCTGTCCCTATGAATGAAAACTTGACCATGTGTTCAAAGTATTCAAGACAATCGGATCTCTGGGCGAACATTAAATCCTTTGCCATCACGACAAATAGCAGGAAATGGTACAAGACATCACCATAAACCTTTGATCACTGAGTGCAGTAAACAACACAAGCCATACCTTTAGCTCAGACTAAAACGACAACCTTATATTTACCATCCAACATAGGCATAATAGGACAGATTCAGATAAATTATACAGCACTTCATTTACAATCTGTTCCAAAATAATAAGTCTAAAACTTAGCAGTTCTCTTAATGACAGAAGATGATCCACAATGAGAAGTTATGTATCTGCGCGAGCAAGTGTGAGAATGGGTATAATCGGTATAACCCTTTGGCCTTGGGTTCAACAGTCACTTCTCTGTGACAGTTTATCCTAAAAGTTTCCAACTCAGTGTAAAGAAATTCTGCAGTAACTTAGTTTGTTAATCTTCTCCTGTGACTTTTCCTGGTCCCTCAAAAAACTTCATTTCCTGTCACAATTTTATATTTTAGAAAATCAGAACATTCCAAAATGAATATGCCTTTGCACTTTCAAGTAAACAATCTATAAAGCTACCTCTCATGATTCAATTCAAATCTCAAGAAATCAACTTTGTGCTCCCGTTTCCTATGATTACCTGTCTTTTGGAGCTATAATGACCAAAGTTGGTCAAGGTATTGTTACGGACAGGAGAGAGAGAGAGAGAGACAGGCAAACTGCACTGATTTCCTCTTATGACCTGTTTGTAGGCAGAAGGTATTTTGAATTATTTTTTTAAAATAAGCACTGGCATGTTTTCCCAATCCTTCGAGTTTTTGTGATCCAATTTACTAATAGCCCACAGCAAATTCGAGTTAGAATTAACTCAAAAGGTTAGTTTATTTTCACATTCGAAACCTGGGGGAGGAGTGTTGACAAGTTCCCACTCCACACACGCACACACACACACACAGTAAAGGGGGAAATAGAAAAAAGAAATTTTATGGTAAAGAGCCACAGAAATGAATATTAGTTCATGTAATTTCCAGAGTTCCAAGCCAGAGTCCAATGAGGAACTCTTTCACATAGGAGTTCGAGTTCAGCTGGCTGAAGTGTGGAGTTGTAGTATTCGATTTTCAGTTGGTGCTGACTGCAAGATGACATGGGTACGCAGAGACTGGGTCAGTCCTGTAGGCAATGGTAGGTAATATTCCAGAAGAGACAGGCTTCGAGGTACAGGCAGTTGTTCTGTCTGGTGGGGCCTGCTTCTTGGTGGTTCAACAGTTGGATGTTAAAACAGCAGACTAACTGCTTCTCAGTTCTCAAAGGCACATAGGGATCTCGAAATTATCACTTGAGTCATGTGACCTCCCTACTCCACAATGACTCCAAAAGAGATGTTTATCCAGTGCCTGGAATTAGCTTTGGTTTCAGGACTGATAATGTCCTAGTCATTAGTTGTTGAAAGAGTTACCATCTATGTTGGGGGTCTGGTGTTTGGGAAGCCATTGTCTAGATAGACTCACTGACTCCACTAGCAAGGTGAGCTTATCAGATGCAAATGACATCCCTGTGGTTCCCGTTGAAGTGGGCCTGGTCAGTCCCAGGTGTGATATGAATCTGTTAGCAGCTGTCTAGTCATAACAAGGTTAGATGTGTGAACCTCCTGATCTTTTGTGATTACAAGAGTTATGTACAATGAAGTGTAAGATTCCAGAAGCTGAGAAAATAATTCTTTTTGTCTTGAAACTCCTGGTGGCGGTTCTCAGACAAAGGGTCAATCCTGTGGTCAGGAGACTTGTAGCAGCCTTCATTTGGTCAAGCAAGAAATTCATTTTTAAAAAAAGAATAGCAATAGGGGTAAAGTTTTGAGCATACAGCATTGAACCCAACAATATTCTAATGCAATTTCAGTAATTTGTCACTGTGCCCATACCACTTCACTGGACTTCTACTTGGGGCTGCTTGGTGCAGCCCCATGAGCTCCCTGGAGGAGTGCCTCGTTCAAAGGCACTTGGTGCCTGGTCAAGGGGCCAAGCAATGGGAAGGGAGGGCTGATGAGATTAAATCCCTGCCCTTGCTGGCTGCACACTTAAGTGGGGGTTTCTGGAGATTTCCCAATGATTTTGTTCAAAATTGAACAAAGTGTTTATTCCTTGAGAATGTCCCAATTTTTTTTTATTCATTCACTGGATGTGGGCATTGCTGGCTGGGCTAACATTTATTGCCCATCCCTAACTGCCCTTGAGAATGTGGTGGTGAGCTGCCTTATACTCAATTTTCAATAATATCAAACTTATTTTGTAATGCTAACTTTCTGTAAATCCAGTGCTATCCAGTTCTTTGGCAAATTTGATTTACTTTGTGTAAATGGTCAACTTGCTTGCAGACAAAATGCTCCTGATATAACAGCGAATATACAACAAGTCAGAATTGGCATTAATTCTGCTAAACATATCAATAAACATATCATTGCCATCAAATTAATCAACCCACGTGTCCACCAGTTGGCATTGGGTACAACAAACTTAAAATGGATAATGATTAAGCAGTGCTAAACCTAGTGTAAATGTAACTTCTACTAAGTACAGCTCACCAGGCAATACCTACAGTTACAAATTAATAATACAATCATACAGATTACAAATATAGATGACAAGTCACTTACCAATTAACCTTCATTTAATTTCTCCACAATCTTCTAAACTCAAGGAATTACAAGCCAACAGTCATAATTTAACCACTTAAATCCTGGTATCATTCTGGTAAATCTACATTGTGAATTTGGTAAATGTATAGCCAGGGAAATTGAGCACAGATTATAGGAGGTGATAATGACTCTGTACAAGGTACTGTAAGAGCACACTATTGTACTTTGTAGGTCCATAAAAGATAATACAAACGCCCCTGTAGGATGAAAGTGCTCAGACCAACTCTGATACGTTCCTACAGGAATTTTCTTGGATTTATGTCTTACAAATTGGGTTTGACTGGAGAAATAAAAATTATTTTCAGGAACCCTTGAGCAAAATGCGCATCAGTGTTAGTCTTGAATTGTTGCCATTTGGTTGAGATATAATTATAGTTGTATTTTTGTGTCATTTTCCTACAGTAAAATTGGTTTTCAGAAGAGGGAAAATTACTTTTTCCTCTAGTCTTAGCTAATAAGGTATTGAATTTATACAACTTTCAAATCTTATTAGATTTGTCCCAGCATTCAATTGCACATTTTACTCAAAGAACCCACGATAAACTGTCCACAAGATCAGTATGTGTCAAAGTGGTCATTTCAATTTTAAGAACTGCTCTGATAATTTATTCAAGGACCCTGGTTGATTCAGGTTTTGCTTTGTGCATTTTCCTTGAGGATTTTTTGAAGTGTTGGTTAACAGTTTCATTTCATCCACAGGGGCATTTTTCTTTTCTGAAAGTGTTGCATCAAGAGTGTCTGGCATGTCATGACATTCAAAAATATGACAGTTGATGGCGTAACCTCTTAGGAACCTCAGCTACAAGCTGTCACTGATTTAGAAAGCGAACTGTGTGATTGGTTCAAATAATCACTTATCTGTTAAGTTACCAATCAAATATTCAATTGCCTCAATGGCAAAAATGTCAGAGAAACGAGTAACTATCAGTTCACTAAGGGGGAAAATTAGTTACTTTTTTCTTTCAAAGGTACCATTCATGAACGAGCAGTATTACAAAACCAATTTATCAAGTTACTCAAATAATTTCTTCAAGTTGTTTAAAGCCATCACTTTCCTTGGCAGTAAACTCACAGTACTGCGACAGTAAGCTACAAAAAGAAGGAACTGGATTTTCTTTTGCTATCACACCCGAAAGCAGGCGGTACAGCAATGGAAAGAGTGGTAAACTCAGGTTGTTGTGACCCCTTCTCCCCTGCCCACATGACAGCTACTCATTGACACTTCTCCAATTTTTCTCCTTATTCTTGTTTTCATGCCAATCCCAGGGATTACCAGGACAAAGATGACAGTAGCCACATAAATACTGTGGCTACAAGAGCAGGTCAGAGGCTAGGAATCCTGCAGTGAGTAACTCACCTCCTGACTCCCCAAAAACTGTCCACCATCTACAAGACACAAGTCAGGAGTGTGATGGAATACTCTCCTCTTGCCTGGGTGAGTGCAGCTACAACAACACTCAAGAAGCTTGACACTATTCAGGACAAAGCAGCACGCCTGATTGGCACTCCATCCACAAACATTCACTCACTCCACCACTGACGAACAGTAGCAGCAGTGGGAACCATCTACAAGATGCACTGCAGGAACTCACCAAGAGTACCTTACACAACTGCTACCATCTAGAAGGACAAGGGCAGCAGCTAGATGGGAACACCACCACTTGGAAGTTCCCCTTCAAGCCACTCACCATCCTGACTTGGAAATATATTGCCGTTCCTCCACTGTTGCTGGGTCAAAATCCTGGAATTCCCTCCCAAACAGCACTGTGGGCGTACCTACACCACAGGGACTGCAGCGGTTCAAGAAGGCAGTTCGCCACCACCTCCTGAAGGTCAATTAGGGATGGCAATAAATGCTGGCCTAGACAGCGATGCAAAGTAGGCCCTGGGACAGTGACAATTAAAGTTGATTAATAAATAGAAGCAGACAGCAGTTGATGTTTATCAATAAGAGCATGGAAGACAGCAGCGAAGAGGTAATGATACATTTATATGTAAATATTATTTCGGCTACAATTAGAGTACTGTGCACAGTTTTGAGCTTCCCGTTATAGAAATGGCATAAAAATGGCACAAAAAATGCATAGCTCGCAATAATAATGCCATGGATGGAAAATCATAATTATGAGTGATTTAAGATGCTGTGGTTAGGCCCACTGGAGCAGAGAAGGCTAAGGGAAAACTTAGTACATGTTTTTAAAATTATTAAAGGTTTTGATAGAGTGACAGGGAAAGATTGTCGGGGTGTCAGTGACAAAAATTACCCTCCTCCCTTGATGATTACCCACACACCTATCTTGTTAGGGCTCAGCCTGGTATAGTACAAAATAAATGTAGATAAAATAAATGTCGACTGAAAACCTACCCTCACTGGTCAATATATGCGTAGGGATTCCTATAGTTTCACGTGCTATAAGATTAGCCTTATCCGCAACCTTGTAAATAGGGCCTGAGCTATTTTCTCACTATACAAGCTTGATGTTGAAATTGGGTGCAGCAAAGCTACCCTGTGGGATAATGGCTACCCATATCTGATGATTAGATCATTGCTTGCTATATACTGCGCAAACTCATTAATGGGCCTGAGGCTGTGACTTTCAGTCCTGAAAAGTGACCGGTCTACCTCAGATTACCAAGGAAATGTAAGGTGTCTCAAAAATTTGAGCAACAGGTGAAGGTAGCCATTTCACACTGCTATTATGCGGTAATAACATGAGCGGTATTCTCCACTAACAGGGTGCTGCCATTAAGCCAAGAAGACATCCTGCCTCCCACACAAATGAGTAATGTGGTATATGAATTTCAGTGCCAGTGTGATGCCAGGTATGTAGGCCATATGTCCCAGTGACTAGTGGATAGCATCAAACAGCACGTCCCTTGAGCTGTTTGCAACAGGCAAAGTACTGACCATACTCAACCAACCTATGCTTGCAAAACTCAGAACACAGCGTCCAACACTAGATGTGATTCCATGATTGGACAACACTTACTAACCAATCCTGATTGTGCTAAGAATTACATAACAACCAATTTGCGATTATCAGTTGGTCTCACAGTATGGTTCACTTACGTGTGTGAGAAGCTACATATATTCACACAGAAAGAAAACGACCATGCATTGTTCCTTTTTCTACTAAACAGCAGCTTTTGGGACAGCCGGAAAAAAAGATATTTAAGGAAAGATGTTTAGTTGAGTTATGGTGGTTGTATGGGGGAGATGTCCTGAGACCGACTCTTTGTTGTGAAAAGTTGTGAATTTGAAGCAGCCATCCAGTCAAGCCAGAAAAGTCTTTGTTTTCAGAAAGTAGTCTGTTTCTGAACTTTCTTGGATTTCCACAGCAGAGTGGAATAAGTGAGAAGTCGTGTGGTATACTTTACTAAAGTAACAGCAATTTGCCTTTGGGTAATTTTACTGAATTTTTATGATTAAAAATCTGTAAGGCAGTTGTTGCCAAGTAATTTACTTGTATCTTATGACCAAGTGGGTTTCTTTTTGGGGAATGTTTTGTAAGACTGTTTTAACTGTCTTTTAATGTTGTATGCTTAAGTCTTTTTTCTTCTTTAGTTTTCCGCTTGTTTTCAAAATGCAAAAAAATAGTTTATGATCAGGAAGACAAGTTTCCCTCTGGGATTTTGCTTGCTTGGTGAATATCATCAGCTGCGGTCATAACACCTCTTAAGTAGTATAAATTGTTGTTCCCTTTGAGATTTGGTATTCTTGCAATTCTGTACTGATGAGTACAAGGCAAAAAACTTTTTTCAGCAATATTCAAATGTATATTCCCTATTTGGGGCTCTTTTCGCTATCACTGTCCACTTTGAAGTGTGCAGCCCCCTCATCAGCGGTCCACTATAACACTGCAAGGAGTTCCCTCTTTGGCACTAGTGGGCTCCTTCTTGGTAGCCAGGATCCTGGTGCTCTGTCTTCATATGAAACCAAGAACATTTGCATTCTAAGGGTGGATAATCTGTACATTTGTCCAATCTCAAAAATATGCAGAAGTCAGTTTATTTCTAAGGTATTTACTTCTCTTAATACCTTCTCTTTGTTGCCCTCACCTTGCCATCTTAAAGAATAACAGTGTTGACATGAGTTACTCAGACACGTCTTGAAGATGCGAGCAATTGATATTGACTTCCAGACTGACTGTAGTGTTTTTATTTATTCATGAGATTTGGGCATTGCTGGCAATTACCCATCTCGAATTACCCTTGACGAAGTGGTGGTGATCTGCATCTTGAATGGCTGCAGTCTGTGGGGCGAAGATACTCCCCTAGTGCTGTTCAGCGGGGAGTTCCAGGACTCTGACCGAACAACCACACGGACTGCAGTTGTTCAAGAAGGTGGCGCAACACCACTTCCTGAAGAGCAATTAAGGATGGGCAATAAATACTGGCATTTCCAATGACATGCACATCCCATGACTGAATACGTAAAAGAAGGAGGAATAGCAATAATGCCTAAGTCAGGATGGTGTAGCGAGGAGTTTACTTACTACGCAGAAGGAGGTAATTTGGCTCATCATATTTGTGCTGGCTTTTTGTTGAAGCAAAATAATACTGATCCCACTGCCTCACTCTATTCCCATAGCTCTGTATCTTCCTGTATATATCTATCTACTTCTTCAAAGATGCAATGGTCTCTGCATCAACCACTTCCTGTAGCAAAGTAGTTCCTACTCAAACATTGTTAAATAAAAGTTGTCTGACACCTGTTGATTTATTTTTTGCAATTACTCGAATACACATTTTAATGCTAAACTTAAATATTAAAATGTATTATCACAGCAGGCAACACTATAATGTAACTGTGATGATGAACTTCTTCCCACTCTGGTTCACCAATTACCACTACCCAATTCCACTATAACACAGTACATCAACATGAGCAATAAGCCAATGGGAAATCTAGGCAGAGGTCAGGTAAATGCATATACAGTTAAAATATCTGACTTTGTTTTTAAATCTCAAACCATTACCCAGAAGAAGACATGATGCTTTTTCTGCTAGGCCACTAACTGATATCAACAACTAAGAACGTCCTGCTGAGAATTTCCAGTATTTCCTGTTACTATTCAAAATTTTTAGCATGGCACGCAAACCCTCAGGAATCTCCGCCAGATCCTGCTGCACATCCCGTGGACATCCAGCATTTTCCGCTTCAAAAGGTCATCATCTGCCTTCTGTTCAGCATGATCCTGGTCTCCAGCAGTCCTCTGACTGCTGGTGCCGTGGGCACTCTGCCTCCGCCTGCTCCTCATGCGAGTTTGCTGTGCCTTCACTGCTGTGCACCGACAGTGTAGCCAACGATCTAATGCCCACCAAGGTGCTGGTATCTGTGCTGGTGCCTGGTTCAGGGAGGAGGTGTGACGCAGGTGCATCTGATTGACACTGGTCCTTCGGCATCAAGGGTGGCTCATCAGGATCGTGCAATTGTTTGCTGGATGGTGATTTTAGGGGAGAAAAGTGACATGTCATTAGTTTTAGTCATTACACTGTCACTGTGCATGCTAGGCGTGCTGGTGAGACAATGGAGATCTGCATTATGGTGCCATCATCTTTCAATGATCTATGGGGATTCCAGGCTTGAGGTTTCCATTACAGATGAGACAACACAACAATGTTTACACACTCCGACACACACATCTGTGCACTGCAATCTTACCTTTGTCAGAGACCCCTGCCTCCCAATGACCAGTGGAACAGGCAGGGTGTTGGCACTCCATCTCTAAGGCATCCATCTCGTTCTTCGTCAATATGAGCAGGTTTCTGGGGTCTCTGCCTGTCCTTGACCTCTCGATGGTGTTATGGCTTCTTTTCTGAAAAGACAGAGGAGCATTGATTAGCCTGCTCTCTACCTGCAGCGCCATTGCAGCCTGGCCAACCCCACCTGAGGACCACCTTGCAGGGCATAGCCAAGTCGTGGCCCTCAGCCTGCAAAGCAATCAGGCCAAGCAGCTAGAGCTCACCACCTTAGCTGGCGGTGATGTAATTGACAGTTGGTACTCAGACTCATACACCCCTGAGCACCACGACGGGCACAGCCAGCCGTTGACATTTTTCCACGCAGATCCATGCGAACTCGGTACTTGCTGTTGCCGAGCGCAGCAGATCGTTGAACCTTTGGCGGCACTGCACCCATGTGTGCCACACAACATCATGGCAGCTGACCTGGGTTGCCAGCTGTGCCCATGCTTTTTTTGGTCAGATGCGGTGGCCTCCTCTTGTCATCTCTCGGGTTGAGGATATCCCACCTGACACTGACTCCTCTACGAGGATTCCCAGTCACTCATCCGAGAACCGGGGGGGACCCAGTGCCCACAGAACTTGCCCTCCCACCTGGTATGCTCAGCAGGTGCAATTGCCATTGCTACCCAAAAAAAATGTTCTTCAAACAACTCCAAAGCTACAAAGTGTCCCCTGGGAGCCCTCAGGGAACTGCCTCTGCTGCTTTTAAATCCCCAACCAGGTCGCCATTGGACCTGGTGCCCAGCAGGCTCCCATCCCCATTAGGCCCTTCCAGCCATTGAGAAGACGCATTTCACGCTGGGCAGCCCTTAATTGGCCATCCAGCGTGAAATCACATTGAAAACGCGTTCCCGCCCGGGAGCGGAATATACGCTTCTGGGCCCGACGACTTGGTGCACACGCCAAGCATGAAATTCAGGCCCCAGTGATTTTGTCCCTACTTCTCCAGATTAACCTTGTGTTCCCTTGAGTAAATATGATTAAGGTGTGATCTGATTAAGGATTTAAGACGGCTAAAGGATTTGTTAGGGTACGTTTTCTGCTGGTGGATAAGTCCAGAACAAAGGGACATAACCTTAAAATTAGAGCTAAATAGCTCAGGGGTGATATCAGGAAGCATTTCTTCGATCAAATAGTGATGGGAATCTGGAACTCTCTTTCCCAAAAAGCAGTTGAGGCTAGGTCCATTGAAAAGTTCAGAACTAAAATTGATGGGGTTTTATTAGGCAAGGATGTTGACAGTTATGGAACCAAGCTGGGTAAACAATGTTCAGATGCTGAGCTAATTGAAAGGTGGAACAGGCTTGAGTAAATGACCTACTCCTGTTCCTTTGTTGTAAGATTTTATAAATCCTTTGCACTTTCATTGCATAGTTTTAACATGAACAATTTCATTGTGTTAGCTGCTAGCCTTTGTATCTTTAATCAAGAACCTCGCACACAGGCTTCTCCATGTCTAACTAAAAGATGTGATCCAATTGCTTAGAATTGAAAAGTAATTATTTTGCATAAAGTTAGAAATTTCCTTTTTCTTTCATGATTATTTTAATACTTTTACATGACTGTGATTCTTAAGTGTCCTTATAGGCAAATAGCAGATCCATGCTATTTCTAAAAAAGTGACTTTTGCTCTATTTTAAGTTAAAGATGTATTGTTGGTACCATCTTTAATTATATAATTGTTCTGTGGGAATAGTCATTAAGATTTTGTCCAAAAATCTTTCACAAATTTTAAAGTTTAAAGAACTGTAACTTCACATAGGTTAATTAGATCTGAGTGATTCAAAAATATTGAAGATTTTTTTATTCTTTCACAGGATGTGGGCATTGCTGGCTAATCCAGCATTGCCCTTCCCTGATTACCCTTGAGAAGATGGTGGTGAGCCGCCGCCTTGAACCGCTGCAGGCTTGTGGTGTAGGCACACCCCACACTGTGTACCTACACCTCAGCTATAAGAAGACTGAGTAAATCATAAACTGATAAAGAAAAATCGAGTTTTGTTACCCATTATATTATAGTAAATTGAGTGGATTCCCTGTGTGATAAATTACCATTTTCATTCCAGGTTTGAAGATGGCACCATTTCTTTCCTTGATATAATAGCAGTAAATCATGGATTTGATGCATTGGATAAGTTAACAGGTCAGTAATAAAGTATAATGTTAAACCTATTTAAATTTTAGAAAAAATTCCATGAAAATGTGCCATAATATTCTGAACCATTGCAACGGTGAGTTTTTTTAATTGAGAACAATAGTGACAGAGATTGCAAGGGTGTTGAAGCTCTAACAGTACTGTGGTGTACCTAAACCATATGGACTGCAGTCTTTCAAGAAGGCGACTTGTGGCCACCTTGAGAGCAATTAGGATGGGCAATTCCTTTTGTGGCGCAAGTTGCTTTCTTTTCATGACTGGGTCCCTGAAGTCAGCATCTGTCTTGCTTAGCAAAACTGGGAAATTATCTTGCTCTCTGGCAAACCATCTACTGGGCTGTCCCTGCCACCATTATCTAACCTGCTCAATTATGCTGGATGCTTCACCAAACGCAGACTTCTCCAGTTTATAACCCACCTAGAGTGCCAGTCTTTGTGATGGTGTCTGGTAGGAAGTGCGCAACAGTGGGCATCGTCAACTTGATGTAAAAAAATTTGAAGGCTTGTATTTATTTTTCAGTGACATTGAAAACAGTGGGTGGCTGGAAATAAGTGGCATATGACAGGTCTGAGCCACAGGCCAACAGCATGGACAATGTTGAACACCTAGGAGTCTGTCAGTAAAACTACTGAGGGTAGATCTTTGTGCAATAGTGTAAAATGGATGACAGTGATTCGGCAGCTTATTTTACATCATACCTAATTTTTATTTCGATTAAAGTTGATTTGAAATAAAACTTGAGATGTAAAATGGGCTTCTAACTCTCAAAATTGTGGTCTACCCTGTAATATCTCTGAACAGGTGAACAATCTAAAAAAAAATTGATGGGCAGGAGGAGGCGATGGCATAGTGGTATTGTCACCGGATGAGTAATCCAGAGACCCAAGGTAATGCTCTGGTTACCTGGGTTCGATTCACGCCATGATAGATAGTGGAATTTGAATTCAATAAAAATCTGGAATTAGAAGTCTAATGATGACCACGAAACCATTGTTGATTGTTGTAAAAACTCATCTAGTTCACTAATGACAGGCCCAGCAGAGATGGCTGCTCATTGGTATACAGTCGGGAGGGAGTTGCTCTGGGGGTCCTCAACATTGACTCTGGACCCCATGAAGTCTCAAGGCATCAGGTCAAACATGGGCAAGGAAACCTCCTGCTGATTACCATGTACCACCCTCCCTCAGCTGATGAATCAGTGTTCCTCCATGTTGAATGCCACTTGAACGAAGCACTGAGGATGGCAAGGGCGCAGAATGTACTCTGGGTGGACTTCAGAGTCCATCATCAAGAGTGGCTCGGTAGCACCACTACTGTCCGAGCTGGCCAAGTCCAGCTGCTAGACTGGGTCTGTGGCAGGTGGTGAGGAAACCAGCAAAGAGGGAAAAACATACTTGACCTCATCCTTACCAGCCTGCCTGCTGCAGGTGCATCTGTCCATGACAGTTTTGGCAGGAGTGACCACCGTACAGTTGTTGTGGAGACAAAGTCCTACCTTCACATTGAGGATACCCTCCATCGTGTTGTGTGGCATGCTAAATGGGAAAGATTTCGAACAGACCTAGCAACAGAATCCTTAAGGTGCTGTGGTCCATCTGCAACAGCAGAATTGTACTCGAACACAATCTGTAACCTCATGGCCCAACATATCCCCCACTCTACCAATATCATCAAGCCAGGGTATCAACCCTGGTTCAATGGAGAGTGCAGGAGGGCCTGCCAGGAACAGCACCAGGCATACCTAAAACTGAGGTGTCAACGTGGTGAAACTATAACAAAGGACTACTTGCGTGCCAAACAGCATAAGGAGCAAATGATAGACAGGGCTAAGCGGTCCCACAACCAACAAATCAGATCTAAGCTCTGCAGTCCTGCCACATCCAGTTGTGAATGGCGGTGGACAATTAAACAACTCACTGGAGGAGGAGGCTCCATAAATATCCCCATCCTCAATGATGGAGCACATCTGTGCACAAAATAAGGCTGAAGCATTTGCTACAATCTTCAGCCAGAAGTGCCAAGTGGATGATCCATCATGGCCTCCTCTGGAGGTCCCCAGCATCACAGATGCCAGTTTTCAGCCAATTTGATTCACTCCATTTGATATCAAGAAACGGCTGAAGGCACTGGATAGTGCAAAGGCTATGGGCCCCAACAATATTCTGGCAATAGAACTGAAGACTTGTGCTCCAGAACTTGCGCGCCCCTAGCCAAGCTGTTCCAGTACAGCTACAACACTGGCACCTACCCTGCCATGTGGAAAATTGTTCAGGTTTGGCCTGTACACAAAAAGCAGGACAAATCCAACCTGGCCAATTACCTCTCCATCAGTCTACTCTTGAGCATCAGTAAAGTAATGGAAGGGGTCATCAACAGTGCTATCGAGCGGCAGTTGCTTAGCAATAAGCTGCTCACTGACACCCAGTTTGGGTTCCGCCAGGGCCACTCAGCTCCTGACCTCATTACAGCCTTGGTTCAAACGTGGACAAAAGAGCTGAACTCCTGGGATGAGTTGAGAGTGACTGCCCTTGATATCAAGGCAGCAGAGTGTGGCATCAAGGAGCCCTAGCAAAACTGAAGTCAATGGGAATCAGGGGGAAAACTCACTGCTGGTTGGTGTCATACCTAGCACAAAGGAAGATGGTTGTGATTGTTGGAGGTCAGTCATCTCAGCTCAAGGTTATCACTGCAGGGGTTCCTCAGGGTAGTGTCCTCGGCCCAACCATCTTCAGCTGCTCCATCAACAACAACCCTCCCAACATATGGACAGAAGCGGGGATGTTTGCTGATGATTGCACAATGTTCAGCACCATTCGCAACTCCTCAGACACTGAAGCAGTCCATGTCCAAATGCAGCAAGACCTGGACAATATCCAGACTTGAGCTGACAAGTGGCAAGTAACATTCGCGCCAAGCAAGTGCCAGGTAATGACTGTCTCCAACAAGAGAGAATTTAACCATCGCCCCTTGGTGTTCAGTGGCATCACTTTCACTGAATCCCCCACTTTGAACATCCTGGGGGCTACCATTGACCAGAAACTGAATTGGACTAGCCATATAAACACTGTTGGTACAAGAGCAGGTCAGAGGCTAAGAATCCTGCAGCGAGTAACTCACCGCCTGACCCCACAAAGCCTGTTCACCATCTACAAGTCACGAGTCAGGAGTGTGATGGAATATTCCCCACTTGCCTGGATGAGTGCAGCTCCCACAACACTCAAGAAGCTTGACATCGTCCAGGACAAAGCAGCCCGTTTGACTGGCACGACATCCACAAACATCCACTCCCTCCACCACCATTGCACAGTAACAGCAGTATGTACTATCTACAAGATGCACTGCAGCAATTTACCAAGGCCCCTTCAATAGCACCTTCCAAACACACGACCACTACAATCTGGAAGGACAAGGGCAGCAGATAGATGGGAACACCACCGCCTGGAAATTCCCCTCCATGTCACTTACCATCCTGACTTGGAAATATATCACTGTTCCTTCACTGCCGCTGGGTCAAAATCCTGGAACTCCCTTCCTAACAGCACTGTGGGTGTACCTACACCACATGGACTGCAGTGGTTCAAGAAAGCAATTCACCACCACCTTCTCAAGGGCAATTAAGGATGGGCAATAAATGCTGGCCCAGCCAGTGAAGCCCACATCCCGTGAATGAATAAAAAAAAAACTTCAGAGGGGACAATTTTCCCCATGTTGGGCGGGGCAAGCGGGAGTGGGCGCAGGCGGGCGTGGACCTGATTGCCATGCGCGATCGGGTCCGTGCCGCCATTTTACACAGGTGGGCCAATTAAGGCCCGCCCAGCATATTTCTTGACTCCTGAGGATGGTGGGAGTGGGCGGGCGGCGGTGGGAGTGCACTGACCACCGGGTCCAATGGCGACCCGGCAGCCTGTTTAAATGAAGCGCTGGTAGCCTTTGCAAGGCTGCTCACAATGGCCGGTAGAAGGGCTCACCAGAGGGCTTCTGGTGAGCAGGCAAGTCCGGAGGGTAGGCCAGCGGAGCAGGTCAGGCCGGAGGGTGAGGGCAGCGGGGTAGGTCAGGCCGGAGGGTAGGGCAGCGGGGCAGTGTTCCCCTCGGTTCTCGGATGAGTGCCCAGCTGCCCTCCTGGAGGAGGTGGCAGCGCGGCGGGAGGTCCTGCTTCCAAGCGACAGGAGGTGGAGGCCTCCACACCTGATCAAACATGCTTGGGATGAGGTGGCTGAGACACTGAGCTCCCATGATGTGATGCGACGCACATGGGTCCAGTGCCGCAAGAGTTTCAACAACCCCCTGTGCTCGGGAAGGGTGAGTACCATGTTGGCTGAGGTCACCTAATGCAGCCGTCAGCCTTTCCCCCCAAAGCGCCCCCCACCCCCAACAACTCTGAGTGCAGTTCTAGCATTGAATCCTTCATGGCATGTTTCCCTCGCTAGGTGGGCCAGCAGATATTGCCCATGCCTAGTTGACCCTGAGATGGGTTCTGCACCTGCAGCATGTGTGACACTGATACTCATATAGAATCAGGGGCAAACTCAAGGGTCTGCACCTAGGCAGAGTGCTGGAACTGGGAAGCATGTCAAAGTCAGGGTGCTAACATGCTGGTAGGGGAGCTTCCAGGTGGTAGGGCACCAACCCATCTGCTGGCCTTTGTGTTCCACGTGCTTGTGCCTCCTTGCTTTGCAAGGTTACACCTTGTGCTGCCAAATGTGATGGAGGCAGCATTTGGGCAATGGGGGGCAGTCCCGCCGCCCGCCCATTCCCACCATCCTCAGGAGTCAAGAAATATTATTAGCATGGATAGAAGATTGGCTGTCTGGCAGGAGGCAGAGAGTGGGGATAAGGGGGTCCTGCTCAGGATGGCGGCCGGTGACTAGTGGAGTTCCGCAGGGGTCAGTGTTGGGACCACAACTTTTCACTTTATACATTAATGATCTAGATAAAGGAACTGAGGGCATCCCGGCTAAGTTTGCAGATGATACAAAGATAGGTGGAGGGACAGGTAGTATTGAGGAGGCGGGGAGGCTGCAGAAGGATTTGGATAGGTTAGGAGAATGGGCAAATTCAGAAATCTGGAGTGCAAAGGGACTTGGGAGTCGTAGTCCAGGATTCTCTTAAGGTTAACTTGCAGGTTGCGTCGGTAGTTAGGAAGGCAAATGCAATGTTGGCATTTATTTCAAGAGGACTAGAATATAAAAGCAGGGATGTGCTGCTGAGGCTTGAGAAGGCTCTGGTCAGACCACATTTAGAATATTGTGAGCAATTTTTGGCCCCGTATCTCAGGAAGGATGTGCTGGCCCTGGAGAGGGTCATGAGGAGGTTTATGAGAATGATCCCAGGAATGAAAGGCTTAACATATGAGGAACGTTTGAGGACTCTGGGTCTATACTCGATGGAGTTTAGAAGGATGAGGGGGGATCTGATTGAAACTTACAGAATACTGAAAGGCCTGGATAGAGTGGACGTGGGAAAGATGTTTCCATTAGTAGGAGAGACTAGGACCCGAGAGCACAGCCTCAGAGTAAAGGGAAGACCTTTTAGAACAGAGATGAGGAGAAACTTCTTTAGCCAGAGAATGGTGAATCTATGGAATTCATTGCCACAGAAGGCTGTGGAGGCCAGGTCATTGAGTGTATTTAAGACCGAGATAGATAGGTTCTTGATTAGTAAGGAGATCAAAGGTTACGGGGAGAATGGGGTTGAGAAACTTATCAGCCATGATTGAATGGCGGAGCAGACTCGATGGGCCGATTGGCCTAATTTCTGCTCCTATGTCTTATGGTCTTATGGGTCAGCCCTGGCTTCTTTGGGTGAGTGGGCGGCAGCTGCGGGGTAACGAAGAACTGGAGTCCTGCAATGTCCCACTCTGGTTGGGTTGACAGGGGTGCGATGGGAATCCAGGTACAGGCTGGACTAATCAATGCTCATCTCTCCTTTTCAGGAGAAGACTGTACACAGTTCTTCCGAGCGGACGCAGCTGGCGGAGCCCAGGCCCAGTCGGCCATCGTGACTCCTTATGAGCAGCAGGCCATGGATCTGGAGAGGCGCAATGCGTCCAGGTCCACAGGTGGTGGTGAGGCTGAGGTGCCACGGGGAGGTATGTTTGCCGAGCACTGAGGTTACCATGTGTGTCCCAGTAGCTATGGCACTGCTGAATGCTCAGTGATTGAAGTTTGCGACTTGGGTTGACCGTTGATTATGGAAGGATGAGCACATAATGATCCAGGGGACAGGCATGCACAGTGACATTGTCTCCACTTTAACAAATCAAATGTCCTCGTTCTTGCTTTCAGCATCACCGGAGCAGGGCTGAGAGGAGGAGGCAGAAGGGCCACCTCTCACACCTGAGGGCCCTGAACATAGTGACTCACCAGCGTCACACCATCTCTGCCAGGCAGGCACCAGCGCAGATACTAGCACCTCGGTTGGAATTAGATCTTCGGCTAATGTCCCGGGACCCAGCGGTGAGGGCACTTCACACTCGCTTGAGATGCGGTTGGAGACAGAGTGTGCCCAGGGCACCGGCAGTTGGAGGCCTGCTGGGGAACAGGCATATGCTCGGTCAGTGGCTGATGATGTGCCACTGGAGTCATCCGTGAGGCAGCAAATGCTGGAAGTGCAGCAGGGTATGCGGGAGGATCTGGCAGAGATACATGAGGCAATGCATGGCATGGTACCTGTGCTGGAGGAGTCCACGCGAAGCATCAGCAATGCATTGACCCTCATGGCCGAGTGCCATGCTTCCTCCATGGAGAGAGTGGCAACTCTTGTGGAGAAGCTCCTCCAGGAGACCAATCAGGACCTCCTGGGGTTGTGCTCGGACCTGCAAGCCCTCACAGCAGCATTGACCTCAGCTGGTTAGTGCCAGTGTGGGAGATGGTTTGGGCACCAAGTATCCCAGCTCGGTGCCCATCCATATACGGTGAGCAGGGAGGTCCGAAGCGACCTCACGTCAACTCAGCAGCTGCCTGTCATCTCTGTGGGCTCCTCTCAGGGCGCTCTGGATGAGGGCAGCCTCTGCCAGTGACCGTGACATCCGATGAGGCTGGGGAGATGCCAGCTGTGGTACTGGCTGCTCCCAGGCGGGGCCATCAAAGGCTCCACGGGCCAGAGGACGGCCGCCAAGGTCATCGAGGCCAACAGGACAGCACAGTGAGCAGGCTGTCTCAGATGCCAATGCCAGCGAGGGGACAGCACCTAGACGTAGCACCTGCAAGCATAAATTTAAGGCACAGGCACACCACGGGTTTTTTTCCTTACTTCTGCAGGTGGACGGGAACCCATGATGCTATGAGTGACTTGTTTGACATTGAGCTTTATTGACAAGGCACCTAGTTAATGTTCCTACCCAGGCAGATTTTGCTCTCAGGTATCAAGTATGGAGCCTACAGCCCTGGCTTGTGTTTGGAGGTCCATCTGTGGTGGGCTAGCTGAAGGTTCATTAGATTAAAGCCTCCTGGGTGTCCCTGCCTCCCTGGAGGATGCCCGGGTCAGCGTCTACCCCCTCAGCGTTCTCCTGTGCGTGCTCATCCTCGGACTCACTACTGGACTCATCGTGTGCAGCCGGAGCAACTGCGTCTACACCATCTTCCTCCACTGTGTCGCCCCTTTCCAGCACCAGATTGTGCAGAGCGCAGCATGCAACCACTATCAGCGACACACGATCTGGAGGGTATTGGAGTGCGCCCCTTGAATGGTCCAGGCATCGGAAGCGCATCTTTAGAAGACTGATGGTTCTCTCCACCACAGCCCTTGTGGAGGCATTGCTCCTATTGTACTGTTGCTTGGCCTCTGTTCTTGGATGGCGGAGGGACGTCATGAGCTGCCTTTTGAGGGGTTAGCCCATGTAACCCAGAAGACATCCATCCAGCTGGGCTGGAGCACTGAAGAGCCTCGGCACCTGGGAGTGTCTGAGGATGTAAGCATCATGGGAGTTGCCTGGGTACCTTACACTGACTTGCAGAATCTGCATCTTGTTATCACACACTATCTGCACTTTCAAGGAATGGAACCCCTTCCTGTTGATGAAGGCACCGGGCTCACCCACTGGTGCCTTGATGGCCACATGTGTGCAATCGATTGCACCCTGGTCATAGGGGAAGCCAGCAATCGCTGCAAAGCCTCTGGCTCACTCCCAGCGGCAGTGGATGAAAGTCAATGCATGCTTGAACAGAGTGTCTGTCACCTGCTTGACACAAGTGTAGACAGCTGATTGGGAGACCCCGCAAAGGTCACCCACCAATCCCTGGAAAGAGTCGGAGACATAGAAGCTGAGGGCAGCCGTGACCTTCAGCGCCACTGGCATGGGGTGTTCACCCACACAGTTGGCGCAGATCTTAGGGCCTATCATCTGACAAATGGAGGTGACCGTCTCCCTTGACAGACGGAGCCTCCTTAGGCACTGCACCTCAGACATTTTGAGGTAAATTATTCGCCGCCTGTATACCCTGGCAGCAGGTTTGTGGCATCTTCTGCGGCCTCTTCCACCTTGGACTTCCTGTTGGCCCTGCACCCCTTGTTCCTGCGCCTCTCCTCCCAAAGGTGGCTCCCCTGGAGGCTGAATGTGGACTCCTGGCCTCCACCCTCTTCTGGCCCTCCCTTCCTCCTCAGAGGAGGTGCCTCCAGTGGAGAGCACAACTCCCATTTCCAGGTTAAGGGAAGGCTTCCCTAAACCAGCAAAGCCCAGGAATGATGTTTACTCAGTGTCCCGACCTGAAGGCTGTTACTCCTGTCCAAGCAGCTATGAAGAGTTTTGAATTATTCCTGCTCTCACAGGCAAGTATCAGTAACTTTAAGCATTAAATGTCTGACAAATAACACTTGTGACTCCACTCACCCCTCTTATTCCATCCGTGGATGCGGTTTATTAAAAAGGGGCCTTACACCTGCCCATTGCACCCATGCGATGACCTGAAGATCGCACAGGCTCCGAAAAATTGGTGTCAATTGCTGTCTCAGTGGCCTTAAGTGGCCGTTAATTAATGGCAGGTGCGCATCGGAGTTCATTGCGTGCCTGCCCACCAAAATATCGCAATGGCGTGCGTTGACATCGGGACGCTCGCCCGACGTCACCGCATGCCATTTTACACATCAGTGTGCAGGGCCCGCTCCCGCATGCCAACGAGAAAATTCTGGCCATGAGCACACTATCACCTGCAAGTCACACATCATCCTGACTTGGAACTACATCACTGCTCCTCGACTGTGTCTGGATCAAAATCCTGGAACTCCCTTCCTACCAGCACTGTGTGTGTAACTCCACTAGATGGATTGCAGAGGGTCAAGGAGGTGGCTCACCACCACCTTCCCATGGGCAATTAGGGATTGTCAGCAAATGCCGACCTTGCCAGTGAAGCTCATTTCTTGTGAACAAATAAAAAAAGAGTTTGAGAGTGTCAGCAAATTATTCAACTGTAGGCCAAGCTTGATCCAGATCCCACCTGATGTCCACAGGCATAAACTTCCAGTTGGTGCCACTATCTAGTAATCGGGAGCAGGATGCCTGGTTAAATTTGCCTCTTCAATTTGGGATGAAACTAATTCATGTATGACACCCATCCCTGCAGAGATTGACTAACCGGCACTTACCATAATCAAAACCTTGGTTTGTATAGCTTCGCTATTTGCAGCCTCAACCAGCACACTCATTAAGGGAGCTGCTTAGCCCAGTTAAAATGTTCTACAGTCCTGCTGTGGAAATCCATAAGAAAACATATGTCAAACAATCAATACAATTCCCTAATTTAACATTAAATTTAATTGCATTTAAAGACTGTTCTTGCCAGATTTAATGCATTTTACTGAATTTTAATATAGAATGAAATATCCCAAAGGATAGAATATTAATCATAAGCTGCTAAATTGTTACTGGTTGGCTCTGTACTGTATATTAATCAACCTGCTAATTAAAAAAAGAACATCTATTTTTGGTTCTCACTTAAGCCACAGTTAACACCACATATAGGGAGGCCAAGTAGAAACATGATTTTAGACAGAAGGCTATCATCCATTTTAAAAAAAAACACATGGGGCAGAATTTTACAGCAGCGGGATTTTACATTGATGCTGAAGTCAATAGAGTTTAGAATGTCTCGCTGCATTTTATGGCCCTGCCCCCACCGCGATGGGGCCTTAAAGTTCTTGCCATGATTACTTTTTTTTGCAATGGTAACTGCATGAATCATTTGAAAGGAGGATCTCATTATAAATGAAAACCTAATTGCTTCTGCTGCATAACATTTGAACTCTCAACTAGAAGACACCAACATGAACTTACTCCTAGAGGGTAATTTTTGATTTTGAAATCCAGGTTATTCAAGAGAGGTTTGCGTGATAAATCAGTTAAAGAAAGGATCCTTTCCTGTAAATGTCACTGGTCAGGAAATGGATTTTAAATTACCTTCTGTGGAGATTTCTATAAGGAGACTATCCTCCCATTTCGTTTGAGGGTGTTGATTTTAAATTGTCAGATGCCCACTTCTCAACTGAAAATTGGATGGCTGGCAGGGGAGAATTTGGAGAGGTCATCCAAGATCTGTCTGCGTTTTTCAGGTGGTCCTATAAATGGACAAATAACATGCTCACCTATTTCACACAGGAGACTGTTTAAATCTGCAAATTGGGGTGTTGTAGGACCCTGTTTATTATTTTGAAGTATGAATGGATGGGGCATGTGCTGTGCATGCTCCGTCCATATGTACCAAGCATTAAGTGCCTAAAAAACACACTGGTGTGTTATCCTCCAGAAAGCCGGTTGGCAAAGGTAAGAACTGGAGCCAATCTTTACACACTTTATATTTATTTATAGAGCTACACATTACTAGCATACAGTTTCTAACCCAACAACCACAGTTTCAGTCTGTCAATTTTAGGCATTCAAGTGAATGACCAGAAAATGCCCAGCTGCATACAATTAAATACAATTAATATACAGTTAACATGGTGGACACTTTACAAAGGGCCTCAGATCCTTTGTCTTTTCCTCTTTTGTGGGAATCTCCCTTACCTCAGGCCTGACCTACTGCCCAGCTCGCTATAAGAGCCAGCTGATTTGCCTTCCCACAGCTGATACAGTTGAAAGCCCGTTTGCTGCCAGAAAAATTAGATTTTTTACACTTTTTTGACCATTTTTTCTTCTTTTAAGAAATTTGTTCAAATTTGGAAATTAATTATTGTTCTTTATACTTTAAAACTTTAACTCAATAGAAGCAAACAATCTGGTGGTGCACGAAAATGTGAATTAGTTAAATGATTCCTAATATCAAATTAGGAATTGTTGACCTTGAGATCATTCTAATTAAGGCTATAAATTTTAAATTGTATAACCCCTTTAAACTGCCTCCTGTCTTCACCTAATCCTTTCAGTCAATGTGTCACTCTTCTCCCTCTTCCTTTCAGTACAAACTTCTGCTCTTATCTCTTCCAGTCCAGCTCAAACTTGTACTTTTCTTCCACCTCCCTGTTCAAGTTAGCACTTGGTTATTATAGAATCAAGCAGGGACCTTAAGTAACGCGTGTGCAGTTTTGGTACATAAGATCTTATAGTGAGGAACGGGTGTGTTTAACAACAAAAGCCTGCCCTGCTGTTTCTGCCAAACCAGACTTTAATACAGTAGGTAGCATCAAATAATGTGAGGATTTTGAATTGATTTTTTAGTGGATGCAACTGTGTTTGTGTTTTCTCCAGGTGAACAATTGATTAAATTACACATCTTTTTGGAAAGATTTGGGAGGAACAGTTGCCACTCATTTTTCAAGCAAGAGTTGCCATAAGAGAATAAGGTGTCACTAGATCATATCAGGGATTGTGGAAGCTGTATGGACAAAAATAAAAATACAGTGAGGGAAGCTTGGAATAAAATAAAATGTTAGAAGTACAGGTCCTTCAGCATCTAGAAGGAACAAAGAAAATATTGGAATAAAAATGAAGTATTTTTGGCTACTGTTGGTTTGGTGGCTATCCTTTAAAATACAGTGACAATGCATTGTTTAAAAGCCAGCTGTAGTTAAATTCCATATATCAGTCTAGAATGGTGCAAACATTGTGAGGATTGTAAACTGGTTTTCAAACTAGGGTTGATGGGAGGAGCCAAATCACATATCCTATACAATTTGTTGAGTTACATGTAAGACAGATGCTTATTTTTGAATCCAATTGTTAGTTATTTGAATGAATACGTGTTTGGAGAATATGTAGGAACCGACGTAGTTGAATTGGGTTGAGTGGAATTGAGCAGAAGGAATCTGCTTGGAACTTTTAGGAGGTAAGTCAGGCTTTTTCAAGTCGCGCACAGGTGAGAAACATAAGAAGTGACTGAAGATAAAATTTCAGTTGAAAGCATTTGTAATTAATCAAAAAGTTACTTTTCTTTCAAGGATTCTAAATAATATCTATAAATCACTTGCTCATCTTTTGTTAATAAATTTGCTTATAGTTTAAACCCTAAATGAGATTTTATGTTATGACTCTACCATTTATCAAAGACCTCTACAGCACAGGAGACCATTCAGTGCATTGTTTTTGAACCAGCTCTTTGCTCTGATTTAAAACTTTGAATAAGGATTAGAAAAAAATTTCCCTGCCATGTCCCCTCATGTGACACTGTCACATGAGTTGGAACATGTCCATAACCTTTATTGTAAAATATTCTGCATTTTTAAAATCCCTCATGAAACTTCATCCTAACCGTGGATGAGGTTTCATGTTTTTTCATAAGCCCGCCTGGGCTCCCGGCCTACCCGCCAACCTTAAGGTTGGACAGGCAGGTCCATTAATGAGTTCAATTGGTTTTTTAATGACCTTAATAGGCCGTTGACAGTTCAACGGGCGTGCATCTGACTCGGATGCACACCGGCTGAACTGACAATGTAAATGACTCGGGGTTACGTTGGGATGCAGGCACTTTATGCGCCGGCGAGTGGGCCCCGCCCCCACCCGCAGACCGCAAGATGCTGGCCAATAAGTAAGAACTCCAGAGGTGAGGTGAGAGTGACGACCCTTGACATTAAGGCAGCATCTGACCAAATGTGGCATCAAGGAGCCCTAACAAAACTGGAATCAATGGAAATCAGGGAGAAATCTCTTTGCTGGTTAGAGTCATAATTAGCAGAAAGGAAGATGGCTGTGGTTGTTGGAGGCCACTCATCTCAGTCCCTGGACATCACTGCAGGAGTTCCTCAGGGTAGTGTCCTTGGCCCAAACATCTTCAGCTGCTTCACCAATGACTTTCCTTCCATCACAAGATCAGAGGTGGGGATGTTGGCTGATGATTGCACAATGTTCAGCACCATTCGTGACTCTTCAGATACTGAAGCAGTCCATGTCCAAATGCAGCAAGACCTGGACAATATGCAGTTGTGGGCTGACAAATGGCAAGTAACATTCATGCCACACAAGTGCCAGGTAATCACCATCTCCAACAAGAAACAATCTAACCATTGGCCCTTGACATTCAATGGCATTACCATCACTGAATCCCCCACTATCAACACCGTGGGGGTTACCATTGACCAGAAACTGAACCAGACTAGCCATATAAATACTGTGACAAAAGAGCAGTTCAGAGACGAGGAATCCTGCGGCGAGTAACTCACCTCCTGACTCCCGCCTATCCAATATCTACAAGGCACAAGTCAGGAGTATGATGGAATACTCTCCATTTGCCTGGAGGGTGCAGCTCCAAAAACACCCAAGAAGCTCAACATCATCCAAGACAAAGCAATCCACTTGATTGGCACACCTTACACAAACATTCACTCCCTCCACCATTGACACACAGTGGCAGCAATGTGTACCATCTACAAGATGCACTGCAGGAACTCACCAAGCCTCCTTAGACAGCACCTTTCAAACCCCCACTGCCATCTAGAAAGACAGGGGCAGCAGATGCATGGGAGCACCACTACCTGAAGTTTTCCTCCAAGCCACACACCATCCTGACTTGGAAATATATCGCCATTCCTTCACAGTCGTTGAGTCAAAATCCTGGAACTCCCTCCCGAACAGCACTGTGGGTGTACCTACAATACATGGACTGCAGCGGTGCAAGAAGGCAGCTCACCACACCTTCTGAAGGATAATTAGGGATGGGCAATAAATGCTGGCCTAACCATGGATGCCCACATCCCATGAATTCATCAAAAAAAAATAAGAGCTAGAGTAGGCCATTTGGCTCTTTGAGCCCGTTCCACCATTCAGCAAGATCATGGTTGCCCTTCAGCCGCCTGGGGTAGAAAGTTTTAAATATTCACACCCCTTTGAGTGAAAGAAATTTTTCCTCATCTCAGCCCGAAATGGCCAACCTCTTATTCTGAGACTCTGACCCCATGTTCTAGGTTCCCCAGTCAGGGGAAACACTTTCTCAGCACTGTTGTGGTTTAAAGATGAGACCACTCGAGTGTGAGAGTTCCATATGCTGGTCCTCCATATACTGGAGGTTAGTCCTCACTGCCTTTCCGAGGACCTTTCTCAATAATACAAGGTCTGTGTAGCATATTTATAGATCTGGGTTATAGCAAAACACAATGTCTTACACATACATTACTTAATCAAAAGCCTTCTGCAGATATCCCTGTTATCTCAACAGTTGTGGCATTTCTGCCTTGGCAGGGATGCATTCATGCTTGTGATTTAATGACTCCCTATCTGTTTTTGTTATCTCATTAATGCCTTGTTTATCCAAGCTGTGAAGATCATAAGGTTGAGTTCCCACACCATACCCGTACCCATTACGAGTACCATACCCATTATGCCTATATGTTGGCTATATTTCCCATCATGCTTTCGAAGAGCTCTTACAACAACACTTAAAGCTATTAATGCTAATTGCTACATTTGTGCACTTTTAAAGCTGTTAATGCACATCTTAATATCAGTTTTAATATAGAGTTATTTCATTCCCCACGTCAGCACCTACCCCGTCAAACTTCTTTAAAAATTTTAATGTTTCAGTTAGATCACCTCTCATTCTTCTAAACTCTCGGCTTAGTCTCCTCAATCTCTCCTCATTGGACAATCCCCTCATCTCAGGAACCAGCCTAGTGAACTTTCATTGCACTCCCTCTGGGGTAAGTTTGTCCTTCCATAGGCAAGGAGACCAAAACTTCACACAGTACTCCAGGTGTGCCCTCATCAAACCCTCTAAGGTGCATTCGTGCTTGCAACAATTATCAATGTTCCACACATTGAAATAAACAGGCCTCTCACACAGCAATCAAGAATCGGGGGGCGGGTGGGGGATAGGGCTGCACATCAAATCCTAATGTTAAAAGCGCAAGTGTCTGTAGAGAGAGATTGGGGAAAAGTGCAGCTGTGATTGGAGGCGCAGCAAGAGCCAGAGTGAAGGAATCTATGATAGGAGGAGCAACGAATTTGAATGAGGTGGTGGGAAGAGGAATGTTGTGCCCAGTAGCAGGCAAGAAGTGCACAAGGCGGGGAGCTGAACAAGGCCTCAGAGCCCTGGGAGAGACTGAGCTTCAGATGGTGAGAGTAGATTTATCTACAACGGGTTGTAGCGGGGGAGAGGCTCAGGAAAACTCATGGTTGGCTGTGAGGGGAATGGAGAGGCTGAACCAGATTAAAATTGAGAAGCCTGCAGAGCATTTGGTTGATAGCTCATGGTCAGGTAACAACGTACAGTCTGAAGTTAAGTTGATCAATGGATTTGGCTTCATGAGCACTTATGATGGGCAGGCTCATGACATGCAAAAGTAAAATATTACGAATGCTGGAAAACTAAAATAAAAAACAGAAAATGCTGGAAATACTCTGCAGGTCTGGCAGCATCTGTGGAGAGAAAAACAGAATTAACATTTCAGGTTGATGACCTTTCATCAGTATTTATGGTGGCCAATGAACACCTACCTTTAGTATTGACTAAGTGTTAGGACACAGCAGTTTGTAAAGGCTGAGTTATTTAAAATCCCAGAGGGAAACTTTAAACAACTGTCATAACCTATATTTTCAATTGGAATGTTTTGAGTTGCAGCTCTAAATTCAGGAATAAGACCACCAGTTCCCGAAAGGTTTTTATATCAAACTAAATGAGATATTTATTAATTTACAACAAATTAATATACATATACATGACTACAAATTATTAGTATCATAACCTTTAACAAATTCCCAAATTAATCTCCACTAAGGTAACAATAACCAATAGACTTATACAGAAACCAGGCAAAGCATTTTTCACCTTACAAATTCAAAATGAGGTTCCTTTCAATGTGGTTCCTTTGCAGACAAAGTAGGCTTACAGGCTTAGATCTTACATGCCTCTGACCTGCGCACACAAACTCCTCTGTATATACCTAACCTCCCCCTTGAATGCAAATTCTCATTGTATCATCAGGCCCTTTGAACTCCACCTCTTCTAACAATAAAACCTCTTTCATAGTACCAATTTTATTAGCAATATAAACATATTGCTTGGTGTCTCCTAGCTATGTGCAAAATTTCGCCCCCCAGTTTTTGAATGGTTCATTCAACAAAATGCAAATGTACCCCCTACCTTACTGCTTACATCTCAAAACTACTATACATCAAAGCTCCCAGCCTAGCTGGCTTTAATCCAATTGACACACACACACTCACAGACACAGGCTAAACTTCTATTTAAAAAAAAATTCCAACAACATTATATATATATTAATATCTTTTCATGACACTAAGCCACATATAACTGCCAGAAAACTCCAGGTTAATTGAAGCTGTTTAGGTCAATGGGTATTGAATGAGAGACCAGGTTATGTCCTTTTACTGTTCAACGAGTTGAATGAATTGTTTATGATCTAAGCCCAGACTTTCAAGCTGTGTGCATTCTCCCTGCTCCTTTCGCATTTTATCTACTGTCCTAAAATTGCAAGCAATTGTGTGGGGATAGGCAGTTCAGGTGTGGAATATGTGAGGAACAGTAGAATGCAATGGGTATGAGGAGCAACATACCTTCTAAATTTTTTTATAGTGTGCAGGCCCTTTAAACTCTTTTGCATGGTTGCACTCACACGGTATCTTAAAGCGGTGGCTTGTGCTTGGCCTGCACGGAAACTATCAGTTTGCTGTGTGGCCGTGCAGCTTAAAGGGAACGTTGGTGAGGAGTGGTAGAATAGGATGTATAAGGAGAGAACGAACATAATCCATGACTGGAAAGTTAGAATAGGGCGTGAGAGCAGAGGTTAAATGGGATGCTAAAGAGAGGCAGATGGGGCCATTGAGAGGTAGAGGTGCAATGGAACCTTCAAGGAGAATGAGACCAGTGGGAAGAGAGAAATGTTTCCTCTAGGGTGCCTGTGTACCGCACTTTGAAATAAATAGGCTGCTCATAACTTCATGAAAGCTCAGTGACTATTAAAATGTAAGCAGCTCATGGACAAAACGGTAGTGCTCAAAAGCGTTTGCAGCCGTTCCAGTATAAAGAAACTTCAGAGGGAACTTTGTTTACCAATGCTCTATATAATTGTAGTGACTTCTTCACTGATATTCCAAAAACTTCCCAATTGCTTGCAATACATGCATGTTAGCTTTCTGTGATTCATGTAAAGGCACCCAGATTCCTCTGAATGCAAACATTTCCCAATCTCTCACCATTCAAAAAATATTCTGTTTTTTTATTTTTCTTATCAAAGTGAATAATACTTCACCATATTGTATTCTATCTGCAATGTTCTTGCCCACGCACCTTGTCCATATCCCATTAGCGCCTTTGTAGCCTCCTCACCACTTATTTTGTTATTGTTGGTATTCAGTCCCCTCATCCAAGTCACTGGGCTGAATCTTCCGAGGAGTGGCAATCATCGCCGGATTGCTAATCCGCTCCTACGGAGCCAGAGCTCTGTATTTCTTGCTCGGACTTCCAAATCAGGCCTCTTCTGAAATGCAGAGTGTACCTATTCTGGGAGTCCTCTGTTGTAGTGCAGGATCGTCGGGGGAGCAAAGTCACACCCCCTTTTTTAACAGTACCTGCCGCCGTGTTCTGGTAAGTCTTCATTCACTAAGGTAGTGAAAAGCTTTGTTGTGCCAATGAATTTATGTGAGTGAGGTGAGTGGGTAACTAGGTAGATTGGGAGGGTGGTAAGGGGCAAGGGTGGTAGGTGGCAGGGTGAGTAAGGTGGTGAGGTCGGATCGGGGAGGAGTAAGAGGGTCAGGGGAAGTCGGAGTGTCAAGGGGGAGTTGGGGAGGGGAGTCGGAGGTTTAGGGGGAAGACGGAGGGTTGGTAAGAGCCGGTGGGAATTGGAGGGTTGGGGAAGCGTTAGAGGTAGGGGGAGCGTTGGAGGGTCAATGGGGGCCAGAGGGTTGGTGGGGAGTCAGAGAGTCGGGGAGGGGACCGGAGGTTACAAGGAAAGTCAGAGGGTCGGGGAAGCATCAGTTGGGGTGGAGTCAGAGGATCTGTGGGAGTCAGAGCTTCAGGGGGAAGTAGGAGGGTCGGAGGATTGTGGCGGGGAGGGCGGAGGGATGGGGGAGGTCAGAGGATTGGCAGGGGTGTCGGAGGGTCTGGGGGGGGTTGGACGGCCAGGAGAGCAGTCGAGGGTCGGAGGGGTGTTCAGTTGGGAGTTGGGGAGGGTCAGTTTTATGGTTACCCTGGAGTTAAGATTTTTTTTTTCAGTCTAACATTTTAACTCCTGGGTAACTATCCAGGTAAGCAGATCGGAAATTTCTGAAGCTCAGATTCAGAGGGCAGAATCGTCCGTGCTCATTGGCATCAGGTGTGCTCACCAGCGTGAGTGGACAATATGGCGAGAAGGCCAAAAATCGGTTTCACAATGTCGTGAAGCCAATTTGTGATCGTGCGCTCAGCCCATCGATGGCGGGCTGCGTTAAACGCCATCAAGTGTCGGGAACCTCATTGTAATACATCTGCACATCATTATAAGGCTAGCCCGCCGGATTTATTCCCTCACGCTGGATCGTCCGCCCACATCGGTGCGATTCAATGTGTTTCACAACTGTACATAAGCGACATGCACCTGGTGAGCTGCATTTCGCTCGGGACTTCAAGGTTTGTTTGCCTATCTTGCTCAGGGCAGCACTTGCAGTCATCAGTGCCAGGCTTCGCAGACAGCATCACAACACTTTTAGGGGGGCTCACGGGCAGATCTCTACCTACCAGACCACACACAAGGCGGTGGTGGATTTGTACGGCTGCAGGGCAGGGCTTGCTTGGCAAAGGGGGAGAAGTGGCCTCAGGCAAGGGAAGGGTTGTACTAGGAAGGGGAGTATCCCAGTGTTTATGTGGGGGCACAAGTTGATCTGTGCAAGTGGCCTCAAGATGGTAAGGGCTGAGGAGGCAGCCTTCAGAGCAGGTGAGGCCAGATGGAGATGTGACCGTGTGTGTGAAAGAGTGAGTGGTGATGTCCCTTGAGCTGACAGTGAGTGAAATGCCAATGAATGTGTGATGGGCTTGAGTGTGTGAGTTTAGAGTGAAGCAATGGTTGCCTTGCCCTGGCGAAACGGATGAGATCATTCATCTTCTGTCTGCATTGGATGGCTAACCTCTTCTGTGCAGCATTGGCACTGACCACCTACCAATCCGGAGTAGTAATGTTGCTGCCCCTCCTGCAACCTGAGCAGGGGTAGAGGACATCACGACAGGCCTCCACAGCGTCCAAAAGGCACTGGAGGGATGCGTCACTAAACCTGGGATCTGCAGTCTTCTTGCCTTTCGGGACCTTATCTTATTTGCAGCAGACCTGGGCTGGAAGCACTGAGAAGCGTGCGCGTGGCTGCACTTTAAATGTGGGGCTCAGTGTGATGAAGGGGTGTGGTAATGGCGGGTGAATCGGAGCCCACCTGCCAGGGAAACGGCGTGTTTCCTGGGAATGCATAGTTAATGCAGTGGGATTGGGATGACACAGCGTGAGAAGCGGCTGGCGGGTAAAACATTGTAAACAATTCTGCCCAGAGGCTTTTTCAGAGGGCCCTGAGGAGCAGAGGAATTGGCCATCAGAAGTTTAAACTTCCAATTTGAAAGTTGGAAGTTTCCAACTTCCAATTCTTGGAATTGGAATTCCGATTTCAATTCTTGTGCAGTCCTTGTATTGACTTCCGAGGGATCCTATAGTGCTTTTTCTGGGGTATGATCAGTCAAGGTCTGTGCGATTAATATAAATCATTAATAGCTGAAGCCCAAGCACTGCTACATATGGTACCCTGCTTATTATAGCCTGCCAACCTGAAAATGTTCTGTTTAATTCTATTGTTTTTTCCCGTCTATTAACTAATTCTCAACTCATGTTGGTATGTTACCCCTGATCCCACGAATCCTAATTTTGTGTAATAACATCTTTTATGGTAACTTATCGAATGCTTTTTGAAAATCCGAATGCACTATATCCCGTGGTTCTGCCTTATCCATCCTACTACATACATCCTCAAAAATCTCTAACAGATTTCTCAAACATGAATTCCCTTTCATAGATCTTCTTAATCATATTATGGGGCAGGGTTTTTGGCTCAGTGGGTGGGCGCGCGCCCAAGCTGACCAAGCATGAAATGACACGTCGGCCGAGCATGCTGGCGTCAACGCGCAATCACGTGATAGTTCGGTCGGTGGGCACACACCAGAGCTGGCAGTGTGCCCGCCGACAATTAAAAGGCCTATTAAGGCCATAAAGTTATCAATTGTGCTGAATTTTTCACTGTCTTTTCAACCTAACGGTTAGCAGTCAGTGGCCTTTGCATTTTTTTGGAAACCTCATCCACAGGCGGGATGAGGTTTCTAAAATCAAATACAAATGAAATAAAAACTTTAATTTTTAATTAAAAACATGCCCCTGCAGAGGGGGATATGTTTCATTAATTTTTTGTGCTGTTTAGTAAATTTTTCAATATTTTCTTCATCTCCCTGAGGCACGCGAATTGTGTGCTAGGCCTGCTTGACTTCCTCACCCCGCCCGCTCGCATATCACGCTGGGCGGGCCTTATTTGGCGGGTGATGGTCAGCTTCCTGACCACCCCCGCTGATCCACACGCCAAGGGCACAATTCTGCCCATGGTTTCCTAAATGCCCTGTTGCAACATCTCTAATAATAGATTCTGGTATTTTGCCTACTACTGATGTTGGGCTAAGTGACCTATAGATCCCTGTTTTCTCTCTTTTTCCATTTTAAATAGAGCTATGTTTGATACTTTCCAATTCTTGGGAACCGTTTTAAAATCTAGACATTATCAAGCATAACTGTTACTTTTTGGAAGTTTCAGTTTGGATAAATCCAGATTCTGGCTGTGCAGGGGTCACTTTTTTTATCCTTCTATTCTTTCATGGGACATGGCGTCGCTGGCAAGGCCAGCATTTGTTGCTTATCTCTAATTACTCTTGAACTGAGTGGCTTGCTAGGTCATTTCAGAGAGCAGTTAAGAGTCAACCACATTGCTGTGGGTCTGGAGTCACATGTAGGTGAGACCAGGTAAGGACAACAGATTTCCTTCCCTAAAGGACATTAGTGAACCAGATGGATTTTTACAACAATCGATGATAGTTGTCATGGGATTTGAACCCATGTTCCCCAGGGCATTAGCCTGGGGCTCTGGATTACTAGTCCAGTGACATTAGCCCTACATCACCATCTCCCCCTCAATTTATTTAGCTATCTACAAGCTGCCCCTTCAACAACCCATCAAGCAGGAGGCTGGGCCCATCAATTCATTGTGTAGCACCTCCCTAGAGCTGGAAATTAATGTACAGGTCCACAATATGACATATCAAAGCATCCTCTTTATAAGGAGATAAAGAGTAGACTACTGCAACAGTACAGATCCTGGAAAACAGCAGCTCAGTCAACATCTATAGGAAGAGCATGTCTTTATGTGTGCTTTCCTGATCTGTATCTCCTAAAGAGTACTGTTAGAACTCCAAAATCTGCTTTTCTGAAGTCCATGTGACATTACATTGTTGTTTTTGGCCTTAGCTTGTATTATGACCGGATGCCGGGCAAGGTCCCCCAATTTGTTAACTTCCCGAACGGGACCCCAATTTTGTTATGCTCCCAGGTGAGGAGGAATGAGCTGGCTCCCCTTCTTTATTCAACCCCCTTTGTTGGTCACAACAATGTTAATTTAAAAGGGATCTTTTCCCCCGTGAATATCTTTTCCCAGTCCAAATGTATTTTTTTTTTAGAAGGAGCCAATCTAACCAGGCTTTCTTGAGTCAAAAAAAGAGTAAGTTTATTAGTTACTAAAAACCCAAAAAAAATAATAAAAACGCAACATACATACACACAGACCATAAATGAGAAGCTGAGTCCAAATAAATGTTAAAAGAGATACACGAACCAATCTTTGGTTTGTCCGTGAGGCATAGATTAAGAAATGTTGCGGCCGTTAAATTGGGTGATTCTTGAAGAGCTGACTTTGGCAGTTTTGCAGTGGGTTTGGAAACACTTGGTTCTGCAGGACAGCTGAAGAAGCTGTTCTATTTCCTTTTTGATTGTGGCTTCTGCTGAGCCTTGCCTCCAGCAACACAAAGAGAGAGAGACTTTGCCTGCAACTGCAGGGGTGACTGGTTGGTCTTATTGCTGTCACATGCACAGCACACTAGCACACACTGCACTGCTTTGCAGCTAGCTTCTTAACCCATTTTTCCCTGTGTATTCCTGTAAGGGAGAAAAAAAACATGCCTTGCACCCAGAGTCTGTTTTCTTTGATCCTCTGACTATTTTACTCATTATGAGATATGAATCAACAGGAGATGGACTTTAGATGACTACTGAGACATGGTAATCAGTCTTTTGTCGCTGCAACCACTGAAATTAAAGTTCAGTCTTTTGCATCTTTCCTATCTCCCTTTTAAGTGTCTCTACTTGAAGAAGGCCATGACACCTTTTCAGGTGTGACATTCCATATTCTCTCAGGACAAGCCTGTCAGTATAATCCACATAGGAATTTTTCCAGAAAGTGGTCACTTTACCTTATCAGCCATCTTTTGCTCAGTGCCCTTGCTTGTATTTCTTTAAAAATACATACACCTCCCTTAAAAAGTTCAATATGCCCGTATGTAATCTCTGGCTTGTAAGCGGCTTTTCATGACAATTGCTAACCATTAAGTGCAACACAGTGTTTGTTCTTGTAACCTGCCTCACACTGACTGCTTCAGTGAATTTGTTTGTATTTTCACCCCTCCTTTCAGGTTGATTTAGCTCTGGGTATTCAACTGTAGGGATGTTGAAATTTACTGTGATTAGTAAATTATGATGTTTTGCAGCATTCTTTAGATACCCAAACTGTTCCCAGTTTGTCACATTGTGATATAGTAGTTGTCAATTAAAAAATTTGCCTTATTTCTTTGAGGTCTTTAAAATGATAGAAGCATTCAGTAGGATAAATAGAGAAATTACTTCTAGCCTTTGTTTTGTAAGTATGTTAGGCTGGATTTAAATATTTTAAGAATTGTAATGTAAATGTTGTGGAGCTTGGATTAATATCCAAAGTGGATCTACTGGATTTGCTCAATTGCCATTGCAGTGTGACATAAAACTGAAGTGATTTTACACTATGGGCTTAGATTAGAGCTCACTTCATGCAAGCGAAGAATATTTTGATTCAGTTTACTTGAAAGATGGTGGAAAAGATGTTCTTTGAAATGTTGGAATTTGCAATTTATCAACATAACAAATGGAGGCATGAAATTCCGCAATTTTAACATAATTGCAAGAAAGGATTATGAATCAGTTGTAGCAGTAAATCTTGACAAGGACACAGTTGTATTTTGAGACAGCTGTTAATACATCATATTGTGTAAGATTTTGAGTTGATTGTTTCTGCTTAAATGTACATCATCCCTCCCTTTCTGCTTAGGCGGATGTTTCACTCTACTGTGGTATCTGGAAGTCCAGTGACCCAAACACGTTTACACTTGCTTCAATAAAGTGATTTACCTAGCTACATCTCCAGCATAATTGTGTACAAATATAATAATGAGCTGAGAACATTACAAATGCTGGAAATATGCCACCATGTTTCCTGATGCCAATTTTTTTGAACACCTAACTTTTGTAGTGCTCTAAAACATAATTAATTGGATTAATTTTCACTCGCTTACCTAGTCTTACAGGTTTAGTTCCACTCTGCCTCAGCTTTGAACAAGTCAAACTTGTTTTTTTTTAAATGTTCTCTTGGCAAAACCTTAGGCCATGATACTTATGAGCAGGAAGCATAGGGACACAGTTGCAAGTTTTTGGGTGGGTTTGGGGATACTGGAAACCTCAGAAATGTGGAGTTGTTACCAAATTGATCGGCAGGATCGCATTTGGCAATCAGAAAAGGATGGCGTGTACTTGGTGGGGTGGTGAATGTTGGAGTATGGGAAGGGGAAAGAGGAAGGAAAATATTGGGGTATGGTGGAGACATGATGTCGGAACACTACTTACTGCAAGGCGAGAGGGCGGCAAAGATTGAGGCATGGTTAGGGTGATGTCGGAGCATCACAGCAAGATAGGAGGGAGGCAAAGATCAGGTCATGGTTTGGGGATTGATCACGGCAGCAAGGAGAGGTTGCAATCAGCAAAAGTTATGCTTAAGAGGTCAGAAGATGTATGGAATGACTGTCTGATGACCATATAAAACCTTGAGAAACAAATTGAATGCCATGGAAATGGTCTCTCTCTCTCTCTCTCACTCACTCATATATTCTCTCTCATAAGCTTGCCAGAGGACAGCAAAGACAGGTCAAGTTAGATTAGGTTATACAAGGGCCGTTATTTAGTCACAGACATAACACAAGCACTTAGTATTAAACATTCCTGAGTCTGATAAGATGGAATGTCATGCCTATTTATCTAAACAACTGAGTGAAATTACCAAAATGTTCTTATAAGAGATAAGCAGAGTGACCTCATGGGCTAGGGGCTGGAATAGGAGAAGTCTATTTTGGATACTTGTCCCCAGTAGTAGGGCAATTAAATGGGAAGGCATAACGGAATGAATGACTGGCATGAGATATCCACCAGTGAAGGGAAGCAAATGAACAAAGGACGGAGGCTGTTTAGGGTTGGCACCCTAACCAAGAGATCATTAAGGCAGGCAGCAGAGAGGACGCCATTCCATACTTCCGACCTGGGACAAGTAAACCTTCTCACCTGTCACCATCATATGTCTATTTCGTCTATTCTAAATATGTGCTGTATTTAAACATTTGCTTCTCAATAAACCCCTTTAAACCACTAGTGACTCCTCAACTCCCCTTTTTTGGGTAATGTGTGATCCTTGATCAAATCCTACAAGGAGCATTCCTGCTCCTCCTGGCTTAGAAGCAGTGCCATGAAAACTGTGTACCTACTTGATCCAGCTGCTCTTACCTCCTTTTAGCTGCTGGGTTTTCCAAACTCTGTGACCCAGTTACCGGTGTTAAATTTAAATTAGCCTCTCAACTGCTGGAACCTGGTTTTAATATTATAAGAGGTGAACCTGCCTCTCCATGGTTGGATACAGATAACCATACAACCACCATAAAAATGACAGCATGCTTATATGTGACAGATTGGGGACGTGTTATGTGATTTTAAATTCTTAACCCATCAAATTCTGAACCCCCCCCCCACCCATGACCCTGTCACATTTTTCATGGGGAAAATTAAAATTTCCCCCTATAATAAAAGCAAAATGCTGCAGATGCAGGAAATCTGAAATAAAAACAAAGTGTTGGAAAAACTCAGCAGGTCTGATTGTGAAGAAAAGTCATATTGGACTCGAAGCATCAACTTTTTCTCTCTCCACAGATGCTGTTAGACCTGCTGAGTTTTTCCAGCACTTTCTGTTTTTATATTAGCTAGAATTTCCCCCTTGTCAGTGTCAGCCTGTCATAAAATCGATTGATAGGAGGCTGTCAAAG
The DNA here is from genome assembly GCF_964194155.1 of Cetorhinus maximus. Classification (NCBI taxonomy): domain Eukaryota; kingdom Metazoa; phylum Chordata; class Chondrichthyes; order Lamniformes; family Cetorhinidae; genus Cetorhinus; species Cetorhinus maximus. The sequence continues at coordinate 89,242,221 of NC_135881.1, forward strand.
TTAAGCCGTGAAGCTAATGATGAAGTTTGATGGGTTTTTGACATATTCTTTGTAGCATGCACACGCCATTGTGCCTGGCAATTATTTGCCATGCCTCGAGGAACAGTCTCTCGTCTGCAAGTACATGATGATGCCTTCCTTTCACAATCTCCCTGTCAAACATAATCTAATATGTTGACCCTCAGGTGCCAGACTCTGATGGGACATATAACTAATTCATATATTTGCTGTCAGAAGTTTTGAAAGTTATTTTTCAAAAATTGTACGTTATCAGAATTATGCAAATTTCACTTGATCTTTCTTCTTCACCTTAGGTGTGATTTTGTTAAATTATTTATAAATCAGAGAAACACAAAATGCTGATTTATGAATCCTAAACAATACAATAGTATAGTATTATAGTAGAAAAAAGAAACATGCTGTTGAAGCTTTTCATCTTGCATTCATCAAGACAGATGCAAGAATGTCAAATTTCAGAGGATACAACAATTTATACTACATGAGAAAAGGGGTCCTGATTGATTGCTAAGTTGGCTCTGATTGGTCGAGATGTTGCCATGACGAATGCACCATGAAGCTATTGTCTTCCATGCTTTTTATTCAAAAAAGGTGCAATTTCTGGACATATTCCTTTTGCCTGCAGAGGACAGTCTCTGTATGTATATCACTTCTAGCAAACATAAGTGAGCTACATTGCTAAGAATTACACCAACAATTAATTTAAAATTATCAGTCGGACTGGCAGTGTGCAATGTCTTGACCAATCAGAGCTGACTTGCCAACCAGTCAGCACCCCTTTTCTCATTGGGAATAAATTGTTGTTCCCTTTGAAATTTGGCATTCTTGCATCTATCCTGATGAGTGCAACATGAAAAGCTTTGACTTTCTTTCAGCAATACTCAAATTCTGTACTACCAAGTGGCTGTAATAGTAGAAATTAAAATCTCATTACAAGAGGAGGCCAGGAAAGCAAGTCATATTGCTTTGCTTCCTTTTGTATATTTTGTGACTCAGTCTTCTTAATATTTATTTACTTGCACAATGTCTCAGGCAGAAAATGTTTGCTGTATGGGAAATATAGTCGTTTGAATGTTAATAAATGGATAAGTGAATCGGTGAGTGAGTGAGTGAATGGGTAGGTGGGTAGGTAGATGAAGGTAGGTGGGTAGTGGGTAAGGTTAAGTATGTGACGTGGATAAGTGGGTGAGGAGAGTAGGTGGATGAGGTGGGTAGTTGGTAAGGAGTAGGTGGATAAAGCGGTAAAGTAGATGAAGTGCATAAGTGGGTGAGGTGAGTAGGTGAGTGACGTGGGTTAGGTGGGTAAGTATGTGAGGTGGGTAAGTGCATGATGTGGTTTTGTGCTTGTAGTGCAGAGTAGGTAAGTGGGTAGAGAATATGGGGTAGGTGGGTGAATGGGTAGTCAGATCTGGGTTATGCTTGAGAGGTAGTCATATTTGTTGAAGAGGTATAGTCAGGTCCTTAGGGTAGTCGGGTGGTCGGGATGGTAGCTGGGTCGAGGGGGCAGTCGAGTCGGGTCTGGTTGATGGGGGCAATCAATTTGGGGGTAGTCAGGTTGAGTCGAGGTGGGGGGTAGTCAGCTGATCGGGGGTTAGCCGGGGGTGGGGGCGGTCAGGGAGGGTGATTGGCAGGTCAGTCATCTGACTTGGAGCTATTGCATCTTCTGATGAGGCAGAAACAAAATAAAGTCTTAGAAATTTAGTTAGTTCTGGTTTCTCCAAAAGCTTATCTGGCAGCTGCCAAGTAGTATGCAACAAGATTGCACTTTCAATAATAATTCTTCTCTCCTAATCCTGCCCCTCACTTCCAGTAACTGGGAAGGTGAAATATGAAGGAAGTGGAAACAGTGAAGTGGTGATGTAATAAGGAGCAGTGCCAACATGATGGAAAACTAGATAATAGACATCTACTGCCAATAAAGCCATTAGACATTATACAGACATTCAGTGAAGTATAATAATGAACACCTGAAACTCTTATGACAGCCTTGCTTTCCAACACTTTGGTAATACATGCAGTATTCACAATCCACTTAAGCGGTTAAATAAATACTGCAGTGATATAGCTTATTTCAAATTACATCATCATATCACATTGAATTGAAGAGATATAAATAAACATGCAGAATGGGTGTGTAATTGACTAATGAATTCCAATATAGATAATTGTGAGGTGTTGTATTTTGGTAGGAAGAATAAGAAGGCCCTATACTCCTTGGAAAATGCTTTAAAGTCTGGAGCCCAAATGTTTACATTTAAATATTTTAATTTAAAATTTGAAGTCAAGAGCTGTAAGTGTTTTGTAGGGTGTTCCATACCTATTGTACCATTGCTGAATCCCCACTATCAACATATTGGGAGTTACCATTGACCAGAAACTGAACTGGATCAGCCATAAAAATTCTGTGGCTGCAAGAGCAGGTCAGAGGCTAGGAATCCTGTGATGGGTAACTCACCTCCTGACCCCCCAAAGCCTGTCCGCTATCTACAAGGCACAAGTCAGGAGTGTGATGGAATACTCTCCACTTGCCTGGATGAGTACAGCTCCAATAACACACAAGAAGCTTGACACCATCCAGGACAAAGCAGCACACTTGATTGGCACCCCATTCACAAACATTCACTCCCTCCACCACTGACACACAGTAGCAGCAGTGTGTATCATCTACAAGATGCACTGCAGAAACTCACCAAGGCTCCTTAGACAGCACCTTCCAAACCCATGACCACTACCATCTAAAAGGACAAGGGCAGCAGACACATGGGAACAATACTGCCTGCAAGTTACCCTCCAAGCCACTCACAACCCTTACTTGGAAATATATTGCCATTTATTCACTGTCGCCAGGTCAAAATCCTGGAGCTCCCTCCCTAACAGCAATGTGGTGTACCTACAGCACTTGGACTGTAGTGGTTCAAGAAGGCAGATCACCACCACCTTCTCAAGGGCAATTAGGGATGGACAATAGATGCTAGCCTAATCAGCGATGCCCTCATTCCATGAATGAATTAAAAAACCGATTAAGACAGCATTCTGGGCCTCTTAGTCAGAACTGGGATTGTTTAAAGGAGGGCTTGCGATCTCACTGGGAAGAGGGCTGGCTCGCTAATAACAATTGTATTAGGCCAGATCAATCCTTTGGCCATCAGTTAATTTACATCCATTTTAACCAGTACAGTAATTAAATAAAACACTAATAATATCAATATCAACGTTGATCCACTCCACAGCTCCAGTCAATTTCACATTTCCTCTTTTGAAGGCTAAGCAGCGGAGAATATCACTAGAATACATGCAATACAATCTCAGGCTGTCCACTGTCAAATCACCCCAAAGGCCTTTATCTCACCAGCAGTTGAAGCAATGGTGGTTCAGATGGCAACTTCTCGTGGCTTTTGATTGACTGGAAGTGACAGCTTGGGAATTAATTAGTTTTCAATTATATAACTTGCTGGTCTTTAATTTAAAATTAACAGGAAACCATCAGATTTGTTTCATTTAAACAATTCTTGAATTCCAATTTGATGGTTGGAGAAATGGAACTTTGTTATTGTGACTTTTAGATTTATCAGCAGTGATTCTTGTCATCATGTGGAAGTCTAGGCACCAGTAACAAATGTTTCAATACAGCTGCAGAAAATACTTAAATTATTGGAAATACACACCTCAGTACTCTATTGGATGAATTGTCTCTGGTCTCACTTATCTGTCTTGGCAGCTGAACATCAGTTTGTCACTGATTTCACACAACCTACATCAGCAATATCAAATCTCTGACTTTAAATCTAGGTTTTCCCCATGGGCAGAATTTTCCCGTTGGCGTGCAGGGGCGGGGCCCGCACGCTGAAGCGAAAATGACGTGCGGTGACGTCAGGCGAGCATCCCGACGTCACCACGCGCCATCGCGATATTTTGGTGGGCGGAATAAGAGGGCTCAGTGGGGGCATGAGTGTGCTCTGTCAAATATTTAATTTGCAAAATTACTGATACTTGCATGTGTGAGCTGCAATACTTCAAAACGCGTACCAGCTGCTTGGACTGGACTCACAACCTTCAGGTTAGCATTCTGCAGTGAAGAATCGTTTTTGAGCCTGCAGGTTTCAGGAAGCCTTCCCTTAGCCTGGGAATAAGAGTTGAACTGTACACTGGAAGCACCTTCTCTGAGGAGGAAAGGAGGGCTAGAAGTGGGAGGAGGCCAGGAGTGCACTTTCAGCCTCCAGGGGAGCCACCTTTAGGAGGAGAGGTGCAGGCACAAGGGGTGCAGGGCCAAAAGGTAGTCCAAGGTGGAAGAGGCTGCAGAAGACGCCACTATCCTGCTGCCAGGGTATACAGGCGGTGAAGTAGCTACCTCAATATGTCTGAAGTGCAATGCTGAAGGACACCCTGTCTCTCAAGGGAGACAGTCAACTATATCTGTCAGATGTTAGGGCCTGAGATCTCCCCTAACTGTGTGGGTGGACATCCCATGCCAGTGTTTCTAAAGGTCACAGCTGCCCTCAACTTCTATGCCTCTGGCTCTTTCCAGGGGTCGGTGGATGATCTTTGCGGTGTCTCCCAATCAGATTGAACTTCACCCACTACCATTGGGACCAAGCAAATCAGACATAGTGAGCCAGAGGCTTTGTGGCGATTGCTGGCTTCCCCCGCTCCAGGGTACAATAGACTGCACACATGTGGCCATCAAGGCGCCAGCAAGCGAGCCCAGTGCCTTCGTCAACAGGAAGGGCTTCCACTCCATGAACGTGAAGATAATGTGTGATCACAGGATGCAGATTCTTCAAGTCTGTGCAAGGTACCCAGGCAGCTCCCATGGCGCCTACATCCTCAGACACTCCCAGGTGCCGGGGCTCTTCAGTGCTTCAGCCTGGCTGGATGGATGGCTGTTGGATGACAAGGGCTATCCCCTCAGAAAGTGGCTCATGACGCGTCTCCACCACCCAAGAACAGAAGCTGAGCAGCGGTACAATAGGAGCCATGCCTCCACAAGGGCTGTAGTGGAGAAAGTCATTGGTCTTCTCAAGTTGCGCTTCCGCTGACTGGACCATTCAGGGGCGCACTCCAGTACCCCCCAGATCGTGTGTCTCTGATAGTGGTTGCAAGCTGCGCTCTCCACAATCTTGCGCTGGAAAGGGTGGACGCTGTGGATGATGAAGATGTAGACGCAGTGGCTGCAGCTGCATGCGATGAATCCAGCAGTGAGTACGAGGATGAGCATGCACAGGGAAATGCTGAGGGCGTAGATGCTGACCCGGGCATACTCCAGGGAGGCAGGGACACCTGGGAGGCTTTAATTGAACGAACCTTCAGCTAGTACACCGCATATGGAACTCCAGGACAAGCCTGGGCTGCAGGCTCCATACTCGATACCTGAGTGCAAAATCTGTCTGGATAGGAACATTAACTAAGGGCCTTGTTAATAAAGCTGAATGTCCCACAAATCACTCATAACATTATTATCCACCTGCAGAAGAAAAGAGGCACCCTCAGCCATGGTGACATGTCTGAATTTAATGGTACAGCAAAAGGAACTTAAGAGAACAAAATTATAAAAATGTTCAACATCACACCAACTCATAAAGACCTCATTGCGGGCCAATACAAAAATACCAGTGATAAACACATGGTGTGCCTAAGGTATCTTATGTTTCCGCTTTCGGGTGGTACGTCTTGGTGCTGCCCCCTCACTGGGAGTGGCATCTGAGACAGCCTGCTCACTCTGCTGTCCTGTTGGCTTCGATGACCTTGACGGCCGTCCTCTGCCCCATGGAGCCTGTGCTGGCCCTGCCTGGGAGGGAGCTGCCATTTCCACAGCTGGCATCTCCCCAGTCATCCTCATCGGATGCAGTGGTCACTGGCAGAGAGGCGGAGGAGCTGCCACCCTCATCCGGAGCGCCCTGAAAGGAGCCCGCAGAGACGACAGGCAGCTGCTGTGTCGCCGTGAGGTCGCTCCCTGCTCACCGTGGATGGACGGGCACCGAGCTGGGAAACTTGGTGTCCAGATCATCTCCCACACTGGCACTGACCAGCTGAGGTCAATGCTGATGTGAGGGCTTGCTGGTCCGAGCGCATTCCCAGGAAGCTCTGATTGGTCTCCTGGAGGAGTCTCTCCATGAGACTCGCCACTCTCTCCATGGAGGAAGCATGGCACTCGGCCATGAGGCTCATGGCATCAGCGATAGTCCATTTAGACTCCTCCACCACGGACACCAAGCCAAGCATAGCCTCATGTATCTCCCCCAGATGCTCCCGCACACCACGCCGCATTCATGCGTTTGCTGCATTGCAGACATCTCCAGAGGCACATCATCAGCCACCAACTGAGCATATGCCTGGTCCCCTGCAGTCCTCCGACTGCTGGTGCCATGGGCACTCTCTGTCTCTGCCAGCTCCTTCAATGACCGTGAAATTCCTCACTGCTGTGCCCCGGGACACTAGCCGATGATCTGATTCCCACTCAGGTGCTAGTATCTGCGCTGGTGCCTGCCTGGCATAGATGGTGTGACGCTGGTGAGTCCAAGACTTCAGGGCCCTCAGATGTGAGAGGGGCCCTTGCTGCTCCTCCTTCCGGCCCTGCTCCGCTGATGCTGAAAGGAAGAACAAGGTCATTTGATTAGTTAACGTGGAGACAATGTCAATGTGTTCCCCCAGATCATTATGCGCTCATCCTTCCGTAAGCAATGGTCAAGCCATGTTGCAAACTTCAATCAGTGAACATTCAGCAGTATCATGGCTGTTGGGAGAACAATGGTGACTTCAGTGCTGGGCAAACATACCTGCCCGTGGCACCCCAGCCTCACCGACACTGGTGGACCTGGGAGCATGGCACCTCGCCAGATCTAGGGCCTCCTGCTCGAACTGGCTAAGCATTGCCACCTGGGCTGAACGTCCAACAGTCTTCACCCGCTCAGTGGCATTATGTGCATTCTTCTCCTGAAAAGGAGGGAAGAGCATTGATTAGTGCTACTTGTGCCTGGATTCCTTCCACGGCCGGCCTACACCAACCAGAGTGAGACATTGCAAGGCTCCAGTGCCTCCTCATCCTTGTGCAGTCGAACACTGACACAAAGATGCCAGACGCGTGTCCCCCCCCCCCCCCCCCCCCCCCCGTTGCCCCCTTGGCCAAATGCTGCCTACATCACATTTGGCACCACACGGTCTAACCTTCCATAGCAAGGAGGCACAAGCGCGTGGAACGCAGAGGGCAGCAGATCGATTGGTGCCACGCCACCTTGAAGCTCCCCTCCCAGCATGTCATCACCCTGACTTTACATGTCCTGGAGTTCCAGCACTGCGCCTAGGTGCAGCTCCTCCAGGTTGCCCCCATAACAGTAATGTGGGACTCAGAGTAGCACATGCTGCAGGGGCAGAACCCATCTCATCACCACCCTCTCAGGGTGACCTAGGCATGGGCAATATCTGCTGTCCCACCTAGCAAAGGACACATGCCATCAATGATTCAATGCAGCCACTACACTCAGACTTGGAGGGGGTGGGGGTCTGCCAGTGGGGAAAGCCTGAAATCTTACCAGCTGGGTGAAGTGACCAATGCCAACATGGTACTCACCCTTCCCAAGCTTAAGAGGTCGTTGAAGCGCTTGTGGCATTGGATCCAGGTACGTCGCACCACATTGTGGGAGCTCACCACCTCCGGCACCTCCTCCCAGGCACGTTTGGTCATGTGGAGGGGCCACCTCCTCCTGTCCTGGGGTACGAGGACCCCCCGTCATGTTGCCACCTCCTTGGGGAGGGCAGCAAAGCAATTGTCCAAAAAACGAGGGGCACAGTGCCTCCCTGCCTGGCCTACTCACCAGCAGCGCTGTGGGGAGCCCTTCCAGTAGCCATATTTGACAGCCTTAGAAAGGCTGCAGCAGCTTTTTTAAAAAGGCTGCCGGGTTGCCATTGGACCCGGCAGTCATTGCAGTCCTGCCACCGTCCACCCACTCCCACTGTCTTTGAGAGCCGCAATTCACGCTGGGCTGGCCTTAATTGGCCCGCCCGCATAAAATGGTGGCGCGGACCCGATCGCGAACGATGATCGGGTCTACGCCCACCCGCTCCCGCTCCACCCACCTGCCAGGCAGAAAATTTTGCACCATGTGTTATTTCCTCTCTACTTCCCATGGATTTCAAAGCATGACTATCTTGATCAAATGTGTGACCATGCCTGAGTAGCTTAGATCTCCCCCTTAGATCTTTCTACAGATTCCCTTTACCTAGCATCCCACAAAAGGCCACCGAGGCACTTGTCGCTGCCTCCACAAGAGTAGTAGTTCCATTTGCCCTGTGCTACTCTCTGCCTGCCCTTCCCAGTCTTTTCTGCCTACTGCGGGTTTATCTTGTCAACCTCCTTGCTGTCCCCCTCATTGCTTCAAGCTCTGACTCTTTTGGACTCTACCATTGGACCACCCTTTTCTTCATCTTCCCCCATGAATGGACATTCACTTGTGAACAAGGCAGCTGCCAACCATGAGCTTATTGTGGATGCTCACATTGTTGTCATGCCCTTGACGGAGACATGGCTGAATGAATGGTTGTGTAACCCTTATCGTTAAATCACACCTTGGTCTGTCTCCCTGTGTCTCAGATAACTTCTCCTCATCTGAGCGCCTCATTTTGTTCTGCATCTCACTGGTCTCATTTCCAATCCATGTTCTGTACCGCCCATCCAATTATCAGACAAAGTTTCTTAATAAGCGATCTTCTCTCTTTCTTCCCTCAGCCCCTGTATCAAGCTAATTCTGATCCTCGGTCATTTCAATCATCATCTCAATTTTTCTTTCTCTGTCATCTCTGAGTTCACCCCTCTTTCTCCCTAAACCTTTCCCTACATATAAACTCTGCCGCCCCTATTCAAGACCACCCCCTTCATATTGCCATCGCACAAGGCCTTGCTGTCCCCATTGTTACAATCACTTATAAGCAATCTTTGATCATTTCCTTGGATAGCTATCCACCTGTATTTCCCTTCCACCTCCTAACTGCACTTCTTTCTGTGTCTGCCCCTGGAAATACTCCCTCAAGTCACTGCCACTGTACTTATGAATTTCCCACTATCTAGTCTTTAGCAACAATTCATCATGACATTTCTGCAGCTACCAATTTGCTAAATCACACCTTCTCGACCACTTTTTTGAGACCCTGGTCCTAATTAAAACAATTGCTCTCTGTCAGCTTCATCATCCCCCCTTGTATACCCCTCATCTCAGCCCTCTTAAGTCCAAGGAACTCAGATTTTAACATCTTTGATGGGCAACTAGTTTAATCATCCATCACCATATCTGGTTGGACCATATTGTTAGGAAGATATAGTAATTCTCATAATATTATTGGAGTTTATTGTAAAGTAGAGTAAAAGTGGGATGTGTGTGTGTGTGCGTGTGTGTGACTTAATTGGATTAAAGGCAGCTAGTCTGAAGGCTTTGATGTAAACAAGGGGGAAGTTTAGAATGTAAGGTAAAAGAACATTTTCATTTTTAAATACGCCAGACTAGATTGTTTTCAAAGGAGAGGTGAAATGTGTCACCTAGCCAGGTGAAGTAAGAAACATTGTGGCCTGAATCTTCTGGTCCGCATGTGCGGGCGGGCCCAGCTCGCCGAGGCATAAAATGATGTGCGGTGATGTCGGGCTTGCATCCTGACGTCACCCCGCGTTATTCTGATCCTCAGTTCGGCTGCGCGCCCACAGAACTGTGAAAGGCCTATTAAGGCCATTATTAATATAATTGAGGCACTTGTCTGGGCTGCCCATCCAACCTTAAGTTTGGCAGGCAGGTGAAGAGCCCAGGCGGCCTTCGCATTTTTCATGGAGCCTCATCCATGGGCTGGATGAGTTTTCATGAAGGGTTTATAAGTTTAATAAAATGTTTTTATTAACCTTCATTGACATGTCCCAGCTCATGTGACACTGTCACGAGAGGACATGTCTGAAAATTTTTAAAAATTCTTTGATTCAACTTTTCATTATCAAAGTAATCTCCCTGAGGCAGAGTTGCCTCAGCGAGATTTCTGCGTTCTTTCACGCACATGTGTGAAAGAGCGCAGGCCCCTCTTCTCCCTCCTCTCTCTCTCTCTCCCCCCCCCCCCCCTTACTTCTCGCATAGGTAGTGCTAAGCACTTCCGGTTGCGCGTCATACTGGGCTGGCCAATGCAAAACGGCGGCATGCAGCCGATCGCGGGCAGCGATTGGCCATGCGCCCGCCCATACCTGTTCCCAAACCGCCCACCTGATGGGGAGAAAATTCTCCCCTGTGTTTATTTTTCCCAAAGGTTACTGGTAAAACTTAGCGCTATGTGAGATTTTTGTTATCAGAAAGATAAAATCCAAAGACATAGTGAAACAATGGGAATTTGCATTCAAAGGGGAAAATATGTGTAAAGGAGCAAAGGCTGTGTGTAAGGATAGGCATTTTAAGATCTTACAAGTGTGAAAAACCTTCAGCATCTATGCCTCAAGCTTCTGTTTTCAAAGACATAAAGTTAAGAAAACTCACTTTGAATTCAACTTGTTCAGCGTATCATGTTTCTTTGCCTGGGTCTTTTAAAATCTACGCGTCTATTGTTGCCTTAACGAAAGTGTAACTGGGAATTAGATTAATTAGAGGATTTAAAAGTTATCATAGCAGTAATTTATAGACATATATGTATTTAAAATCATTTCTCCTATTAGTAAATGTTTAAGCTAGTTTTGTGGTCTTATTACTACTGAGTTCAAGACACACATCTTGAAATTTATACAAACTGCAAATCAAGTTGTGGCAGCGGTTTCAATTTTCCCTTTGGGATTTGAACAACTCAGCATTTACCATCGGCTGTGCCATAACAATAGCAGTTATTTCTCTTTATCTCCAATACTGCTCACCATTGAAAGATCATCCAGAAATGCAAAAATAACCCCCAGCATCTTTTCTCACCACAAACTGTCTTCATAAACCACCCTGCCTCCTCCACCTTCAACAGCAGTAAGTGAGAGAAGGTCATGGACATTTTGGTCACAAAGATCGATGGCATTCATTTAGCTGCCTTTGCTGTTTCCCCTAGTCCAGCAGGCCAAACCACCTCATTCCTTAGCCCTGAACTCACATCTTTCTTTACATTCTATCCCATCTACTGCCTTGTTCTCCCTGAGCTCATCTTGTATGAGACCCAACTCCTCTTCCCTTGACCCTATCCGATGAAACTGTTGACCATCCGCCTTCCCTTCCTAGGTCCATGTTGGCTGATACTATTAACGGTTCCCTCTCCCTGCTCCACCACGCCTTCGAATCTGCCATCATCGCCACTCTCCCCCAAAACACAAACCCTTGACCCTTCTCTCCTTACAAACTACCATCCCATCTCCAACCTCCCCTTGTCGCCTCCCAAATCCATGCCAATCTTTTCCATAATTCCATGTTTGAATCCCTCTAGTTCGGGTTTCCAGCACACCCAGTACTGAAACAGCCATGTCAAAGTTGCAAATAATATTCTTCATGACTATAAGTGTGGTAAACCATCCCTCTTCGTCTTCTTGACCTGTCTGTACCCTTTGACACAGTTGACCACTCTATCCTCCAATACTTCCCTTCTGTTGCCCAGCTGGGTGAACTTCCCTTGCTTCGTTCCGTTCTTAACTATTGAATTGTAGCCAGTGAATCACTTGCAACAATTTCTCTTTCTACTTCCACACCATTACATCTGGAGTTCCCCAAGGATCTATCCTTGTCCCCCCCCCTATTTCTCATCTGCATGTTGCCCCTCAATGATATCATCTGAAAGCATAATGTAAAATTACACTGTCAACACTCAGCTCTACCTCACCACCAGACTTAACTATTCCACTGTTCTCCTGGCCAGCCGCCCATCTTCCATGCTAAAGAAGCTTGAGCTCAGCCAAAACTCCTCGACCCATATCTTAACTTGCTCCAAGTCTCATTTTCCTCTTTCTCCTCTTTTAATATTTTCCCTAAAACCTACATTTTTAACCAAGCTTTTGGTAAGCTCCACTGATGTACCCTTCTGTGGCTTGGTCAAGAATGATTTTACTGGTAACTCTCTTGTCAATTGCACTGGGACATTTTACTACTTTAAAGGTGCTAAATAAATGCAAGGTTTTGGTATAGTGTAGAGGAGGAAAGGGTTGCAAATATGCAAATTGCCAAAAGCAGCGATGCAGATTAATAAGGCCATAAAGAGCAAATAAAGCACTGGGATTCATTTCTAGAGGGATGGAATTGAAAAGCAAGAAAATGTGTTGAACTTTGTCATGAAGCTATTAATGTATATAATATTTTAGAAAATGTGTTTATTTTAAAATAGAGGTTTTGTCTGCGGGTGTGTCTTAATTGGATTAAAGCCAGCTAGTCTAGGTGCTTTGATGGGTACTAGTTTTGATATGTAAGGGAGATAGCATGCATTTGCATTTTTTGAATAGAGCATTCAAGAAGTAGGGTGAAAACTGACGCCTTTCTAGCAGCTACCAAGCAAGATGTTTATATTACTAATAAAATTGGTACTATGAAAGTGTTGTTAAAAGGTGAATTCAAAGAGGCTGGTGAGACAATGAGAATTTGAATTCAATCAGTGGTGGTAGGTATAACTTCAGCAGTTTTGAATTCATAAGATGAAAATGCTGTGCCTGGTGTCTGGTTAAGTCTGTGGGTTTCTGTTGCCTTAATGGACATTAGTTTGGGAATTTGTTATAAGTTATGATGGTAGTAATTTGTAGCCAAGTGTAAATCTACTTTAACCTGTATAAATTAATAACATTTTCCTTTAGTTTAATGTAAAGCCTCGAGAACCGGTGGCTTGATTTCTGAATTTAGAGTCATATCTCAAATATAACACATAAAATGATAAGCTATGACAGTTGTTTAAAATTTTCCTCTGGAATTTTTAAATAACTCCGCTTTACCAACTGCATTTGTCATAACAACTGGGGGCATGTCCGGGATAAATTATGTTTCTGCTTCCTCAATTGGTTAGGAATTGGTGAATCTTAAGCTTATGAGTCCGAGAGGCACTTTGAATTGATGAGTTGGTGAGGTGTTTTAAAAGTGGTGAGACTGCAAGATGGCTTTGGCAAATGCTAAGACTTGTCTGGGAGTAGATGAGATAACTCTGATTGGGTTGGAGAGAATAACCAAAAGTAAGTTAACAGAGTTGGCGGATAAGTTACAATTGGGGTTACCTGAGGGGGCTAGGAAATCAGATATAGTTAAAAGTATAGCACAACATCTACAGTTGGAAGTAAAACCTGACACTAGTGAATCACAGCTGGAGGTAGTGAGACTTCAGTTACAAATGAAGGTGCTAGAATTTGAACAAGCAAAGGAACTAAAAAGGCTTGAATTTGAAGCAAAGGACAGAGCAATGGCTTTTAAAAGGGAATTAGAAATTGTGAAGATAGAGAAGGAGGAAAGAGAAAAAGAGAGAGAGAGAGAATTCCAACTGCAAATGTTGGCAGTTAGAAAAGAGATGTCAGTAGGTGAGGAAGGATTCGTCTCCAGAGTAGAACCCAGTGGGGATATGTTTAAATTTGTACAAGCTTTTCCAAAGTTTGAGGAAAAAGATATTGAAGCATTCTTTATTTCATTTGAGAAGCTACATAAACAGATGAAATGGCCACAGGAAAACTGGACATTATTATTACAGTCTAAGTTGTTAGGTAAGGCACTGGAGTTAAATGTTTCGCTTTCAGAAGAAATGCTGGTGAATTATGATGTGGTGAAAAAAGTTATTTTGAGTGCATATGAGTTGATTCCTGAAGCATACAGGCAGAAATTTAGGAATATGAGAAAATAGCCTGGGAAAACTTGTATTGAGTTTGAAAAAGTAAAACAAAGTAATTTTGACCACTGGATATGGGCGTTGAAAATAGAGACAGTCTATGCAACTCTTAGGGAAGTCATTCTTTTGGAAGAATTTAAAGATTCAATTCCTTCGGCAGTGAGAACTCATGTGGAGGAACGAGGGTTGATTCTGTAAGACAAGCAGCAGAGAAATAGCAGATGATTATGAGTTAGTTCATAGAGCTAAACCTTATTCCATCACCCTTTCAAATTGGAAGAGGATAAAAAGTGGGAAGGTGAAAGGAAGTTAGGTAGTCAGGGAAGAGAAAGAGTAGCTGGAAGTTCCCAGTAAGTTTTTTCTCAACAAAAAGGAAAGTGCTGAAGGTAGAAGTGACATTTGAAAATTTGGGTGTTTTCATTGTAATAAAGTGAGGCATACGAAGTCAGTGTGTTGGAGATTGCAGGAAAAATCTGTAGGAATTATTGGGGTACAGAAAAGCTCTGGAAGTAAAAGTACTGCGGGTTCTGAGGTTCAGGCACAAGAGAAACCAGTGGTTTGTATACAGGTGAAACAGGAAGAATCAGTGAAAGGTGAAGAAGTGGGATTGTGTTCACAGTTTACTCAAGAGAATTCTGAGGAGCAGGTTGCAAAAATATTTAAAGACTTTGTATGTGAAGGGAAAGTCTTTCCTTGTGTTACAGCGTGGAGCAGGTAAAGATGTTAAAATTTTAAGAGACACAGGGGCTGGTCAATCCTTAATGTTGTGGGATAGTGATATTTGTTGTTCAGAGGGAGTGTTACAGGAGAATAGTAATAAGTGGGGTTCATGGAGATGCTAAATCTATTTAGTTGTGGAAGGTACATTTAAAGAGCAGATGGAAGACAGGTGAAGTTATAGTTGGATTGATAGAAAAATTGCCCATTGCAGGGGTTCAATTTATTCTGGGTGATGATGGAGCTGGATTGCAAATATGAGTGATGCCTATGATAGTTAAGTAGCCTGTAGAAGTGTTTTCAACAGAAGTGCTACAGAAGGAACATCCTGGATTGTTTCCTGATTGTGTTGTAACAAGATCAAAGGCCCCTCGGGAAGATCAAAATTGACAAGATAAGCAGGCAGTTCAAAGGCATGAAGAAGGTGTCGAAATCCAATTATCTGGCACTGTATTTGATAACATTGTTCAGGAGGAAGGAATGCAGGACAGTTCAGTTGAAGTGTTTAACTCAAAGAGGTTAGTGGAGTTTCAGAAAAATGATTTGCAATTAAAACTGTTATATCAGAAAGCTTATTCAGAAACCAAAGCAAAATGTGTTCCGGTATGTTATTATCTTCAAGGGAATATATTAATGAGAAAGTGGCGGTCGGATCGTGTCTCAGCAAATGAAAGCTGGAGGGAGGTGCATCAGATTGTTATCCCATTAGGGTATAGAAATGAGATTCTGAGGATTGCTCATGAAATTCCAATGGGGGGACATTTAGGAATTAAGAAAACACAGGAAAAGATACAGAGGGTTTTTTTTGGCCAGGATTGCATAGGCATGTAGTCAATTTCTTTAGAACTTGTCAATATGTCAAGTAACAGGAAAACCACAGACATTGATTAAGCTGATGCTTCTAATGCCAATAGCAGCATTTGAAGAACCTTTTACCAGCATCATGATTCATTGTGTAGCACCCCCCCCCCAGACTAAAAGTGGAAATCAGTATTTATTAACATTAATGAATGTGTCTACAGGTTTCCTGAAATGATACCTTTAACAAATAATACAACTAAGAAGATTGTGGAGGAGATAATTAAATTTTTTACAAGATATGGTTTACCTAAAGAAATACAATCAGATCAGGGGTCACACCTGTTTAAGGAAATAATGAACAGTTTGGGGATAAATCGGTTAAAGTCAACAGCTTATCATCCGGAGTCACAAGGAGCTTTGGAAAGGTGGCATCAAACTTTAAAACTATGATAAGAGCATACTGTCTTGATTATGCACAGGATTGGGATACAGGAATTCCATTTTTCTTATTTGTTATTAGAGATGCTCCTAAGGCATCAACTGGTTTTCGCCCTTTTGAACTAGTTTATGGTCATGCGGTAAGGGGACCACTGAATTTGATTCAAGTGAAATTGGTGGGTCAAAATTCAAAAACTACTCTCCTGGATTACGTATCAAATTTCAGGGAAAGATTGAACAGAGCATGTGAGCTGGCTAGGAAACATTTAAAGATATTACAGCAAGTGATGAAAGTGAAAGCAGAGACGAAGGCTAAAATTCGCAGTTTTGTTCCTGGAGAGAAAGCACTAGTTTTGTTACCAGTGCTAGGGGATTCCTTAAATGCAAGATTTGGTGGGCTTTACAGGATTGAAAAGAAATTGAGTGAAGTAAATTATTTAATAAACTCTCCAGATAGAAGAAAGAAGCAGAGGGTGTGTCATGTAAATATGCTTAAAAAGTGCTTTGACAGGGAAGAGGAACAAAAAGAGGGGTTAGTGATGGTGGATGATGAGAGAGAAGTTGAAGCGCAGGACTCTGAAATTGATTTTCCTCTAATCAAATTGGATAATGAGGGGGTGCTTGAAGATTTAAATGAAATATTGAGTTACCTTCCAAGCAAGTGTCAAAGCAAATTGAAAAAGCTATTACAGTCACACAAACTTATTTCTGGAAATAAGTTGCGAAGGACACATTTAGCTTTACATGATGTATGTATAGAAATATCATCTTCAATAAGGCAATGCCCTTATAGATTAAATCCAACGACGTTATCACAAGAACAAAAAGAAATTGATTTCATGCTTCAAAATGATATCATTGAGTCTAGTTGCAGTAACTGGAGTTCACCTGTTGTACTGGTACTGAAACTGGATGGAACACAAAGGCGAGAAGTTTGACGTCGGCGTGCGTGGGTGGACCCGGCACGCCGACGCGTAAAATGATGAGTGGTGACATCGGAGGTGTTTCCCAATTTCCGCGCACATCATTTAGATATTACATTCGGCGGGCGCGTGCCCATTAGTTGTCAATGGCCTATTAAGGCCATTAGAAAACTAATTAAAGTATTTATCAATGCTGCCCATCCAACCTTAAGGTTGGTGGGTAGGTGAAGAGCCCAAGCCGCCTTCGCGTCTTTCAGGAAACCTCATTCATGGGCGGGATGAGGTTTCCTGAAGGTTTTATTAAATAAATAAATAAATAATTTTTGCACAATTCATAAACCTGTCCCAGCTCATGTGACACTGTCACATGAGGGGACATGCCTACAAAATTTTTAACTATTATTTATGAACTTTTAATATATGCTTAATCTCTCTGAGGCAGTTCCGTGCCTCAGGGAGATTTCTGTGCTCTTTTTGCGTGAAACAGTGCAGGCCCAAGCTCTCCCTCCTGTCCCCGCCCGCACAGATTGGACAGGCCTTAATTGGCCCACCCACATAAAATGGCGGTGCACAGCCGATCGGCTCCGCACCCACCCGCGCCCACTCCCAACCGCCCCGCCCGACATTCAGAAAATTCCCCTTAAAGGCTGTGTGTGGACTATCGAAAGGGGAATGCAGTGACAAAAGCGGATTCATATCCCATACCACGGTTGGAGGATTGCTTTGAGAATGTGGGACAATCAAAATTTATCACAAAGATTGACTTCCTAAAAGGATATTGGCAGGTACCATTGTTGGAGAGGGCAAAGGAGATATCAGCTTTTGTAACACCAAGTGGACTATATCAGTTTAAAGTCATGCCATTTGGTATGAAGAATGCACCTGCGACATTTCAAAGACTGACAAAGTAATTGCAGGACTAAGCAATTGAGCGGTTTATATTGATAATCTAATTGTTTTCAGTCAGACGTGGGAGGAGCATTTACAGCATCTTGAAGAATTATTAACTCATCTACAAGAAGCTAGTTTGGTGATGAACTTGGTTAAAAGTGAATTTGCAAAAGCGCAAGTTACGTATCTAGGCCATACCGTTGGACATGTTAAAGTGTCTCCAAGAGTTGCGAAAGTTAAGGTTATCATGGATTTCCCAGTGCCTGCAACAAAATGAGAAGTTTTGAGATTTCTGGGCATGAGTGGGTTTTACCAGAAATTTGTATCAAATTTAGCCAAGTGGTTGCTCCACTGACTGAACAATTACAAAAGAACAAGAAGTTTCAATGGACACTGGAGTGTCAGAAGTCATTCGATAGTTTGAAAACTATTAACTACGACACCAGTGTTTACAATACCCAATTATGCCAAGCAATTCAAGTTAGCCATTGACGCAAGCAATATATACATTGGGGCCGTACTGTTATAAGAAGATGACACTGGAATTGAAAAACCGATAGGGTATTTTTCACGGAAACTGAATGTACAACAGAGAAGATATTCAACGATCAAAAAAGAGACTTTAAGTTTGGTGTTAGTAATGCAGCGTTTTGAAATTTATGTTGCAAACAATTCATCAGAAACAATTGTTTACACAGACCATAATCCTTTGAAGTTATTGGACAAATTTCGAGACAAAATGCAAAAGGATTTTCAGATGAAGGCTATTATTACAACCATTTAATCTACGTATTATACATATTGCTGAAAGAGAAAACCGGTTCGCAGATGCATTATCAAGAGTTTGAAGCTTCAGGAAAAATGGGACATTTAAAAAAAAACCTGGACACTGAACTGGAGTGATTCCTGTTGATACCAAGGTCTTGTGCATATATATATTGTTAAGTTAATGCGTGCATCTGGTAATGTAATAGTATAATGAGTATGGGAGTTAGTGTGAGATAGGTTATTAAAATGAAGCCGTCTTTTAGAATAATGACGGTTTCATTTTCTGGTAAGGAGGGGGATGTCATGAAGCTATTAATGTATACAATATTTTGGAAAATATTTTCTTTTAAAATAGAGGTTTAGCCTGCGGGTGTGTCTTTATTGGATTAAAGCCAGCTAGTCTGGGTGCTTTGATGGGTACTAGTTTTGATATGTAAGGGAGATAGTGTGCATTTGCATTTTTTGAAGAGCATTCAAGAAGTGGGGCGAAAACTGACGCCTTTCTAGCAGCTACCAAGCAATATGTTTATATTACTAATAAAATTGGTACTATGAAAGGGGTTACTTTGTTAAAGGGTGAAGTTCAAAGAGGCTGGTGAGACAATGAGAATTTGAATTCAATCAGTAGTGGTAGGTGTGACTTTATGATGGAGGAAAATTCATTGATGAAGCAGCTGAAGATGGTTGGGCCTAGGACACTACCCTGAGAAACTGCTGCAGTGATGCCCTGGACTGAGATGATTGACCTCCAGCAACTACAGCCATCTTCCTTTGTGCTAGGTATGACTCCGACCCATAAAGAGTTTCCCCCCTGATTCCCATTGACTCCAGTTTTGCTCAGGCTCCTTGATGCAACACTCTGTCAAATGCTGCCTTGATGTCTCAAGTGCAGTCACTTTTGAATTGAGCTCTTTTGACCATGTTTGGACCAAGCCTGTAATGAGGTCAGGAGCTGAGTGACCCTGGCGGAACCCAAACTCAGTGAGAAGGTTATTGTTGAGTAAGTGTCACTTGATAGCACTGCCTATGACACCTTTCATCACTTTGCTGATGATCGAGAGTAGACTGATAGGGCGGCTATTGGCTGGGTTGGATTTGTTCTGCTTTTTGTGTACAGTACATACTTGGGCAACTTTCCATATTGTTGGAGAATTGCATCCAGTTCTGATCACTACACTTTAGAAAGGAATTGAGGACCCTTAAGAGGGAGCAGAGGAGATTTACAAGAATTGTTCCAGGATGAGGTTAGGTTTGAGAAGCTGTACTTGTTTTCTTTGGGGCAAAAGAGAGTTAGAGGAGATTTACTAGAGCTGTACAGGATTTTGATCAATTTGGATTACTTACACAAAGAACAGTTGTTCTCATTAGCTGATGATGCAAGAACTAGAGAACACAGATTTAAACTTTTAGGCAAAAGATGCAACACGAGTCTGAGGAAGATTTTTTTTATGTGGCGAGTGATAATGACCTGTAACGTGCTGTCAATGAGCATGGTCGAAGCAGAGACAATCAATGATTTCAAAAGGAAATTGGATAGGCATTTGAGGGAAACAAAAATAAACTTGCAGGGCTATGGGGATAGAACTAGGAAATGGGATTAACTGGAATACTCTGTGGAGAGCCAACATGGACTTGATGGGCTGAATGGCCTCATTCTGTGCTGCTATAATTCTATGAATAGTATAGATGCATTTAAATGGAAGCCAGATAAACACAATTGGGCTAGGTTGTCTCTTTCTGTGTTATACATTCTATGTAATATAACGATGTTTATGATGAGTGGCTTTTCTCCTTTTCTCACATCCCTCAAAAAAAGCCAAGCATTTTGTTTTCACTGAAATTCTTGAAATAGACTGGAAAATTGCAGTTATTCTTTTCAGGTGTTGACATCTACTGCAGTTCTCAAAGATCTATTAAAAGAAATATATCTGGGAATGTTTTTCAGCCAACTGAGGGGTTACCAAGCGGAGATCTGAAGCATAAAGATACAGAAATTGATGTTGCTGCACAGTGAATGCTACCTGTTGAAGATTGTTAATATTGTCAAGGCTATGCAATCTTGCATGATTCCAGTGAAATGATTATTGATAGAACTTCTCTATAGTTTTGTTGGTTCATTTTATAAAGCAGCGAGTCAATCTAAAACCTTTGATCGGCTAGAAGAAAGTGACATTGTTGTGGTTTTATTTAATAAACTGCAAGCAGGAGTGTGTTCATGTTATAAACCATCTTGCTACATTTGCGAATGGTGCCAGTTCTATGGAATATTTGTTCCTGTAAATGTGCTAGAAGCAAAGCTCTGCCATGCAGTATGAATTATATCTTTATATTTTTATAAAATGAGTTTGAATAGATAGAATGATGTGTTTTAAAGATTGTTTTTGAGCATTTGTATTTTTAAGAGTTTTTGTGCCTTGGAGTTGAGAGAGATAAACAATGCACCAAGTTTTTTTCAGAGATATCTATTAGTTTCATGGGTCAGCTGGCCTCTTGGGCATTCCTGATTTTAATTGCTCTACCGTTGGCAGCCATGCTTTCAGCTACAAAGGCCATAAACTCCAAAATTCTCTATTTAAACCCCATCACCTCACTTTCCTTCTTTAAGGTGCACCTTGAAACCTACCACTTTAACCAAGCTTCTGGCTATTTTGCCTAATATCCCCTCATGTGGCTCAGTGCCAAATTTTGTTTGATAACGATACTATAAAGTGCCTTGATACATTTTATTACATTGATGTTGCTATTGTTAGGAAATTGTAAGTTATATGTGTTTTTGGGTATGTTAAGAATAAGGTATATCTTTACGTTTAAGTTTAATTTATATTTGTTTTCTATTTGTGGATTAAAAGGTGAAACCTGGGATCTAGTTTCAGTTTTGAGTAGAGGCAGCAGGCCTATAAATCTGTTTGTATGCCTGCATTTCTAATGAGATTTTTACAACCCTTGAAGGAGAGTTAAAGCCAACAGCAAAGAGAAAAAAAATGTGCTGTTGCCTAGCAACAGGGGTCCAGAGAAGGAGGACACGCATATGCACACAAACTAAAAGCAGTTTGAGTTCAGTTGGTCATTATGCTGTAAGTTGAAGGGAACAGTTTAAATCTGACTAGCTGATATACTTGCAGACTGCTGAGGGAACTAAGTATAAGGGCAGAATTTTCTGACTGTCGGGCAGGCGGTGCGGGAGCAGGCGTGGACCCGGTCGACACCCCTGATCGGGTCCGCACCGCCATTTTATGTGTGATGCACACCCAGAAGCACTGTGCGGGCAGGGGGTTGCCTGAGCCTGCGTGAAAGAACGCAGAAATCTCCCTGAGGCACAGAGCTGCCTCAGGGAGATTAATTTGAGTGTAAAAAATGGAAAAAAAGATTTAAAAAAAATATTCGGACATGTCCCCTCATGTGAAACTGTCACATGAGCTGGGACATGTGCATTAACTTCAATAAATTTTTTTTTCAAAATTTAAAATCCTTCATGAAACCTCATCCTGCTCATGCATGAGGTTCCATGAAAAATCCGATGGCTACCTGGGCTCTTCACCTGCCCGCCAACCTTAAGGTTGGACGGGCAGCTCCATTAATTATTTTAATTGACAATTAAATGGCCTTAATAGAACTGAAATCTTGAATGACATGCCGTGACATCGGGGCGCATGCCCAACGTCACCACGCGTCATTTTAAGCCTCGACGAGCAAGCCCCGCCCCCGCTTGCCAAGCCGAAGATTCAGCCCTAAGAATCTTAGATGAAAGTTAAAGTAACAGTGAATGTCAAATGAATTCTGGATCTCAAGGGAGATACCAAGTTGTCAGCAGTCTACTGGGAGAGGGAACTGCAGAGAGAGTAGATTCCCAAAAGAATTGAAAGGACCCAAGGCCAAGGAATGACATAGAAAGGAGGGGTCCCAAGAAGACCTTCTAGTCCAAGGACGAGCAGGAGTCTGGAAAAGGTTGTGTTCTGTGGAATTGAAAGTAAGGAGCAGAGAGGAAGGCTCAAGCTTCAAGCTTAAAAGAGACATCCAAATAGACAACTGAAGGTCTGTAACTCTTTACTATGGGCATGTGAAGCAGTGGTTGTTCTGTTGGCATGGCTGAGTATTTGAGAGAGAGTGCGTAGAAGGAAGTTTGAATGTACCTGGTGATCCAGGGGAGAGGAACATTGGAAGGAGTGTTTGAAAATCTGAGGGCGGACCCTTGCGAAAGGCGGTCTGAGAGAAAGCGTCGGTTTGGGAGAAGATTCCAAGCAAGCTCCTGGAGAGTGGAGATTGGAAATCTTAGTGTGAAAGGCACAGTTCAGTGAGACTGGCTGGCTCACGGTGTGACAAGCATCTGGTGGGAGTTGAGGAGAGATCCATAGCATCTGTTTGGGCTAGCATCTGTCACTTGGTTTTCAGAATGTGGTTTGCCTGACTACAGGCCACCTATTGGTTTACACTGACTGCATATTTACTGTGAACATGAGACTACAAGATAGCTTTTGTAACTTGTGTTATCCTTACAAATCTGCACATATCTGTAAAGGTATAGTTGTGGGTGAAGGAGTAATGTAATATAGATCATCTTTTCTTGTTTAATAAATGCTTTCTTCTTTTGTTTAAAGTTCATCAGCTGACTCCTGTGACTATTTTCAGTAGCCACTCTCCATGTATCTAAACAAAAAAATAAAAGTTAGGATCTATCAACCGGGTTCCACCCTGGGATCAGTCTTGTCCAGTAGTAATATCAGCTGGGATCACAACACTATACGAATGCAAGCTATTGCTGAAAACAGTAAGCCTTTGTTGATAGTACCGTCTCATCAGGACAAGCTGATTTGATTAGCTGCTTATTTTTTTCTGAGGCTTACAAATTGTGAAACACTATTAAATTCAGAGATTTAGGCTGCAAAATTTGGCTCTGTGGCGGCTGTAGTTTCAGCACTATCACAGAATCACACAGTGCAGAAGAGGCCCTTTGGCCCATCGAGTCTGCACCGACACATGAGAAACACCTGACCTACCTACCTAATCCCATTTACCAGCACTTGGCCCATAGCCTTGAATGTTATGACGTGCCAAGTGCTCATCCAGGTACTTTTAAAGGATGTGAGGCAACCTGCCTCCACCACCCTCCCAGGCCGTGCATTCCAGACCGTCACCACCCTCTGGGTAAAAATGTTTTTCCTCACATCCCCCCTAAACCTCCTGCCCCTTACCTTGAACTTATGTCCCCTCGTGACTGACCCTTCAACTAAGGGGAACAGCTGCTTCCTATCCACCCTGTCCATGCCCCTCATAATCTTGTACACCTCGATCAGGTTGCCCCTCAGTCTTCTCTGCTCCAACAAAAACAACCCAAGTCTATCCAACCTCTCTTCATAACTTAAATGTTTCATCCCAGGCAACATCCTGGTGAATCTCCTCTGCACCCCCTCCAGTGCAATCACATCCTTCCTATAATGTGACGACCAGAACTGCACACAGTACTCTAGCTGTGGCCTCACCAAGGTTCTATACAACTCCAATATGACCTCCCTACTTTTGTAATCTATGCTTCGATTGATAAAGGCAAGTGTCCCATATGCCTTTTTCACCACCCCACTAACATGCCCCTCTGCCTTCAGCGATCTATGGACACACACGCCAAGGTCCTTTTGTTCCTCAGAACTTCCTAGTGTCATGCCGTTTATTGAATACTTCCTTGTCAAATTACTCCTTCCAAAGTGTATCACCTCACACATTTCAGGGTTAAATTCCATCTGCCACTTATCTGCCCATTTGACCTATATCTTCCTGTAGCCCAAGACACTCAACCTCACTGTTAAGTACCCAGCCAATCTTTGTGTCATCTGCAAACTTACTAATCCTACCCCCCACATAGTCATCTATGAGTGGCAGTTTAGTAGAAAAATGGCCACTCCCACACAGTTTTAGTGCCAAACACCATTATATTTAGGGCGTTAGCGAGTGCGTTCTGTACATGCATTGGAAGTATGAAGAGTACTAGTCTAGTGCTAATTTAATGCCGATCTGCATTTTCAACCATGCTGCTTTAGTTGATGCCCTCCCTTAAATATGCATAACTGAACATGTGTTCAGCAGCAAGATGTTCTCCATCTTGGCCTTCAGCACCTCCCCCACCTCCACACTCCGCAGCCCCTACCATTGGCTAGCCAGATGGCAGTTTTATTTATCGGAGAGCATGAATGCACAAGAGCAGGATTTGGGTGAGGGAAAGGGTAGAAAGTAAGGGGTGCATGGTTGCACCATCTGCAACTTGTACACCATAACGTTATGGGATGAGGGTGAAGTGGGATTTGAGAAGGTGCATTATGCAGGAACATTTACCATCATCCTAGATGGTTTCAGCGATGCCACTGGTCATGGCCTCAGTGCAAGCGGCCCTGATTATCCCCAGCGCCATCTCCTCCATGGGGTTGAACACAGTGTTCTGGTCCCCCACTATTTTGCCGCAGCTGCCATCTAATATGTGCACCTTGACCTGCAAAAGAGAGGGAAGTGCGTCAGCGTGTTTGTTGCAGTGTGTTTGAGTGATACATCTGCCACAGTCAGATGGCTGGTATTGTGTGCAGCTGTGAGATGTGAGTATCCAACTTGCAGCAGTGCTACTTGTGTGAGGGTGAAGTGAAGCTATGCATGTGAGGTTCGAATTTTGGTTGATGTTTATTGTTGATAGGCAAGTAAGTGGTAAGTGGAACAGTATGTGAGGCTAGTGGTGTAGTTGACAGGATATGGCATGTGAGGTGCATTCACTGACCTTGATCATTCATGTGAGATCATTAAACTTCTTTCAGCACTGCATCCATGCCCTCAGAGCTAGACAGCTGGCATTGACCGCAAAAGCTACCTGCTCTCACTGCCCTTTCGGCATCTGTCTGGGGGAACTTCCTCTCTGTCTGGGGAATCTCTCTCCTCTTGTCCACATCCTGCACCAAGGCCTCCAGCATTGTATCTGAGAGCCTTGGGGCACACTTTCTGGCCTGTTTTGCCGTGTCTGTTGCTTCCTCCTGGTCTTCCACTCTTTTCCATCAGTTGCAAACCCTCCTGCAGCCAGAATGCACCTTGCCTGAAAGAAGTGCAGTATGGCTTTAAATAGTACAGGTTAGCTTTAAGTGGTACTAACCTAATATGAACTTGAACCTCTGCTGAGGTGTCCAACCCCTCAGCAGCACATTTAGCTTTGGGCTACAGGCCACAACCATTATAATACGCAAGCAGCACAAAGCTTGCATGCTGCTTGCAGCACTTTGAGCAGGCACAAGGTAATCGTACATTGTGATCCCCACCCCCAATTTTGGGGGCTATCCAATTTAATCTTCTTATCCTATAGGCAAAGTCTATTTTAGATGATTGTTTAGATTCCATTTGAAAGGGC
Organism: Cetorhinus maximus; assembly: GCF_964194155.1. NCBI lineage: Eukaryota > Metazoa > Chordata > Chondrichthyes > Lamniformes > Cetorhinidae > Cetorhinus > Cetorhinus maximus. Next base: position 89,267,910 of record NC_135881.1, read on the forward strand.
AATTGGTAACATTACTGTTCTAGTTATTTGCATAATTAATCACAATGTCACGTGCAGGTTCAGACAGGCCTGAGGAACTCATTATTTGGCAGAATGGAAAATTATACTTTGGTGAAATATAATGGGAAAGGGAAAATTAAAGGGGAAGGTCACAACAGGACCAGCATTCTAAGAGCACTAAAACTGCTTAATCAATGACCTTCCCTCCATCATAAGGTTAGAAGTTGGAATGTTCACTGACGATTGCACAGCCTTCAGAACAATTCACAGTTCATCAGATAAAGAAGCAGTGTGTGTCCATATGCAGCGAGATCTGGACAACATTCAGGCTTGGGCTGATAAGTGGCAAGTAACATTTGCACCACACAAGTGCCAGGAAATGAGCATCTTCAACAAGAGAGAATCAAACCATCTCGCCTTGACATTCAATGGCATTACCATCGGTGAATCCCCCACTATCAACATCCTTGGGGTTATCATTGACTAGAAACTTAACTAAAATAACCATATAAATGCTGTGACTAAGAGCAGGTGAGAGGCTGGGAATTCTGCAGCAATTAACTCAACTCCTGACTCCCTAAAACCTGTTCACCATTTACAAGGCACAAGTCAGCATTGTGATGGGATACTTTTCCCTTGCCTGTCTGACTGCAGCTCCAACAACACTCAAGAAGCTCGACACCATCCAAGACAAAGCAGCCCGGCACCTACCACCTTAAATATTCACTCCCTCCACCACCAATGTACTGTGGCGGCACTGTGTAAAATATACAAGATGTACTGCAGCAACTCTCCAAAGCTCCTTCGACAAAACACCTTTCAAACCCACAAATCCTACCACCTAAAAGGACAAGGTCAGCAGATGCATGGGAACACAACCACCTGCAAGTTTCCGTCCAAGCCACACGCCATCCTAACATGTCTATCAATGTTCCTTCACTGTCACTGGGTCAAAAACCTGAAACTCCCTTCCTGACAGCAATGTGGATGTACCTACACCACATGGATTGTAGCGGTTCAAGGTGGCAACAAGGGCAATTAGGATGGGCAAGAAATGCTGGCCTTGCCAGTGATGCGCATATCCCTTGAAAGGATAAAAACAGTCTTAATACATTACCTGCTTTGCCAAAATGAATGGAAAGGAGCCCTAGTTGCCGACTTGAGTCTGCAGGCAAGTATTGGAGCAGCCTGGCAACTCAATTCTCTCTTTCTTGGCTTCTAAAGTGGGAGTCGTGCTTCTAAAGTGGGGGTCATGACCTCACTTTTTCATATTTAGTGCTCACAGGGGCTTCGCTTGCCAAAGGAAGCTGCTTCACCAAATCTCTGATGGCACTGCAAACATATGTGAATCTGTGACCAATCTCTATGTTGGATGGTTCTTCAGAAGCACTCCAAACACAGCAAAGCATGCTTTATGTGATCTTGCATGAAAAACGTGATGGTGAATCAGCATTGGCTGATCAGACATACCCATCAAATCCCACCAATTATTTCTAAAGGTCCTGGCACACGGAGGCGATTACCAAGATGTAATTCTGAGGAAAGTTGCTCCTTGTGCCACTCCATGGCACCATCTCCATAAGTCCGCTTTGTAGCATTTCTGCAAGGAGGTGCAACCAAATTCAGGCAGCAGCACTATCGGTGCAGGTGATAGCTCCAGACTGCAGGGCGTCTGCAAGAGTCTTTGCAGTAGATCACAGAGCTCTGGAACCCCTTGTCTGCTGATCTAGACCCTGAGATTTTCCATGACTATTGCTAGTTTGGTGTGCCAGGACCTTTGGAAATATTTGGTGGGATTTGATGGGTATGGCTGATCAGCCAATGCTAATTCACCTTCAGTTCTTTCACTTTTTTTCAGAAGTTTTTTCACTTCTCAAGATGGACATCTCATGGGACTGTTTGCAGTACCATCAGCGCCCACTACTGAGTTATGACACTGCTGGGATTGCTAGAGCTGCCAGCCAATCAGACTGGCCAGTAGCTCTCGAGAACAGGATTTCCTCCCACTGAGGGCCGGATACCCGACTCCACCTGTTCAGCCCACCAGCAGTGTGTTATGACTGCGGGGTGGCCTTTTAGGTGCGTTGGTTGCCGGCCTACTCTTGCAACAGGGGCGGGGGTGGGGGTGGTGTGAACATAATGGCACCCCGTGAAATCCAACCCTTGGTGTTTTCCCCTAATTGCCTGCTTAAAATAGCCTATTCTGTGTCAGATGGTGAAGAGGGGTTCTGTGGGATAATTGCTTATCTCACATTACATCAAAGACTGAGTTAGGAGTTCAAAAAAGATTCTTGAACAGTTCAAATGTTGTGTAGATCAAGTATTGTACTATTTGTTATTTGGATTTGTGTGTGTGTGTGTGTCGTACATCTGTAATTTTTTTGTAAATAATTTTGGCTATTAGTTTTAAACTATATTTAATGGCCTGGCAGAGTAATTATCTCTTGTGAGCAGCTAATGTAGTTTCTGGTGTATAGTGACATGCTCAAAAGATTAGTACTATGACATGTTGCATCCACTCTATATCATGTGTAGATTTGCAAGTTTCAGTTTATGGGTGGTGTAAAATACATTTTTGCTGGGAAAATAAGTAAAAAATGTTGAGTCCAGATTATAAGAGTATTTATCATTTCCAATAGTGGAATATAGCTGATATTGTGAAATGTCCGCAAGATCAGTGTTCTGAAAAGAGTTGATCTACTAGCTGTTGGTTACTTTGTATGCAGCTCCATTAATTTAGGTAGCTGGATCAGGTCCTTGTGCAGACTGAAAGAATACAGATGAGTGAGGTGCTGTCAGGTAGCAGATGAGCAGCTTTTACAAGCATTGATGTTATCAGGCGGTTCATAAATTAATACAATTGCAGGAGACATTCATGAAATACTTAATTCACTCTGTACATGCCTGTGCCTTTCATGCAAAACAAAACTTTGCATGATATTTCCTGGTAAAACAATCAAGTGCCCGTGATAAAGGGGTGCCCAGGAGCAATAATGGAAAAGGGCCAGGTTTCATTGGCAGCATTTTACCCCCATCGGGGGGGTTTTGCGGGAGCGGGCGTGAGCGGGCAGGGCCGCTGCCATGTTACATGGGTGGGCCAATTAAGGCCCACCCAGTGTGACATCCTAACGGAAACACTGTGCGCTCTCTGTGTGGGTGGTGGGGGGGGGGGGCAGGATTCCCTGAGCTGGGAGTGTGCATGCGTGTGAAAGAGCGCACAGGTCTCCCTGAGGTAAAGTGCTGCCTCAGGGAGATCAGTGTTACTTTTAAAAAGATAATAAAGGATGAGAAAAATTTTATTGACATGTCCCCTCATGTGACACTGTCAATTACTTTTATTAAAAATGTAACACAAATTTTAAATCCCTCATGAAACCTCATCCCGCCCGTGGATGAGCTTTCACGTTTTTTCTGAAGGCCGCCTGGGCTCTTCACCTGCCCACCAACCTTAAGGTTGGACGGGGCAGGTCCATTAATAATTTTAATTACTTTTTTAATGGCCTTAATAGGCTGTTGACAGGTTGGTGGGCGCGCAGCTGAGTTGGCTGTGTGCCCGCCGAACTGAAAATCTAAATGACGCGGAGTGATGTCGGGGCGCACACCCAACGTCACCCTGCGTCATTTTACACGTCGACGAGTGGGCCCCACCCCCGCTCGCCAACCGGAAAATGCTGCCCATTATGATTCACTGAAATTTGACAACCAGTATAACGAGATAGTGGGACTATTTTCACTAGTGAAGGCTGAAGAGTGTTTTGCTTGGAAGTTTTGATGGAGTGATAAAGGAAATATTGCGCTGAAATCTCCAGTCAATGAGCGGGAGCGGGGCCTGCTCGCTGACGCGTAAAATGACACACGGTGACGTCAAGTGGGTGTCCCGACGTCACCGCGTGTCATTTAGATTTTCAGTTCGGCAGGCGCGCAGCCAACTTGGCTGCGTGCTCGCCGAACTGTCAAAGGCCTATTAAGGCCTGATAAAAACTAATTTAAACAATTAAATGAGCTGCCTGTCCAACCTTAAGGCGCTCACTCCCGACCGCCCCCGCACAACCCCCCTGACGGGGGTCAAAATTCAGCCCATTATTTCCTCTGATTGGGGAGTGAGTGAGAAGGAACATTGATTTAAAGTTGTTACTAAAAGAACGAGCAGAGATTTCTTTATGCATTGGTTGTTGGGGTATGGAATACTTTGCTATGGGGAATAGCTGAGGTAGAGCTCATTGCATCTTTTAAAGAAAGTTGGGTAAATATTTGAAGCAGAAAAAGATAGATAAGGAAAGCACAAGGAATTGGGTTAGTTTTGGATTGCTCTAGCAAAGAGCCAGCACAGACACAATGGGTTGAATGGCATCCTGTACCATAAAAATCTATGGTTGTGGAGTTTAACAAGTTATATAGTGGAATTAGTAATAACCATATCAAATTAATAAAATAATCTCACAATTCAGATGATGTTCTAAATCAAGTGAAATGACAGTGGTTTATGAACACACTATGAATTCTGAGATTAAATTACAGGTTTTTAATCATTATATTTCATTTTTTACAACCGTGTACACTCTGGGTTTAGTGAAATAAAAGTATGCGAACAACTTTTGATTGAAGACTGTTAATCACTCAGGTGAAATACTACAATCAAGCTACAGGAGAGTATAATTGGAATTAGTTTATAATTAGAAGAAAATATTTGGAACTTTGTATAAGTTTTATGGGTGGAATTTTACGGCCCCATCGCAGCTTGGGTAGGGCCGTAAAATGCAGCAAGCCGTTCAAAAGCCCATTGACTTTGGTGAGACTGGAAAATCCCGCCGGTGGGAGGGACTGGAAAACTCCGCCCTATATCTTGTAACATAATTTAGTAAATTTGAAACAGTTGATCAACCAATGCCTTCGACTCACCTGACATGGAATTCGGCTGTTAATGACCCATGCATTGAAGACCATGATTGTGATTAAACTAATACTTGGCAATACTTTCTGTAGACTACAAGTACTCCAATATCCACTGTTGCTTAGAACAACTGTCAGTAATAATTTGCTTTAAGAACAATGGAAATGAACTGAGCTATTCTACTTACATTTCAATCATAGAATATCAGTTCAGTTAATCAGCAACTGAGAACAGGTCAGTGAAGCCTTTAAAATGAAGTTTACTTCAAGAGTTTTGAAATTAAATTCTCCTCGGTCTCCACTGTTTTCAAGATTTTCTGTACTACCTTGCAAGAGTCAGAACTTCTACCCACACTTTAGTAAGCAAATGTCATCAGAGTTGCATAGCAGAGAGCAGGAACTCCCTATGACTGAAGTTCCTACTTACCTTGCTCATTCGGCAGGGTACTGGAAACTAATATTGTCAGTGAGATGAACCAAAATCATCAGAAAGATAAAAGTGGATGTCACTGAGCAGATCCAGGCCAAGCAAGCAGTCTGGACCCCAAGAGAATGTCATTATGCTGACATATCTTGATTCATGTTCTTACACAGGCTATTGGTTAATGACTAGGGTATGGGGAGAGGGATTGTTAAAAAGATGCTGAGTCAGATTTAAGGAGTCTAAAAGCCATATAGTAATCATTCCCTGAACACGTCAACTTTTAAAATGCCCTTGGATGCCTCCAACTTAATAATGGAAAATCACCAGTCAATTCTAATTGCCAATCTGGATATATGCCAGAATACAATAAGTCTGTGCTGTCATTTTTCTTATAGCTTGCTCAGGGGATACTTATTCCCTTGGTGTTGAAGGCATCTGTCTGTCTCGGGAGATGATGGTTGCACTCGGGTTGTATGTCACTTCTGGATTGAACATGGTCTGCTGTGGCTGTAGAGGCTGATGCCTGAGTGGCAGTCCCTTCACAGCTGGCACAAATAACCAGCATTGGCCCAAGGTCGACTGATTTTTTTTTCCTTCTGCCATGCTCTCCTTTCTGCCATCTGGTTATTTCTTTTGTCCTCTGCTTTTTCCACTCCCGAACTGCTTGTCTCCAGGCATTCCGGTCAGCAGCAAGGACTTCCCATGCATAGACTCCTACCCCTGTCAACTTGAGGTTTTGGTTGCAGACGTCCTCATATTGCAGACATGGGTGACCAGTTGGTCTCATATAAGAAGCTTGCCATAGAGCATGTCTTTGGAGATCAGCAGTCTTCTATTTTGGTTCTCATGACCCAGCCAGATACTTATTTCCTTGGTGTAAAACAGAGGAAAATGGTCTGGAGACTCTTGATCCCAGGCTGCTACTTCCTTCTGAAGAATCCAGAGATTTCCAGGGGCACCTTCCTGGGGTGGGTGCGGGGTTGAAACAAAATCCTTGCTCCTGGAGCCGGTGTATGCATGGTGATCCAATGCTAATAAGATGCGCATTTGTCTCCTATCTTATTGTTGTGGGTTTCTGTTCTGCAGGTTCCCTTACCAATAGAATGCCTCACTCCTTGTTCCCATTCAACTCAGATTGGAGGATCTAAGTATGACAATCAGAAGGCCTTAATGCGGCCATTTCCACAGCTGCAAGCCTCAGGTTGGCAGTACCACTTTCCTTTCTGCCCCACTTATAGTCACAGGCATCTGCCAACAGACAGACCTCTGAGGAGAATGACCTGAATCAGGAAATATTGGCAGCTCGGTCAGCTCAGCAGAGCAGAATCCAGGGATGGACAAGGAGGAAAACTAGCTGGCATGTTTCTTAGTTCTTATTCTTTCTTAACTGAGGTTAAGAAAGTTGGTAATTTCTATATAAATATCCAGCAATCACACTAGTGCACGATTCACCTGTAATCCTGTCCAAAATCCAGCAGGATCACTGCGAAGAATGAGAATTTAGGGTAGCAGAGCCTACTGCAACAGCAATGACGAAAACTGCTGGTAAATAATCAACTGTTGGTAAAATGCAGCCTGCATAAAATTTCAGGAGACTGGGTTAGTGTTCCAACAGTGTTCATAGAGCAGGAGAAGGAGTCCTGATCTGCCACAGTGCTACTGCTGGCTGATCAGTTCCAACTTTTCTGTCTTAATGGAGCATTTAATTGTTTTTAATAAATGCTAAAGGAAATGTGTTGCTTCTTGAAAAAAAGTGAATTGAAAAGTATTTTTTTGTTTCTCAGCCAAACATTGTATCATGATGGCACAAGTCATGTCAAAATGGGACACTCTCGTGAGAACATATCTGTAGGTCACTTGTGTGAAAAGCTATCATGCCAAAAGCAGCATAGGGCTGTTAACGCAGACAAGCTTCCCAGTTTTTCAGATGTAACCAGAAAAAAAATAGACACTGAATCAAAAGAAGAGACATGAGGAGAGGTAGGACCATAGTAACATGAGCACCACCAATCAATCAGATCATCGCTGATTTGTACCTCAACTGTTACACAGATGAGGTTATTTAAATAGGAGGACGAGAATTTTAAATTGGGAGAGTGGGAGTCAAAATAGGTCAGAAAGTACAGGGATGATGGATTAGTGAAACAATGGAGATAGCATACAGACAACAGAGTTTTTAGATGAATTGAAGTTCAGGGTGGACGGCGATGGCAGAGTGGCCATTTGGAGTAGCCAAATCTGAAAGTAGCAAAAGCTTGAATGAGAGTTTCAGCAGCCAGTGGGCTGTGGCTCAGCTGTAGGTGGGTGATATTACAGAGGTAGGTGTTGGTAGTCTTTGTGATAGAGAGGATATGGTTTCAGAAGCTCGGCTTAGGTGGAATGGAAAGAAAAAATCTTGAATTTATATGGTATGTTTCACAACATCTGAATGTCCCAAGGAACTTGATAGCCAATGAAGCACTTTTGAAGTTGAGTCACTCTTGTAATATAGCAAAACAATTTACACACAGCAAGGTCCCACAAACAGCAATGAGATAGTTGACCAGATAATCGATTTTTTAATAACGTTGGTTGAGAAACTGTTATTAGCTAGGGACCTGCAGAACCCCCCTTTTCTTTGAACAGTGACATGGAATTTTTATGGGCATCTGAGAGCAGCTAGGCTATGATTTAACAATTCATCCTAATGACAGCACCCTTGACTATGCAACACTTCCTCAGTACTGCACTACTGTGCCAGTCCAAATTATGTGCTCAAGTCCTGGAATGGAGCTTGAATCCACAATTTTCTGATTCAGATAAGAGTACTACAACTGAGCCAAGACTGCACAGAAAAATGTTAGTGGTGGGAACCAAAGATTGATTTTTCAAATGTTTAATTGGAGGAACTATGCAAAGGCAGTCCCATTGAACTGGACAATAGAGAAGAACTGCTGTAGGAGGATGGTGGTCAATCATGTCAAAGGCTATACAGAGATCAAAGAGGAAGCAACATGCACCAAGGTCACGGGGGATGTCCTTCCCGCAATAGTATCAAAAAATTAAACAGCTGAAGCCAGTTATTCATCATTAACTTGATTTAAAAAGCTAGATCATTGTTGAATATTTCTGAATTACTAGACCAATATTATTTAATTTGTGAACCAATAAATTGATTTCTTAGCCCTTCTACATTTCTGTACTTGACTAAAAAAAACTCTTGAATTCCAGTTCACTTTACCACTAAAAGAAAATGTGCAATGGAATTAAGGAGGAAAGTCACCATTCGGTAAATAAGATATAGAACAAGCAGACCACAAGACGGCCCAGTCCCCTACTTTACAAAAATGATCAAGAACTTAACAAACTCAACTTGACAACATATGATCTATGGACTTTAATGCAAAACACAGAGTGCAGTAGACCTTTCATTTTTATTTGTAAATTAAGGAGACATGCATTTTGCAATGTATTGTAACTATTTGTGCATGTAAATGTTTATAATTGTGCAATTCTTTTATTACACTACACTTTATTTTCATTTCAAAGGTTGTCTATAACTATGTTATGCATTATGATTACTTGTTTTATTTGTACCGCCATCACACCTGTTGCCATGATGATTTTTCAGTAAACTAATTATCTTGTCTATCTATCTGTCTGTCTGTCTATCTGTCTGTCTATGGGCAGGATGTTTCCATCGCCATGTGGGGGCGGCCCTGACACACCAACGCGTCATCGTGCGCCATTGCGATATTTCGTTCAGTGGGCACGCGCCGGAGTTGGCTGTGCGCCCGCCAAAATGTAAACGGCCTATTAAGGCCATTAAGAAAGCAATTATTGTCATTAGTAATGCTGCCCGTCCAACCACAGTCACATGAGGGGACATGTTTAAAAAAATTTTAAATCATTTATTCAATTATCTTAATATCCATTCAATCTCCCTGAGGCATGGAGCTGCCTCAGGGAGATTGCTGTGCTCTTCCGCACGAATGTGCAAAAAAGCGCTGGCCCCGACTCTCCCTCCTCCCCCCGCCCGCACAGGTAGCGCTAAGCTGGGCGGGCCTTAATTGGCCCGCCTGTGTAAATTGGCTGCGCAGAGTCAATCGCAGGCGGCGATCAGCTCTGCGACCACCCCCGCCTGCTGGTGCCCAGCTTGCCCATCATAGGAAAAATCCTACCTTATCTGTCTGTCCATCTATCTGTCTGTATGCCTGTCTCTATCTGTCTTGTCTGTCTGCCTCTCTGTCTGTCTGTCTGTCTGTTTCTGCCTGTCTGTTTGTCTCTATCTGTCTATCCATCTGCCCGCCTGCCTCTGGCCTGCCTGCCTCTAAAGTGAATTTCTGGAGTGCAGATCATTATTAGATATGTGAGATGGCAAATGTTTTTATTGAATAGCACTGTGCACCTACTGAACAACTTTGAAAAATACTTGACCTGAAATAGATGTAATAACATTGTAGTTATTCCACTAGATGATTTTCACCAATTGAAATTATAATTTAAGTTTGAATTAGCAATTTTATGATAGATTTAAGACACTTGTAATTGTGGTCTCAGCTGTGTTATGACACTAAAACAGAATTACCTGGAAAAACTCAGCAGGTCTGGCAGCATCGGTGGAGAAGAAAAGAGTCGACGTTTCGAGTCCTCACAACCCTTCAACAGAGAGTTCTGTTGAAGGGTCGTGAGGACTCGAAACGTCGACTCTTTTCTTCTCCACCGATGCTGCCAGACCTGCTGAGTTTTTCCAGGTAATTCTGTTTTTGTTTTGGATTTCCAGCATCCGCAGTAGTTTTTTGTTTTTATCTCTGTGTTATGACACTGTTGACTGTAACAGCCTAACAATTGTTTCTTCATCTTATTCTCAGGTGGAATGCAAAATATTATGCTTCATACCTTTAGTTTGGCCCGTTACACCTATATAATACTTTCTGGAATGTGCCATGTTAATGGAATGCCAGTTGCTCGGATTTACAGCGATAATGAATTTGAAACTCCAGATTCTCAGGGACCTATTATTAATATGAATGTGCTGGATGAGAAAGGTGGCATTGTTGGTTATGCCAAGGTATGTTGTAATCTTGTCATTATCTCATAGTTTCTGCTGTAAGTCATTTGTAGAATTGGTTGTAATTGTACATGCCTTCTAAGACTGTGACATATGACTTGAGGTCATGACATGAATAAGCAGAAAACTGAAGAAGAGCTATAGAAAATTGTGCTGGTATTTGATGAATGGTTATATTCCAGCAATCAAGATGAGAAAATTCATGAGGGAAGTATAACACAATAAAGGTACCTTTGATGATACATCCTACAGAAAATAATGTATTCCCATATCCCTTTGTGTATTTTGTTATATTGCACAGGAGAATCGCAGTGATAAGTTAACATGATTAAAGAGATTTTGCCTACATGGCAGAGTACCTTGCGAGTCACTGTAACCATGTTGCAAGTATAATTAAAATGCAAAATGTATATGGCAACCAATGTAGTACCAACAGCTGCACATAGATTTGCCTTAGTGTGTCTGAGCAGAGATTTTGGAATCTGGAAACTGATGTATATAATTGTCCAATTGACAATGCTATCCCAATAGGAAAAAGATGTCAGAAAACAAACACTAATTGAAATTGTTAAAACAAAATTATAATTCCGAAGAAGAGTCATATTGGACTCAAAACATTAACTGTTTGTCACTCCATAGATGCTGCCAGAACAGCTGAGATTTTCCAGCACTTTCTGTTTTAATTTAAATTGTTAACCATTTTGTTAACTATTTTTGTTTTGTTAACTTTTGTTACATCATATTTTAATTTCCTTTTAATTATCAAGTGAACAATCGAGGAACAAGCCTCTAAGTGACAAATAACAGTGCAGGCTAACTCATGGGTCTGGAAACTAGATTTTCCATCCTGAAATCAATATTTTATATATAACAGCACTTCTCAGCAAAATGTTTCATAGTGGGCAATATTCAGTGGGCTACTAATATAGAGACCTGGATTTATAATCTAGGAATAAGCAATGTAAGTGCTAATATACTGAAGCACCAATATACCACCTACAGATTTAAGCACACCAAAGACATGCTCAAGCAATATTTTCGTTGTTTTTCTTTTATTTATTCACGGGCAATCCCTGATTGCCATTGAGAAGGTCATGGTGAGCTGCCTTCTTGAACCGCTGCAGTCCATGTGATGTAGGCACATCCACAATGCTGTTAGGAAGGGAGTTCCAGGACTTTGACCCAGCGACAGTGAAGGAACGGCGATATTTCAAGTCAGGATGGCTTTGAGGGGACCTTCAGGTGATGATGTTCCCATGCATTTATTGCCCTTGTCCTACTACGTGGAAGAAGTCACGAGTTGGGAACGTGCTGTTGACGGGAAATTCCTGAGTTGCTGCAGTGCATCTTGTAGATGGTACACATTACTGCCACTGTGTGTCAATGGTGGAAGGAGCGAATGTTTAAGGTGGTGGATGGAGTGCCAGTCAAGTGGACTGCTTTGTCCTGGATGGTGTCATGCTTCTTGAGTGTTGTTGGAGCTGCACTCATCCAGGCAAGTGGACAGTATTCCATCACAGTCCTGACTTGTGCCTTGTAGATGGTGGACAGACTTTGGGGAGTCAGGAGGTATATTACTCGCTACAGAATTCCCAGCCTCTGACCTGCTCTAATAGCCACAGTATTTATTGGCTGTTCCAGTTCAGGTTTTGGTCAATGGTAATCCCCAGGATGTTGATAGCGGGGCATTCAGTGATGGTAATGCCATTGAATGTCAAAGGGAAATGGTTCGATTCTCTCTCGTTGGAGATGGCCATTGCCTGGCACTTGTGTGACGCGAATGTTACTCGCCACTTATCAGCCCAAGATGTTTAGACTGCATTTAACTCTTTAACCTTAACTCATCTTCCTGGAATATTTTCAAAACGTCTTGACTACTGCACCCTCACTAATCAATTCGTGGAACTTTTTAAAGATTTTGTAAGAATACTGGGGTTGATTCGCTGGCAATGATATTTATCAAGGACAGCAGACAAATCCTTAATGCCTCACTTTAACTCATAAAAGAAGTCTTTACTTCCAAGTCTATGCCTTGGAGTTAATGATGCCTAAATTTGACTTGCTGAACCATCTTACATTAACCAATTCAGATTAATTTAGTATTTACACTACACCACCTTCCATTAGAATTCACACAAGCTACTGAGTGAATGAGTTAACCCTTTTTTGGCAAACTGTTAAAGAAGGAGCCAATCCATAATCGTGAGTTAATGTTTCTTTAGTAACCTAATGACCATAATTGGCAGCAATTAAATTTAGACAAGATTGAGCATGAAAATTCTTTAGTAAATAGAGTTAACTAATTGGTGAGATTATTTTATGATTAAATTCTTTATATAGTCGACAAGGTATTAGGCAGCCTAGTGGAGCTAGTTTTCTTGTCATCTTCTGGAACGATGGTGATAGCCTCCTGTTGCATCAGACTGATGAACCTCTATCCATAGAGGTGATAACTCCTTCTCACATGTTCCTGTTACTAGGTAAATCTACCTTATACACTGGTAGCTGTATTTTGACTAGCTGACTTAAATTTCATTTCCCTCAATCTTTAAAGAACGTGTATATCTAGCAGTAGTATTGTGCTCATTTTTTTAGGAAAGATAACAAAAGCCTTGGAGAAGGTGCAAAGAAATGTATTTAAATGTTACCAGGTATGAGGGGGCTCAGTTATTTGGAGAGACTAGAAAATCTGGGATTTTCAAAATTTTGAGTACATAAGTAGAAACTGTTTCCACTTGCAGGTGAATTGAAATACAGAGGACCCAAATTTAAGATAATTGGCAAAAGAACCAGAGGGGAATTGAGGAAACATTTTTTAATACAGTGAGTTATGTTATGACCTGGAGTACACTGATTGAAAAGTTGGTTGAAGCAGTTTTAATAGTAACTTTCAAAAGATTTTTATCTTATTTTTATTTCACTTATTTCATTTCTAAATCAACAAAAATAGACCTCTTCTTGCTTATTTTAACATAAAGTGTCTTGGTTCTTTTATTGCTTGCTGGCCGGCCATTTTTTCTGACATAAATCAGGCAACTGGTGTTATAAAATTGGCTGGAGTTCTATCCAACCTGAACTCCAGTTCCCGTGATGTATTTTCTGAGAGGTAAGGGCAACAACAGTGAAAGGACCTACTTGAAATAGAGGGGTGCCTCATTCAAATATTGACCCGGATTTTGCGGTAGTAATAAAGATAAAATTATCAATGTTCACCATTTCTACTCCTCTGTAACTGACAACAACTTGTGGGACAGAATTTTTCGCTCATTGGGCGGGCGCGCGCCTGAACCAAACGAGCGTAAAATGACGCGCGATGATGTTGGGCGAGTGTCTCGACGTCATTGCTCACTCGTGCGATATTTTGGTCGGACTCATTGGTGTCTTCAAGGCCCCCTGAGGATTCGGACTGTGTGGACCCTTCCAGGTGTCAGACAGTCTTCCGTTACCCTGGTAATCGGGATTGTGGCCTCTGCTGGAGGAGGAAGAGAGGGGTAGAAGGGAGAGGAAGCCAGGTGTCCCAATGTAGCTTCCAGGGGAGGGAGCTGTGGGAGGAGAGGCGCAGGCACAAGGGGCGCAGGGCCAGCAAGAAGTCCAAGGCGGAAGGGACCGCAGACGACGCCACTATCCTGCTTCCAGGATTTACAGGCGGCGATGCAGCTTCCTAAGTATGTCCAAAGTGCAATACCGATGGTGGCTCTGTCTCTCCAGGGAGACCATGACCGCCATTTTTCAGATGATCAGGCCTGAGATCAGCTCGGACTGTGTGGATGGACACCCCATGCCAGTGGCTTTGAAGGTCACAGTGGCCCTCAACTTCTATGCCTCTAGCTCTTTCCAGGGGTCAGTGGGGGATCTATGTGGAGTCCCCAGTCAGCTGTCCACAGTTGCGTCAAGCTGGCAACAGAAGCTCTGTTCAGGCAGGTCTTAACTTTCACTCATTTCTGTACGGATGTGGTTAGCCAGGCTAAGCGAGCCAGAGCCTTTGCAGCTTTTGCTGGCTTCCCGTGCATCCAGGCTGCCATCGACTGCACACATATGCCATAAAAGTGCCAGCCAGTCAGCCAGGTGTCTTCATCAACAGGAAGGGATTCCACTCCATGAATGTGCAGATAGTGTGTGACCATAGGATGCAGATTCTGCAAGTCTGTGCAAGCTACCCTGGCAACTCCCATGACGCTTACATCCTGAGACACTCCCAGGTGCCGAGGTTCTTCAGTGCTCCAGCCCGACTGGATGGATGGCTGCTGGGTGATAAGGGCTATCCTTTGAAAAGGTGGCTCATGAGCCTCTCTGCCACCCAAGAACAGAGGCGGAGCAGTGGTACAACTGGAGCCATGCCTCCACAAGGGCGGTGGTAGAGAGAACCATATGTCTTTTCAAGATGCGCTTCTGATGCCTGGACTGTTCAGGGGGTGCACTGCAATACGCCCCAGAGCGGGTGCCACTGATAGTGGTTGCATGCTGCACTCTCCACAATCTGGCACTGGCAAGGGGGTACCCACTGGAGGAAATCACCTTTTGTGTGATGCGGTGACCTCCTCCTCCCATCCCTAGGGACAAGGGTGCCCCTGCGATGCTGCTGCAGGTAGAGAGTGGACTAATCAGTGCTACTCTGTCCGTTCAGGAGAAGACATCCCATAACAATATGGAGAGGTCGTGGACTGGCGCAGGACCCGCACGCTCCTCATCCTCTCCAGGTACGAGTGGGAGGCCTTGGAGCTCAAGAGGCTCCATGCACCTCGATAACCAGACGCAGTGAGGCTGGGGTGTCAGATGAAGGTAAGAGTGCAGGGCATCCCTTCCAGGAGGGTGTCAAGGCACCCATCAGAAAAATGGGGTGGCGAGTGCCCAGCCGACATCACCTTTTGTCTTCATTTGCAGCCATGTTGTTGCTGCAACTCCAATGTGGGCAAGCTCCCTGGAGCTGCCTAGGCCATTTTTGAACTGGCTGCCGGGTCACCATTAGACCCGGCGGCCGACAGGCCCCCGCCCCCACCCGCCCCTTCTCGGACCTTCTGCAGCCAGTGTTCACACTGGGCTGGCCTTAATTGGCCCGCCAGCATGAAATCACAGTTGTGGCCCGACCGCGGGAGGCAGTCGGCTCCCCAACCACTCCCGTTCACCCCCGCCAAGCCTGCCCAACAAGGGCAAAATTCTGCCCGTGATTTCTGCATATGTGCAATTAAACATGGAAGTACAGAGGGTGCGCTGTTAAAGTACCCCCAGACTGCAATTACGTAGAAATCACTGAACTATCAAAAACTTGCTCTTTTATGCTTAGTCTTGGTGTACAAACTCTTAAAAAAGTTACATCTTGTTGAATGAGGTGTAACTGTTTTTAATAATGTACTAATTTCATAATTATTACTGAACAGCCTCACTGGCCCTGATTTTAAAAAAATGAAATATGTTTTTGTCAAAAAGCCTGTTTGATATTCCAATCCCATGTGTATATCCCAATCATTTATTTAACAATCTTAAATTTTAATTGGAAGTAAATAAAATGCCCTAAATAACTTTCTGTTTTGCTGTCTTTGAGAATACTTCAACATGTTGGCTGTTACCATGCTTGATAGCATTATTATTTTTGGATGCTTGGAGATTCCCTTGAGTCCAGATTCAAATTGATATCAGGAAAGGACACATCCAAGCCACAGGGATTGCTAGATCTTTATGGGAAGCTTTCTTTGAGGTCGGCAGTGAGTGCCATTGCTTTGCTGCTGACCTTGAGATCTGGGCAATTAATTTGGGAGCATATTCACCCTATAATTTATTCCTCACCATTCTAGTACATGTAATATCAGAACTAAATCATTTTCAAATTAAATAGGTACTCAAACTTGCTAGGTGGCCGTAAGTATACAGTAGGTCGAGGTCATTGAAAGTACACAGTACTCTAAAGTGAAGTATATTTCAAGCCATTTTATAAACATTTTTCTTTCTTATGTTGATTTCCTGGGGAGGGACTTAGGTTCACTTGAATCGTTGTGCTAATATATTATTTATATTTTACTCCCACATCAAAAATCAAAAAAGAGATACCAGGTAATACTATGTATGTGAGATGCTCAGTATCTGCCCATTAGTACCTGCAAACTGGTAATTCCAGACAGAGGGCAGATAATTTGTGCAAGTAGAGACTTCAATTTGGAAAAGACCCTGGAATTGCAGACTGAACAGCATCTATGTCACAGGGGAATACTTGACTGATCATGATTTTGTATGTCACCTCAGAAGTACCCAGTCTTACTTTCAGTGGCACTGCATGGAAAAGTATGTCAGGGTAATAAACAGCAGTGTACCCTAATTGTCTGCACCAACGAAGATGGCATCAAATATGTCTGCAGGCCCAGCTACATTACCTGACAATAATGTGGGAAACTGCTTTCATTGAATCCAGGCTATCAGAGAGCTAGATGCTGAACTGTGGCATATGCAACAGGGACATTTGCAGATACCGTGCACTATACATGGAGTGATTGTAATTGTTAGCGATGGCTTGAATGTTGGCTCCAACAATGTGCAGACATTTTGCAATGCTGACCTACATGGACAATGCTGTGAGGTGACACAGAGCTCCGTTTCAGCAGCTGTCAAATATAGTCAGATGATGGGCTGTTTGATTACTTTCCTGAAGACACATGCCTGCCTTATTTGGGTCTTTATTCTCTTCATTTTTTTTCTGTCCCTTAGCTCCCTCCCCCTTTAACGTTGGCAAAGCCTGTACGAGGCTCTCCAATCATCACAAAATTTTGGTTGTCTCTTCTGCCACTGCCACCTACACCCCAACTCCACTGCCCTACCATCTGTCTAAGTTTCATTTACGTGGATTTTTCCTGCGAGTAGCTCCCACATTGGTTCTAATTTGCACATAATGTTACAATAATTGAAAATTGGATGTCCCACTTCCATTTGAATTTGTTTTCATGTTGCTAATAGCAGTCTGAATCTAAAAAATACCAAAAATGAAAAATGCAGGCCAATACACACAACACTGAAACAAATTCACTTGCAACCTAGGTGATAATGTGATTTTATGAAAACACCATCACTCTTTACTGTTACAGGTAGACAAACTGGCAAATTTGTACAACATCCATCTTCGCACTGGCTGCTTTTGTAACACAGGAGGCTGTCAGCAACACCTAGGAATCAGTAATGAAGATGTCAAAAAGAACCTAAAGGTTAGTACTGACTATATAAGAATACTGTATTTTCTCTCCCTATTGTTCATTCAGAAAGAGATTTCTAATTGTGATACTGTTTAGAAGATTTTGCTATTCTTCATGTCAGCAGAAGACACTCATAATTAATCCTCTGGCAGGAAGTCTTCAATGCTGCCAAACCAGCCTCCTTGGTCTTCAGGCAAGACTGAGTTCATGTTTCATATCATAGATATGGTTGATTTTGACTTCAGCAAAGCCTTTAACAAAAACTAAACTGAAAGGTATTTACAACCTGGGCTACAAATAGTGAATTTTTAAGTAATTCTATTTTAGCTCATTCAGATCTGTGCATATTAAGTTAATGCTTTCCTGCCCCTTTGCTTATGGATACCAGCGCACAAGAGACATTTTGAGTTTCGTTTTTCTTGGTAAACAAAAATACCTGAACATCAGCTTAAGATTCTGCAATCTCTTCAATAATTTGCCAGTACATGCAAAATACTGTTCCTGTTTTTTTTCTGGGTGGTTCCAATGCTTTGCAATGATCCTTGTATTTTTCATATTCATTTTACTTACATCTAGCGAATGTTATTTTTCTCTTGTCTAACTCTCAACAAACTAACACACAAGACAAAAACATGACAAAAAATGTATATAAGATTATCCTAAGCACAAACAATGCTGATCATCCACTTCTATTAATCAATATTATGTGCTAGAGTATATACCAGGATTAGGCCTGTCAGCAACCATTACTTCCTACCTATTTAAATCATTCTTCTAACCAACCTCAGTTTGTTGTTGAATGTGATCCAGGATGTGATTCTGGTTTGTAGCATTTTTTATTGCCCATCTGAATCAAAAACTAGGGGACATATAAGAGTGCAACTGATGAACTTGACCTGAATTTTAATCCTTCTCCTTTCTGTACTGCCTGCATACAATAAGAGTATTTTTGAGCTTAACGGATTCCAGGGAAACTATTTGCTAAGTATCTGCATGCAAGTGTTATCATGACATTGCAAATAGTCTTATATTCCTGGATCATATAGTCACAAGGCCTTGTAAAGCATCTTTGTTTTTCTCTTGGTACTCCATCACAGAGGGATTATGCAGGATAATTTGCCAAACATTCATGGAGTCAGTGTTGCTCTCTCCGGTTGCCCCATATGTACATAGAAATCCAGTCGCATTTAGGCCTCTCCGCTTTATACAAGTTTTTGTAATGTGGAGGTTAAGATTTTCCAGAGCCAGAGTGCACTTGTGCAAAACAGGCAGAAGCTTTGTTTAGTTATGTAAGGAGGCGGGGAAGGGCACTGCACTATCTTTCAGACCAGAGGTATATTGAGCGTTGAGTATCCAGTAATGCCCTTCGAATATAATGAAAAGAAGGCCTTTGATAAACCTGTGAGCATAAGGGGGCCTTGAAAGCCCCTGACAGATTTCAAAAGTAAGTAGTTTGGGCCTATTAAATTTGGCAAGTACCAAGCATTAAGTATGTGTGAGCAAAAGGTTTCTTGATGCATATACACGGACTTTAAAAAAAAATTTGTTCATGAGATGTGGGTGTCGCTGGCTAGGCCAGCATTTATTGCACACCCCTAATTGACTTTGAGAAGGTGGTAGTGAGCCAACTTATTGACCCACTGCAGTCCATCTGGTATAGGTACACTCAAGTGCTGTTAGGAAGTGAGTTCCAGGATTTTGATCCAGTGACAGTGAAAGAATGGCAATATAGTTCCAAGTCAGTTGTGATGTTCCCATGCATATGATGCTCTTATTTTTGTAGATGGTAAAGGTCGCTGGTTTGGAAGGTGCTGTTGATGGATCTTTGGCAAGTTGCTACAGTTTATCTTGTAGATGGTACACACTGCTGCTATTTTGCGCTGGTTATGGAGGGAATGAATGTTTAAGGTGGTTCATGAGGTGCCAATCAAGTGGTCTACTTTGTTCTGGATGGTGTAGATTTTTTGAATGTTGTTGAAGCAGTACTCATTCAGGCAAATGGAGAGCCTTCCATGATACTCTTGAGTTATGTTTTTCAGTTGATGGACAGGCTCTGGGACTCAGGAGGTGAGTTACTCACTGCAGAATTCCAGCCTCTGACCTGCTTTTGTAGCCATACTATTTATATGGCTGGTACAGTTAAGAACACAAGAACAAAAGGAATAGGAGCAGGGGAAGATGTACAGCCTGTTGAGCCTGCTCTGCTAGTCAATATGATAATGGCTGATCTTGGGCTTCAGCTCCACTTTCCCATATTGCTTGATTCCCTGAGAGACTGAAAATCTGTCTATCCCAGCCTCAAACGTATTCAACGATGGAGCATCCATAACCCTCTGGGGTAAAGAATTCCAAAGGTTTACAAAAACAAAAATTGCTGGAAAAACTCAGCAGGTCTGACAGCATCTGTGGAGAGAAAGGCAGAATTAACGTTTCGAGTCCGCTCTGAAGAAGAGTCATATGGACTTGAAACATTAACTCTATCTTTCTCTCCATAGATGCTGTCAGACCTGCAGAGTTTTTCCAGCAATTTTTGTTTTTGTTTCAGATTTCCAGCATCCGCAGTATTTTGCTTTTATCCAAAGGTTTACAACCTTTTGAATGAAGTAACCTCTCCTGTTCGACCACAGCTGATGTTATTCATTGAGTAAGCCAAACCCCAGAGGGAAACTTGCCTTCCTGATCATAACCTTTTTTTGTAATTTGAAAACAAGGGGAAAGCTGCTGATCCCACAAGCATAGAATCCCAGTAACACTTTTAGGATTTTAAAATTAAAAGATTTATTAACAAAAATAAATAAAACTTAAGCACACAAGATTAAAATTACATAGTTAAAACAGTCTTACAAAACATTCCGCCCCCCCCACCAAAAAAAACCCACATGGTCAGAACACACAAGTAAACTACTTGGCAACAGCTCCCTTATATATTTTTAACCCAAAAAAGCTGATAATTTTACTCAAGGCAAAGACAGCTGCCACTTTAGTAAATTATATCACACAACTTCTGAATCTCTTCCACCCTGCTTTGGAAATCCAAGAAAGTTCAGAAAGAGACCACTTTCTGAAAACAAATACTTTTCTGGCTTGAAACTTGATGGCTGCTTCAAATTCACAACTTTTCTCAGCACAGAGCTGGTCCCAGGCCATCTCTCCCACACAGCCACCTACAACTCATCTCAACATCTTTCCTTAAATATCCTTTTTCCCTTTCATCATAGATTCCATTGTCCTCAACTTTTCCAAAATATAAAAATCTTCCATGTCTTCCTATTGCCTACACTTTCAGGTCAAATAAAATTTAATAACCTTCCCTTGTTTACTTATGAAACCTTTGTAAGTTGTAAAACTCCCTTGACACTTCTAAACTACCCTTTGAAATTTAACAGCTGAAAAGTCAAATCCCTATCACTTAATGCAAATTTTAAAACCCAACCTATTTACTCGCATATTCAACTTCACCATAGCCTCTCATTACAAATGCATGTTTCTAACACTTTTATCTTCCATCTCTCATTTCCCATAGACAAGCTGTCCCTATGAACCTTCCCCCATCTTAATTACCCATGGACACACACACACACAGCCTTCTTTAAAGAACACCACCATATTCCCAAAAGTATTAAAAAGATAATGCCCATCTTCACACTCCTCACCTCAGTTCTAAATGATCCTTACCCTGAGACTGTGGCCCATTGTTTCTCCTGGCTGGGGATTCTAAAACAATCTCTGAGTTTACCCTGTGTTATGAACAGGAGGGGGCTTAATTTAAACAGTCCTGACTCCCCCTCTCACCACTCATCCGTAAACAAAAAGGTGTTTTGAGTTTGATTTCTCCTTTTATAAGCGGTGCATATTTCCCAACCCTTCGGTTTTAGTGTGATCCAATTTCTATTAATAACCCTGCAGGAAACCCGAGATAGGGTAAACTCAGAGGGTTAGATTATTTGAACACACTCGAACGCAAGAGGAGGGTCGCAACATAGCCTCCTTTTCACTCATTTAATAAAAGAGGGGGAATAGAGAAAAAAAAATTTACAGCGCAATGACCGTACAATAAAGAATTATTGTTTCACATAAGTCCAGAGTCAGAATCAAAGTCCCAGGGTGTATTCCTTCACATAGGACGGCAGGTTGAAACCTAATACTGGATAATTAACTTTTCTAGTAGCGATGACTTCCATGATGAGATAGGCAAGCAGAGATGAATTAGTCTTGCGGGCGAAGATATAAAAGTTCAGAAGATGGGGGCCAGGTATTCAAACCTGGACTGAGCCCTCGTTCTGAGCTGCTGCTTGCTAGATGGAAGATGGCAGCTCCACAAGGTAATATTACATGCTCCTCCAGCTAGGGGGTCATGTCACAAGCCTCTCACCTCTCCACTTTGGATTTGACAAAGGGTGTATATTCCTTTGGGTTCCTGAGATTATTAGTGTTCCAACCATTAAGAATTTGAAAGGAAAGGTACAGGATCCTTTGTCCTAGCAGACTGGTAGATTCCAGTGGCCAGGCCTAGCTTATGAAATGTAGGTGACCTTTGGATGGTTCCATTTGTGTTTGGTCTCTGCAGCCCACAGGGTCATCAGCATTTCTTCAGAGATAATGAGGTGTCAGCTTCTCTGACACTGCCAGAAAGTTCCTTTTGTTTAGCATTACAGATAGACATAGCCTCAGCCTTTTTAAAATCTTTGACCAGTTTTTAATAAGTTTTAGAAATTGGCCAGGTCGATATCTGTACATTTTATTAAAATATAGAGTGCGAAGTCTTAGGTCCCTCACACCTGTCAAGCCCCTTCAGAATCCTGTACATTTCAATGAGATCACCTCTCATTCTTAACTCCAGAGAATATAAGCCCAGTTTACTTTTTGTAGTTTGGTTTGTATTTCTGTATCTGTGTTAAGAAAGGTCAAACGGAGTTTTAATTTCACTTTAAAAGACTACTTGCATTTCTAATGAGAAGTTTATGACCCCTATAAGGTAAAAGTAAACACACAAGAAAGAATAGTGCTGTCGCCTAGCAACGGGGCGGGGGGAGGGGGGCACGGCAGGTTCCTTCCACAGACATATACACAAAACTAAAGAAACATCAGTTTCAAGTTCATTTGAAGCCAGGACCCCAGAGAGACTGGACACTGGGAGAGGGAACTGCAGATTTCCCAAAAGAACAAAAAGGTCTTAAGCGAAGAAAAACTCTGAAAATCCAGGAGTGTGGAGAGGGGAAAGTCCAAAGGAAACCTTGTAGTCAAAGAAAGGACAGGAACCTGAGAAAAGGTCCTGTTAAGTGAAGTTAAGAGTGAGGGGCAGAGAGAAAGGCTACAAGCTTCAGATTTAAAGTGAGAACAGCTCGCAAGAAGCAAAATGGTTCAAAGGGACAACTGAAGGTCTGTAATTCTTTGCAATGGGCATGTGAAGCAGTGCTGTACTGTTATGGCTGAGTTGGTGAGAGAGAGTTCATGGAAGATAGATTGAATACATGTGATGACCCAGGGAAGAGGAACATCAAAAGGAGAGTTTGAAACCCTGGAGGTTTCACGCTTGTGGAAGGTATCTGAGAGAAAACGTCAGTTTGGGAGTCCAAGGAGAGGTCTTGGAGAGTAGAGCTTGGAAACCCTCATGTGGAGGATGGAATTCAGTGGGACTGGTTGGCTCATGGTGTAACATGCATCTGGGGGGAGTTGAGAGATCCACAGCATCTGGTTGAGGTGGCATCTGTCACTTGAGGGTCAGAGTGTGGTGTGTCTCACCATAGGGTGGCATAAGTTTACATGGACTGAATACTTACTGTGTACATTAAATTGTAATAGCTTTTGTGACTTGTGTTATCCTTACAAATCTGTATATATCTGTAAAGGTATAGTTGTGGGTAAAGGAGTATTGTAATATAGTTCATCTTTTCTTGTAGAATAAATGTTTTATTCTTTTATAAAAAAAAGTTCATCAGCTGACTCCTGTGACTCTGCTCAGTAGCTACTCTCCATGTATTTAAACAAACAAATAAAAGTTAAGATATATCAGGCTGGGTTCCACCCTGGGATCAGGCTTGTCCAGGGGTAATCTCAGCTGGGGATCATAACACTATCCTTCCTTCAATTTGGAAACCAATACTGCACAAAGTATTCCAGATGTGGTCTCACCAAAATCTGTACAATTGTAGCAAGACTTTATTTCTGTACTCCAATCCTCTTGTGACAAAGGCCAACATGCCATTTGCCTTCCTAATTAAGTTTCTCATAATAGTGAACACCCACCCCCCCCCCACCCAAAAGATGTTTACGATGATTCAGCAATGATAGTGCCATTGATGGTTAGATTTTCTTCTATTGTAAATGGTTATTGCCTAGCACAAATGTCACTTGCTACTTACCAGCCAAGTCTGAAGGTTGTCCAGGCCTTGCTATATGTGGGCATGGACTGTTTCAGTATCTAATGAGTTGCAAATGCTGCTGAACAATGTGCAATCATCAGCGAACATCTGACCTTATGATGGCGGGAAGCTCATTATGAAGCAGCTGTAGATGGTTGGGTCTAGGACACTACCCTGAGGACCTCCTATAGTGATGTCCTGGGACTGAGATCATTGACCTCCAACAATCACATTTTTCCTAATATTATTGTGGGATACTTTAAAGCAGGTGTGTGTCTGTGTGTGTAATGCTAATTTAATTAAACTAGAGATGGTTAGATTGCAAGGTTTAAATTATCAAAGAAGTGAGGTGTAAAACAGGCATTTGAAATGGAAGTGAATAAGCTACCGCTGAGGCCTCAGCAGATACAGTGTGAATGAAATTTGCATTTTTAGATAAGTGGAGAAGTGTTTGATTTTCAAAAGGACATGTAAAATGTTTACAGCTGGCAAGATAAATAAAGCAAGATTATTACACTGATTTTTGCCAAAGGTGCTGGCCATAATGAGAACATATTTTATATTCTGGGAAAAATAACTTCTAAAGAAAAGTGGAAACAATGGGATTTACAAATCAAAAGGGATAAAATATATCTAAAGAAGGATGGAAGGCTGTGTTAGGTGTGGCCATGTGAGATCTTGAAAGGTGACTGTGAAACAGACTTGGGGGAAAAAACCTCTAGCCACCCTGCAGAAGTTTGCTGTTCAGTAACCAAAGTTGTGTTAAAAGCCTTTGGAATTCCATTATCCAGTGGGCACTTGTGGTAATATTGCTGGATACTTTATAAATTTGGGATCTGTTTGGACTGTTGTCTTAATGGGGGGATGTAGTTGGGAATCTGGTTAAGTAGAAATTTTGGAAACTGTTATAACTGCAATATTATGTGTGCTTATGTTTGTTTTTCTTTTGTTAATAAAATGTTTTAATTTAATCTTTAAAATCTCTAAAGGCGATAGTAGACTCATTACTTCTGACTTCACTGCGCAAACCTTCTCGTAATAAATAAAAATTGCAAAATCGTTGTGATAGTATGGCTAAGTTTCCCTTATAGATTTGGTCAGCCTGGCAAATACTACCTGCCATATCATAAAATGACTGCAACCATGAAATGAATCAACCCCGATTCCCATTGACTTGAATTTTGCCAGGGCTGCTTGATGTCACAGTCGGTCAAATAATGCCTGTATGTTAAGGGCGGTCACAATCACCTCATCGCTTCAGTTCAGCTCTTTTGTGCATGTTTGGACCAAGGCTGCAATGAAGTCAGGAGCCAAGTGGTCCTACGAAACCCAAACTGAGCATCAATTGGCAGGTTATTACTGTGTAGGTGCTGTTTGATAGCACTGTCGACAACACCTTCCACCACTTTGCTGATGATCAAGAGTAGACAGATAGGGCGGTAGTAGGTTGAATTGGATTTGTTCTGCATTTTATGGATTTATCTGGGCATTTTTTCACATTGTCGGGTAGATGTCAGAGTTGTAGCTGTGCTGAAACAGCTTCACTGGAGGTGCTGCTAGTTCTGGAGGACAAATTCTCAGTACCCCAAGCCTACAGTACGTCAGGGCTGACAGCTTTTGCTATATCCAGTGTATTAATCGTTTCTTGATATCTGGATGACACGCATTCCTCACATTCTTGTCTTAACATACTCGCTTTTTACATCTGCTTATAGAAGGAGCCTGCACATAATAGGAGGCATCAGCACATGCAGGCTAGAGGTGGGAGTTTCACCAAATCTGCAACCAGTGACTCCTTTTGAGGAAAGCCCATCAAGATTTTAGGCATAGAGATGTTAGAAGGCGGGGAGTGGGCAGTCAAATTTATGCCAGTACTGCGCTAATTCTGCCATATAATTGGTTAAAGATGGTTCAGGCTGAATTGAGTCAACATCAGATGCTTTTCTCAGTCTTTTTCTCTGTATCCGCTTACAATCCAGCTAAATTTGTTAACTTGATGTGGGAGAAGCATTGTGTCTGCCAGTTCCCCATTCAGAAGTACAAAGAAACACTTATACCCCATCAACTCCTTTGTTTCCTAAATTGCTATAAGTTTTGTTACTTGACTGTAACAATACATAAGTAAAGTTTAATATAAAGGACGGAATAGATTACTTTGAAATGGGGACTGAATTAAATCTGTGCACCCTGGTCCAATTATCCTTTGTCCTCTAACCCTTTTTCACCTGAAATCTACATTTGATTTTCACTCCCCAGTTATAATGCCACAGGAAATTGATTGGTTACAGAAAAATAAGGACGGACATTTAACTGGAAATTAAATTGCATTGCTTGCACTGATCCATGTGTAAGTACTCCCTCAGCACTCACTGGAGCGCGAGGCTCGATTATGTGCTGCAGACCCTCGAGAGGGACTTGAACTCAGATCTTTAAAACCAACTGAGGCTCAGTTGACCTGTAATGCCTCAGAAATTAACAATTAAAAAAACAAGATGCGTGATACTATCCCCATTATCGGTTAAACCAACTCACAAGGTAGCAGTCTCTGGAAAGAACAGTGGTTGATGATAATTGTTGTGCAGAATACTAAACGTTCATATAATTTTTCCAACAGGCGGGTCATGTTTGTGGAGATTCTTTGGATCTGATTGATGGCCACCCCACTGGATCAGTCCGAATATCCTTTGGCTACATGTCCACGTTTGATGATGCACAGACATTTTTAAAGTTTATTATAGATTGTTTTGTAAAGCAGCCAGTTTGCTTTGACAAAGACACCCTGTCTAAGCTAACAAGATGTGGAACAATGAAAGAAAGTGATAAATCGTGGGCAGACAATCTCACAGATGGAAAAACAAAGACAATGTCTTCAGAAATTGCTGCAACATGCAACTCTGCCAGGATTGAGGTTCCTCAATATCAGAATTTTTCAGATCATCAATCAGAGTTGAACAAAAACCTCGAAACTTCCAAATTAATCTACCACGACAGTGAGTCAATAACACTCGCTAACATCTACTTATACCCAATCAAGTCTTGTGCTGCTGTTGAGGTGTGTATGGAGTTTTTTTTTACAAAAGCTACAGTATTGTGAAGTTCCCTGATTATTGTGCAATGCCATTGTTTTGTCAGTACTTATAATACAGATTTAATGTGGTTGACAAAAACAGTTACATTACTGATGAGGACCATTTGTAGTTTATCACCCTAGAAGTTACAATGCCTTCATGGTCACTCTTTCTTATTTGTCCCATTTTGTCTTTCCTTGGTGACACTCCTTTAAATATCCATACTTGTCACCAAAAAATAATATATTTTTATGAGCAGCCAAAAGTATTTTACCCGCTGCTAGCATGTGACATTCTGGTTTCCTCCTCAGCCATCCATGGAGCTCCCAGCATGTCATGCACTGTGCACTAGAAGGGCCTCAAAAGTATGTAAATGAACTCAACTCCATTAAGGAGCATGGTTAGCTTATTTAAGGCACAAACAGGAATCATTCTTGCTAAGTGATAGCCATTTTGCAAGAACTGAATTATCGGCTCCAGTAATTGAGGTGTTGGTATAAAGCAAATGCACCTATATAATTATCAAAGCATGAATTGCCCCATCAATTCTCTGCTAACAGTAAAAACAAGAGTTTACAAAAGTTTTATTGCAGGATCTGAAAAATTGAAGTGTATGAGATAACTTCTTGAATTGAAAGGAAAAGTATTAAAAGTCACAGTCAATGCAAAAATGGCAAAGAGGATGGAACTGAGTCATTGGGACTACACTTGCCTACACTTGCAGCCTGTGGCTTCTTTCTCTACCAGATAACACAATGCCACCTACCACAATGCCTCCCCCACTCCCACACCCCAATTAAAGACATAAAGAGAAAGTAGAAGAAGAAAAAAGAAAAACAATTTGGTTAGAGAGAAAAACAGAAGAAAAGAAAAAGACAGAAGCACAGCGAAACAAAAACGTAAGACAAGGGACAGAAAAGAGAGAGAAAGACCGTATTGACTTAGTGTGCAGTGCTGCTGGAGATTGACTGGTATATGTTATTAAATATTTGCATTGTTTGTCATTTTTTAGTAAATTTACTGTAGAAAGAGTTATGATGTGAAGCTCCACTAATTTGGGCATTGTGGCCTGAATCTCAAGAAGATTCTCCAGACCTCTCAGTGCTGTGCACTTCTTCCGCGATCTTCTAATCCTGGCTTTCAAAGGAATGCACAGCACTACATCTGCCAGGGAACTTCATTGGAGCAGAGTAGAGGAGTAGAGTCGGAGGAAGAGAGAACACAACCTCTTTTTATGGCACCCGTCCGATAGGGGGAGCTTCAGGTACCCGCCTGCCATAATTAATTGGACAGGGATCCCGGCAAAGGCCTCTTGATTGGCTGCCTCTGGGAATATCATGCAGGTGGGCTGGGCTCACAGACACTGAGGTCAGAACCTGCATTTGTCCTCAGTAGAAGATTTTTTTTGAAGTTAAGATTCCACCCAGTAATAGCAAGTGTTTTGATCCTGTTAGGGACCATTACCATTTAAAGAGAAATTTGAACAACCAGTGATTAACTGAAAGAAATTATACCACAAGATTTCACATTTTTAAACAAAATTTATAAAATTTTTACACTACATTTTTTCTTTTCCCTCCTATTTTTAAATTTATTTCGATCTATTGTTTCATCTCCATCTTTTAGCCCATTTCGATCCCTTCCCCCACTCCACCCGCACTAGGGCCATCTGCCACTAGCTTGCTTCCCTTAATATCCTCATTAGCACATCCTTTAGATAATATCACCACCATCAACACCCCTTTGACCTTTTGTCTATGACATCTTTGGCAGTCTCTTCTTGGCCTCCACCTATCACTGGCCCCCTATCGAGCTCTCCTGTCCCACCCACTTCAACCAGCTTATATTTCATCTCATTTCTATATGTCTTAGTTTTGATAAAGGGTCATACGGACTCAAAACGTCAACTGTATCCCTCTCTGCAGATGCTGTCAGACCTACTGAGTTTTTCCAGGTATTTTTGTTTTTGTTCTAGATTTCCAGCATCCGCAGTATTTTGCTTTAACTGTAATTAACTGTAACCCTTTAACTGTAATTGACTCCAAACTTGTTTAAATTGCACTCATTTGAGACGCACACCAGTGTCTTAATCAGATATTTCCATTTGTCTTACATTTAACACTTTGATTCCTAAAATTAAAAGTTATATTCTAAAACATATAAATTATGAAACATAACCTTGCAACACAAGCTACACAACACATTTCAGTAGAAGCTGGGACAATGCAGATGGCTTTTTGAACTCTTTGGAATAGAGTTTTTGCTTTGGGTGCAATTAGGAAACTTGGTGCAAATTGCTCTGTTTTTTCAAAGTGAAGTTATGGTGCAATTTTCCACCCAAATTGATTTGCATAACCGCAAACATAAAATCTTCCACAAATCAGTGCAATTGGTCGGTGTAATAGAATGTAAATGTATGTTTTCTCTTTGCATTAAGAAATGTTTATTGATCTGTCTAAGGATGTAGTTTTATTAATTTTATGTGGGGTGGGCAAGACCTAGGGTGGTCCACCTGCGCTCACCCCAATCGAGGGGAAGAGTTCAGAAGCTGGAGGAAGTCTGGCAGATCACCTTGCTCAGTCCTCAGGCAGGAAGGGATGGTGTGCACCTCCCTCAAGGGCCCTCTTTTCACATCAAGTGCCCCCTCCAAGGGCGGTCTCCTCCGGGTACTCCCTCCTTCCCGGCCTTTCCCTCAAGACCCCACTGCCCTCTCCCTAGTCCCCTGGGCCTCAGCTCCCCTTCCCACTGTGAGACCACCACCGCACTTACCTGGTCCTGGACTCAGGGACTTAGAATCTGGGGGGACTGCTTGTAGCCCCAGTTCTGGCCACTGCTGCTACTGGCGCCGCTGGAATTACAAAGCTGCTGGTCAATCTGACTGGCTGGCAGCTCTCTGAGGTGGGTCTTCTGCCCTAGTGAGGGGCAGAAGTCCCATCTCCAGCCAATTATTGCCCCTCAGTGCATAAAATGCCGGCGGGGCTGCTAAGATGTGTTTCCTGCCGCCTCTTCAGATGGTAGGGTGAGGAACCCCACCATCCGAAAAATGCTGCCCCTAGCTAGTTTCATTCGTGCAAGCTAGTTTCTTATTAAATTAAAAATGTTTTAAATGTAGAAACTTTTAAAATGTGCATAATAGCACCTGTATGCCTATTAAAACTGAGCTCAATTTGAAGACCCCCTCAAGCAGGCGCAATTGGCAGCAACTCATCATCCTCATGGCCAATTTTGTGGCCAGGGCTGATTTTGGGTGAACTGATTTTTATACCAGCATTAAAGATCGCAGAGATTTGATTTATGCTTGACTTAACTTAGGTTTAAAGTTCCTGAGCTTTTGCACTGGTTCAATCGATTTCACCTGGATTTGGCTGATAATGCAAACACAAACTGGTGGAAACTCTGTCCCATTCTGCATAGTGTCTGCATTAAAAGGACAGTGACATGATTAAAAAAAGACAGGTATAATTTTTATTGCAACATTTCCTAGTCACCTCTATTATTTTCCAAACTTTCTTCCATTATGCACATGCAGCTCTTTGAGCTTGGTCATTGCATCTAATCTGTAGATAAATGGCTCCTCAAAATTTGGCTTGTTTATCACTTTTAGAAACTTAAATGCTCTTCAAAGCCAGTTTATTCCCCATGACTGAGTAATGTTGCCTGTTTATTAGCCTGAAAAGAAATTATACCAGAAGTTCTTAGACTCCAAACATTTCAAATTCGTGCAAGGTAGTGGATATGTTGAGATGATAACAGAGCAGCAGAGCAGAGTGAGTGCGAGTCTCAGGGAGCGAGGTTAAAAATCAAAGTATTGTCAGCATGAGCACAAGTAGAACAGTAAGCAAATTAATAATAAGAATTTAGAGCTGGTCTTGAGGCATTAATTGAAAAGTAATTGTTTAATAAGGCACTAACTACATTCTAAAAGAGGGAATAGAGTTTTTTTTTAGATTTGTGGATGGGCAGCTGAGAACTGTTGTTTGCAATTCCTGAGGACACTTAATGATTTTGGTACACCTGAGTGGCTTGCTAGACCATTTCAGAGGGCACTTAAGGGTCAACCATATTGCTGTGGGTCTGGAGCCACATGTAGGCCAGATCAGATAAGGATGGCAGATTTCCTTCCCTAAACGACATTTGTGAATCAGATGAGTTTTTAGGACAATCGATAAAAATTTTTTGGCATCATTACTGACACCAGTTTTCAATTCCAGATTTTTTTTATTAATCAATTGAATTAATTTACTGAATTTAAATTCCACCAGCTGGCATGGTAGGATTTGAATCTGTGTCCCCAGGGCATTAGTATGGGCGTCTGGATTACTAGTCCAATGACATTATCACTAAACCACTGTCTCCCCTTGAGTCTTGGGGGAACCATGTGCGTAAGAAGTACCTCCAGCTATTTGAGCTTGAGCTCAGGATTTACAAACTTAAGGGGCAGCTGGAGTCGCTGTAGAGCATCAGGGAGGATAATGGTTTCCTAGATTGTGTGTTCCAGGCGATAGTCACCCCACAGGCAGTAAGACTTTGGGAAAGTAGATCAGTGACCATCTGGGAGAGTGGGAAGAAGTAGGAAATGTAGGAGTCTTTGGGGTGTGTGCGCTACTGTCAAACAGTACTCTGTATTGGAAACTGCAGGGAGTGATGACATCTTGAAGGTGTGCGGTCCAAACCATGGCACCAATGGGCAAGGGACTGCACAAGAGGTAGCAGCATAGAGTGGAAATGCAGTCATTGTAGGAGATTCCAGAGTTAGGGGAACAGACAAGCATTTCTGTAATCGTCATTACGAGTCCTGCATGGTGTGTTGCTTCCGTTGTGGGAGTACATCACAGAGAGAGTTCTGAATATTCTACAGGGAGAAGGGAGTGAGCCAGAAGTTGATGTACATGTCGGTACCAATGACATAGATAGGGCAGGTATTGAGATCTTATGTTCAGATTTTAAGGAGTTTGGAAGAATTTCAAAAGTAGGATCTCAATGGTAGTAACCTTTGGACTACTCCTCATGCCACGTACTGGTGAGAGTAGAAATAGGAAGATAGGGAGGATAAATGTATGGCTCAAGGCATGGAGCAGGAGGGAAGTCTTCAATTTCTTGGGGCATTGGGACCATTTCTAGGACAGGAGGCACCATCGATCAGGGACAGGTTGCACCTCAGCAGGACTGACACCAATGTCCTCATGGGAAGATGCACTTATGTGTTTGGGGAGGATTTAAATTAAATTATTGAGGGCGTGAGCACCAGCATATGGAAATAGAGAATGGGGAGTAAGATGCATAAAGGAATGAGAGTGTTGGATAGTAGAGAAGGAAGCAGTACCATATTAGGTAGGAGCAGACTAAGAAGGACCAAGAGGAATACAAAAATAGGCTTATAGAATGCATATATGTTAACACACAAAGTGTGAATAAGGTTGGTAAGCTACAAGCACAAATAACTGTGTGGGAATATAATGTAGTGGCAATAACGGAAACTTGGCTTAAAAATGGTGAGGACTGGGCACTTAATATTCAAGGTTACAAAGTATCCTGAAAAGATAGAGAGGGAAAAGAGAGAAGTGGGGTAGCTAATTTTACAAATGTCTGATCTGTCTCTTCAGATTTCAAAGCTTTTGCCTGTAAGCTTCTGGAACTAACTCGTACACATTAAGCATAGCATTCTTAACCTTATCGTAATCTGCAGACTTTTCATCTGAAAGGATTGAATAAATCTCCAACGCTTTCCCTACCAAAACACTCCAATAAAATTGTCCTAATTTCTCTTGGCCATTGTAACTTTGTAGCAATTTTCTCAAACAATACAAAATATATTTCAACTCCTTCTTCATTGAATTTAGGCACCAAGCAACTATTCCTTGTCAAATCAAAACCACGAGTTAAAGCTGACTCATCGTCAAGCCTCCCTGTTGCGGAATCAAAGCCTTTTGCTGTCTAGTTCAAATTTTCTGGCTTCCCTCTTTCTTTGCAGTTCAGGGATTTTCTTTTCTCTTTCTCTTTGAAATTCTAATTCAAGTTTTCACATTTCCCTTTCTTTTTCTCTTTATTTTCCGTCTCTTTCGAATTCAAGCCTTTTCATTTCCCTTTCTTTCTCAAACTCAAAATTTTGCTTTTCTCTATCTCTTTCCAATTTGAGTTGCTTCATTAGTAACTGAATTCTAGCTAACTTAACCCTCACTTGAGTGAAATAAATTTGCAGGACTAAGGTGATCGAGTGGGGAATAGGGACTGACTAGATTTCTATACAGAAAGCTGGTAGGGACTCAAGGGGCCGGATCGCCATCTTCTGTGCCTTAATGCCTCTACGACTTTACGAACTTACACCATGCTAATGCAGCCTAGTCAACATCAAAGATGTATGGGTTGGCTATCAGTCTCTTACCTACCAAATTCCTAAACAGTCTGGGGTACCTCTAATGTGAAAATATTTTTCTTTTCCTCGTATTGTGTCAATAATTCTAGTTTTGTAATCAGTCACTTTTTCCTTTTGCAGATGAGTTGTCCTAGGCCTACCACACTAGATCTGATTACCAGCTTCTGTCCGATACTGTATTCTCCCTCTTGGCCATACCCATCCCTGACATTGCCCAGTCCCACTTCTGAGTGGGATACCCAATCACACTGCTTTAAAAATCATGTTATGTATGTTTGCTTCATATTGCAATTCTGATATAATCTAAAGTCTCAAGGTTATGAATTGCAATTTGTAAATGCAGCATTGTAGCAAAGTGCTTTGCAGAGAACCGAAACATTTAGGCTAGACAACACTGATAGCACTCAAGTATTTAGTGATCGGTTTTGTTTGACTTTCCTGATACTCACAGGAAGAAGAGGTGGAGGATGAATAACAGATCATATTTTGATCTTTTTTTAGAAGGAAGAGGATGATAGAATTTCTGCTTCTGTACTAGATGTGCATCCAGGGGATTAGATCATATTTGATTTTTTAGGTATTCAGTGTCAGTGTGAGAAAAATACCTGCTGCAGAGTAAAACACTGCTTTTTCCATCTCAATAATCTTCCTAAATTCGAATTTACTGTTTCACTGCACTAGTGTGACATAACTGAAATTTAACAAATTATTTTTTGTATTGCTAGCAATAAGTACAGGTGGTCACTAATTGGGAGGAAGTGCTGATGAAAGCTATTTTCTGTCTTATTGATTGTATTTGAACAAAAAATAGTCATGTACGCAAAGTACCCAAACACATCCTGGTGCTCTAATGTTGTAGGAATATATTTATACTATCTTTCTCAGCTGCAGTGACACTAGTTTTATTTTTGCTCTTTTTTAAATTTAGGACTGTAATTATAGCCAGATCTCTGCAAACCCATAATCTCCTGAGTTTAAAATGTTGTTAACTGTTACAATCAGAAGTTAGGTCTTTCTAGTCAAATCAGTGACAAATTATCAACACCTAATTGGTACCCTGGGACTGAATTCTGTTCAACACTAGTTTATGGAATCCTATCGGTTGGATACCAGCCTAAACCATTACAAATTAATGGAACTGAACCTGTGGGAGTTTTATTCCTGCCCTGTCAGTAACTAATGATTGGTCTGAAATTGGAGGAACTGGGTGGAATCTTTTGGGGGCAATGGGGTTCTCAACCACAGTTGGTGAGCCGGTGAGAGTCCCGCATCAACTCTTCAGGAAGGCTCGCTGCATCCTGTTCTACTCAGGCGCTTGACAGTCCAGCAGCAGGCGTTTTCCTGGGATCAAGGATCCTGGGAGCGGAAGTCCCATCCACTAAGAGCTTCTGGTCAATCGGATAGCTCCGTCGAACGGCAATGTCATTGGAAGGCATTGGCTGCTGCCAGTATGACACCCACCCAAGGCCTAGGATTGTCACCTGATCCCAGGCCAGAGATGAGTGATGGCGTTGGGTGGGTTGCGGGGAAGGGGGTTGCAGCAAGGGCAGGGAGTGGCTCTCAGCAGGCCTTCACCTCCTCAATGCTGGGACCTTATTATTAGGCACTGAGTGCCTTTGAAGGAGGGACTCCCCTCTGGGAGCCTACAAGCAACCCTGCATGGGTTTGCTTGTCATGCTCCTTACATGGGTTAATACCAGTGGTGGTGGGATGAGGCCCTTAAGTAGCATTAATTGCCCATTTAAGGGCCCTGTTTAGCGGCAGGGCGGGAAGGCTGTCCATGGACTTATTTGGGGTGGAGCGGGAAGGTGGTGGGGTCGCCAACCACTATTCTCCTGCCAGATTAAATGCTCCCCCACCACCAAACCTGCCAAGGGGGAGGCCACTGTTAAAGGAAAAGCAAACTCAAACAAGAGCATGTTTATTTCTGTTGAAAAAACGTTGATCCATAATTACCTGATCTCGATCAGTGGAAAAGACTTAGATTTAAAAATCCTTTGCCCTGGGGCAACAATCATTTGGGGCCCTTCTGCATTCTTGCAAGGGTTATTTATAAGGAATATTTGTAAGGAATCTGCCTCATCCTTTCTGATGGTATGTTTAAATGATAGAATATTTTGATACTGCAGTTTATATATACTTTTACTGCATTATAGAAAATTTTGCCAGAGACCTCACATTTGCACTTAGCACCTGAGCACAGACCCCATAGGCACATACATTAATCCAAAAGACTGGTTTCAAAAGGCTGGGGTAATTTTTCTCTTTGTGAATCATTAATAGTCATCATTTAGTCTCACTGCTTGAATAGCCCTTAAAACATCACAGAAGTGCAATGGAAGAAAAACAAAGAATTCATTTACCTGCGAAATTTAAATTTCACAACACGCACCAAGATGAAGCTGCAGCTATTTAAATGAAGGCTGTAATTAGTGAAAGTAATTTGTCAACTCTTTCCTGCATTTGCAAATATGTTTGCTTTCTTAGGAAGACCTCTAGAAATAAACCAGAAATTGAGGCCTGTGCTGTGTCTGTTATCTGACTCTTAAACTACAATTTTACCTAGGTTTATGTAGAATGTACAGCACAGGAGGAGGTCATTTGGTCCAACTAGTCTGTGTTGGTGTTTATACTCCCCAGTCCATTCTATCTACATCACCTCAGTCTTTCAGCATATCTTTCTACTCCCTTTCTATCAAATCCTGCCCTAGTTTATGTTTAAAAACATCTAAGCTATTTGCATCAGCTACTTTCTATGGTAGTGA
The DNA here is from genome assembly GCF_964194155.1 of Cetorhinus maximus. NCBI lineage: Eukaryota > Metazoa > Chordata > Chondrichthyes > Lamniformes > Cetorhinidae > Cetorhinus > Cetorhinus maximus. The sequence goes on from NC_135881.1 coordinate 89,304,014, forward strand.
GTTCCACATCCTAATCGTTCTCTGAGTAAAGACATTTCTCCTTATTCCCCATTGCATTTATTGATGTCTTGTATTCATGGCTCCTGGTTTTGGAGTGTCCCACAAATGAAAACATTCTCTTTCAATTCCACTAAGTTCTATTGTAATAATTTGCAGACAATTTATGGGGGAGTATGTCACACATTGGGCAGAATTTTGCCTTCGCCGATGTGTAAAATGACACGGGATGACGTTGGGCGGAACCCCCGACGCCATCCCGGTCCATTTAAATTTTCAGGAAGGTGGGGGCACAGCAAAATCAGCTGCGGGCCCGCCGACCTGTCAATGGCCAATTGAGACCATTGACAGGATCATTTAAACAATTAAACGACCTGCCCATCCAACCTTAAGATTGGTGGGCAGGCCAGGTGCCCCGGCGGCTAATAGATAAAACATGAAACCTCATCCACCGGTGGGATGAGGTTTCATGTAGGGTTTTAAAAAGTTTAATAAAGTCTTAATGCAAATTATGAACATGTCCCATCTCATGTGACATTGTCACATGAGGGGGACATGTTAGGGAATTTTTTTTTTTCTATTTTTAATATTTTTATAAGTGTCAGCGATCTTCCTGAGGCAGCACTTAGCCTCAGAAAGATGTGCACTCTTTCGTGCGCATGCGCAAAAGAACACACTCTCGCTTTTGGGGAATCCCACCCCCCCTGCCCGCACAGGAAGCGCATAGCACTTCCCGCCGGACATCACGCTGGGCGGGCCTTAATTGGCCTGTCCACGTAAAATGGCGGCGGGGCCCGCTTTTCTGGTGGGGATCGGCTCCCTGCCCACCGGAGATTGGGTCCAGCCTGCCCGCCCACCAGGCTGAAAATTCTGCACATTTAGTCACTTTTTCCCAGCTGTTGAGTAATGCATGAAAATTGTTGGGCTGAATTTTCTGGCTGGCAGGAGGTGCTGAGTGGGAGTGGGAGTGGGCGTGGACCCAATTGCCGCCCGCGATCGGGTCCACGCCGCCATTTTATGCAGGCAGGCCAATTAAGGCCCACCCAGTGTGAATCGCGGCTCCCGAGGACAGCAGGAGTGGGTGGGCGGCGGTGGGTCAGCAATGACCACCAGGTCCACTGGCGACCTGGCGGCTTGTTTCAAGGCCTTTCCAAGGCTACGAATTATGGCCAGTGGAAGGGCTTCCAAGAGCGCTGCTGGTGAGCAAGCAAGGCAGAAGGGTAGGGAAGGGGGGAACTGTGCTCCTTGTTTTTCCGATGATTGCCTTGTTGCCCTCCTCGAGGAGGTTGCACCATGTCGGGAGGTCCTGGCACCCCAGGAAGGGAGGAGGAGGCTCCCCACATGACCAAACGTGCCTGGGAGGAGGTGGCAGAGGTGGTAAGCTCCACCAGCATCACGCCATCTCTGCCAGGTAGGCATCAGCACATAGTAGCACCTCAGTGGGAATTAGAACATCGGCTAGTGTCCCGGTGAGGGCACTTCGCAGTCGCTGGAGGAGCTGGCAGAGATGAAGAGTGCCCATGGTGCCAGCAGTCGGAGGACTTGAGGAGACCAGGCACATGTTCAGTTGGTGCCTGATGATGTGCCTCTGGAGTTGCCTGCGACGCAGCAAGCGCAGGAAATGCGGCCAGATGTGTTGGTGCATCTGGGAGAGATACATGAGGCTATGCTTGGCTTGGTGTCCATGGTGGAGGAGTCCACCTGGACTATCGCTGAAACAATGAGCCTCGTGTCCGAGTGCCATGCGTCCTCCATGGAGAACGTGGTGACTCTCGTGGAGCGGCTCCTCCAGGAGACCCTTTAGTGCTTCCTGGGGATGCGCTCAAACCATCAAGCCCTCACATCGGCATTGACCTTAGCTGGTCAGCGCCAGTGTGGGAGATGGTCTCGGCACCAAGTTTCCCAGCTCGGTGTCCATCCATCCACGGTAAGCAGGGAGGTCCAAAGCGACCTCACGTCAGCGGAGCAGCTGCCTGTCATCTCTGCGGGCACCTCTCAGGGCTCTCCGAATGAGGGCAGCAGCTCCTCTGTCCCTCTGCCAGTGACCTTGGCATCCGGTGAGGCTGCGACAACTGGGGAGATGCCAGCTGTGGAATGAGCAACTCCCTCCCAGGCGGGGCCAGCACAGCTTCCACGGGCTAGAGGATGACCGACAGGGTCATCAAGGCCAACAGGACAGCAGAGTCAGCAGGCTGTCTCAGATGGCACTCCCAGCAAGGGAACAGCACCAAGACGTAGCATCTGAAAACATAAAGATAAGATGCCTTAGGCATACCACGGGTTTATCACTGGTACTTTTGTGTTGGCCCACAATGAGGCTTTTATGAGTTGGATTGATTTTTAACAACTTTTTCATTTTGTTTCATTAAGCTTTTTTGGTTGCAGAAATAAATTCAGACATGTAACCATGGCTGCGGTTGCCTCTTCTGCAGGTGGATGGTTTCCAATAATGTAATGTGTGCTTTGTGGGACATTCAGCTTTATTAAGAAAGACCTCAGTTAATGTTCCTAACCAGGCAGATTTTGCACTTAGGCCTCGAATATGGAGCCTACAGCCCAGGCTTGCCCTGGAGGTCCATATGTGGTGTGCTAGCTGAAGGTTTGTTGGATTAAATCCTCCTGAGTGTCCCTGCCTCCCTGGAGTATGCCCAGGTCTGTGTCTACCCCCTCAGCATTTCCCTGTACGTGCTCATCCTCGGCCTCACTGCTGAACTCATCATGTGCAGCCGCAGCCACTGCGTCTAAGTCTTCATCGTCCACTGCGTCCCCCCTTTCCAATGCAAGATTGTGGAGAGTGCAGCTTGCAATCACTATCAGTGGCACACGACCCCTGAGCGGTCCAGGCATCAGAAGTGCAACTTGAGAAGACCAATGGCTCTCTCCACCACAGCCCTTGTGGAGACGTGGCTCCTATTGTACCGCTGCTCAGCTTCTCTTCTTGGATGATGGAGAGGCGTCATGAGCCACCTTCTGAGGGGATAGCCCTTGTCACCCAGCAGTCACCCATTCAGCTAGGTTGGGCACTAAAGAGCCCTGGCACCTGGGAGTGTCTGAGGAAGAGGCATCGTGGGAGCTGCCTGGGTACCTTGCACAGACTTGTAGAGTCAGCATCCTGTGGTTACACACTATCTGCACGTTCATGGAGTGGAAGCTCTTCCCATTGACAAAGACTTTGGGCTCGCCTGCTGGCCACATGTGCACCCTAGACACGGGGGAAGCCAGCATTAGCTGTGAAGCCTCTGGCTCGCTCTGTCTGGCTTGCCTGATCCCAATGGTAGAGGATGAAGGTCAATGCACGCCTGAACAGAGCGTCCGTAACCTGCTTGATACAATTGTGGATAGCTGATTGGGAGACACCACAAAGACCACCCACTGAGCCCTGGAAGGAGCCAGAGGCATAGAAGTTGAGGGCCGCTGTGACCTTTAAAGCCACTGGCATGGGGTGTCCACCCACATAGTTAGGGGAGATCTCAGGCCCAATCATCTGACAGATATAGTTGACTGTCTCCCTTGAGAGATGGAGCCTCCTTCGGCACTGCACCTCAGACATATTAAGGTAGCTGCTTCACCGCCTGTATACTCTAGCAGCAGGATAGTGGCGTTTTCTGCGGTCCCTACGGCCTTGGACTACCTCTTGGCCCTGCACTCCTTGTGCCTGCGCCTGACCACCCAAAGGTGGTTCCCCTGTTGGCTGCATGTGCATTCCTGGCCTCCACCCCCTTCTAGCCCTCCCTTCCTCCTCAGAGGAGGTGCCTCCAATGGAGAGTTCAGCTCCCATTCCCAGGCTAAGGGAAAGCTTCCTAAACATGTAGGCCCAAAAAAGATTCCTCACTGCAGAGTGCTGACCTGAAGGTTGTGAGTCCAGACCAAGCAGCTGGTATGTGTTTTGAAGTATTGCAGATCACACAGGCATGTATCAGTAACTTTGAAGCATCAATATTTGACAGAGTACACTCTGAGCCCTCAGATCCCGCCCATGGATGAGGTTTATACAAATGTGCCCTACCCGTCTGTCCGTCGTGCCCGTGTGCCAACCCGAAGATTGCACGGGTGCCGAAAAATCCCGTCGCTTGGCGCATCAAGGGCCTTAAGTGGCCCATTAATTAGTGGCTTGCGCGCATCGGAGAGCATCATGCGCCCAACCAACAACATATCGCGATGGCGTGCGGTGACGTCCGGACGCTTGCCCGATGTCACCGTGCGTCATTTTACACGCCAACGGGAAAATTCTGCCCATTGAAAATGCTAACATTGAAAAAGAGGAATATTTTCACAGTTTAGACAGATATCCACCTGATAGGACGCACAGCACTTGTTAACGATATGCCTAACCATTAATGGTTACCCAATTGTTTCAACAAAGTTACCCCCAATTAGAATTTCTAATAAGTTTTCTTGGGAGTGAAATCAGGCTTCACCATTATTGCAAAATACACTTGTGTTCTGTGGATGACAATGGCCCAGAGTTTGTTGGTGGGTCAAATGGCAAACTATCATAAATTTCTTTGAAGCAACAATGAATTTTCAGCTGGCAAAACATGTCAGTTTAAATGCCTTTAACATTTAATGAAAATTGTCAAATTACCTCATATGGAAAGAGTGAAAATATTGGGTAGTGTTGGATAATGAAAATTTGAATCTTTTTATCTGAGTTAATAAATGTAAATTTTGGTTAATAAGTGTAATTTTGGAAATTACACATGTTGCTAAAAATTGCATATATCTGTATGAAGAGGGATATAGTCACACAATGGTTATGTGACTGGACTAGTAATCCATAGGTAAATGTTCTGATGAAGAATCATACGGACTCGAAACGTTAACTCTGTCTTCCTCTTCACAGAAGCTGTCAGACCTACTAAGTTTTTCCAGCAATTCTTGTTTTTGTTGTAGTAATCCATAGGCCTGGACTAATGATCTGGAGATATGAGTTCAAAACCCATGAGGCAGCTGGAGAATTTAAATTCAATTAATGAAATAAATCTGGAATAAAAAGCTGTACAAGAAATGGTGACATAAAATCCATGATACGAATGTCCTTTAGGGAAGGAAATCTACCATCTTTACCCAGTCTGGCCTATATGTGGCTCACAGCAATATGTTCTATTCTTAACTACCCTCTGAAATAACTAAGCAAGCCACTCAGTTGTATTCTAGAAGTATGTTGGTCAATTAGGAGTAGGTAATAAATCCTGACCTTGCCAGTGATGCCCACACATGGTGAATGATCAAAAAAATATGAACCATAAATATATACTAAATATATAAATACTTCACAGCATAATTAAAAAGAATCATAATTGTAATTAAAAAGAGTATCCAGTTCTGATAAAAATAATTTTAATTATGTAATTAGTATTCCCATAAAGTGGCATAGGTGGAGTCAGGACATTTATAATACTCACAATTGAGAACAGTTTGATTAATATATTCAAAGACCTATTTACATTAGATTGGGAAAAGTGACATGACATTCAAAATGTTGGAGACAAGCTCATTTGGATCTTCCTCTTTTGATGATTTTAAATGCATTTTCCTTTTTCTGATGTGGTCATGAAAGGAATGACTGCTTTAAGTAATCCAAGTACTGAATTAGTTCAATAGTCTAAACTGACCTGATATTTCACTTTCCATAGCAACCCAAGCCCAAGTACACCGCAGAGGAGCAAAAGAAGCTTAAATTTTATTGTAAAAATCATTTGATTGTTTTTAAGCAACGTTTTTACTTTTATACGCAACATTAATGTAATTCACTCAGTTCAATTGTGTCCAAGAATAAAGCTTGCAAATAAGGTTTATATAAAGGTCTGTCAAAGACAAATAGTGGTGTCATGCCTAAACTAATTTCTTTCCTTAATTACATAAATTTTTGGCTTTTAATCTGCCCTGATTTGATCCTGCCCATATGGATCTTATGCACTGAAATTAATCCCATAACACACACAAAGGCCTGAATTTTTAGGTCGGTGGGCACAATCGATGGGCCCGGGATTGGCCGGGGAATGGACCGCCAACTGCAATCGGCTCCAACCCGCAATTTCATGCTGGCTGGCCAATTAACAGTCAGCCAGGGTGAAGCATGTGCCGAGAAGTTCACCGCTGCCGGAGTTGGGACTGGAAGAGGGCAGGCGCTGATGTCAAAGTGGGCGTGGCCAGCACTGAGGGAAAGCTGCCTCAGGGAGCTGAAGCCCTGAAAAATCAAAAATAAAGGTTTCAGAAGCTAAAGGAAAGTGCCCATGCATCATAATAAATCACCTGAAAATTTAACCCTCTTAATTGTCAGCTGGCACGCTTCCGACTTTTGCTGACCAAAATATCGCGCAGGTGCAGGATGAGGTCGGGACGCTCGCCCGACGTCATCATGTGTGATTTCACATCCGATTGGGTTGGGTCAGACTCAAACTACTCACTGAGTGAAAAAGTTTTTTCTCACCTCACATGTGCTTCTTTTGCAAGTCACTTTAAATTTGTGCCATCTCATTCTCAATCCTTATGAGTGGGAACATTTTCTCCCTATCTACTCTGTCCAACCGCCTCATTATTTTGAACACCTCTATCAATCTCCTCTTAGACTTCTTCTCTCCAAGGAGAACAGTCCCAACATCTCCAATCTATCCTTATAACTGAAGTTTCTCATCCTGAAGCAATTCTTGTAAACCTCTTCTGCACTCCCAATGCGTTCACATGCTTTCTATACTGTGGTGCCCGGAACAGTACATAATACTCCCCCTGAGGTCTAACTAGTGTCTTATAAAAGCTCAGCATAACTTCCTTGCTCTTGTACCCTGCCCCTTGTCATGAAGATATTAATGTACATAATGTTATTGGAATTTATTTCTAAATAGAGGTTTAGTCTGTGGGTATGCCTGTGTGTGTTAATTGGATTAAAGCCAGCTAGTCTGGGTGCTTTGATGAATAGTAGTTTTGAGATGTAAACAGTAAGGTAGAGTGCATTTGCATTTTGTTGAATAGGGCATTCAAGAAGGGGAGTGAAATCTTGCACCTAGCTAGGAGAGACCAAGCTTTATGTTTATATTACTAATAAAATTGGTATATGAAAGGGGGTTTATTGTTAGACAAGGTGGAGTTCAAAGGGCCTGGTGATACAATGTGAATTTACATTCACAGAGAAATGCTGGGCATAACAGAAAGCGGTTTTGTGTGTGCAGAGCAGAGGCATGTATCATCAAAGCAGGTGTAAGCCTACAACTGTCTGCAAAGGAACCAAAGTAAAAGGAACCTCATTTTGAATGTGTAAGGTGAAAATGCTTTGCCTGGTGTCTGCTTAAAGTCTAAGGGTTGTTGTTGCCTTAATGGAGATTAGTTTGGGAATTTGTTAAAAAGTTATGATAGTAGTCATTTGTAGCCATGTGTATATGTTTAACTTGTGTAAATTAGTAAATGTCTCATGTAGTTTGATATAAAAACCTCTCAAGAACTGGTGGTCTTATACCTGAATTTAGAGCTACACCTCAAACATACCACTTTCTTGTCATTTTGACATTACTAAAAGCTTGAGTTGAAGTTAAAATAAAATCTTTATACTCTGGTATGCCTCAGTTAACAGAAATAAAATGAGCAATCAGTTTAACTTTCCTGCATGGAAACACCCTTAGATTCGGAATTAGTTTGAGCAAAATGTTTCAGAGCCTTGATTGTTAATTTTGGCATTCATAAAGTACTCTGAATACTCAATGCGTTTACAACCAGTTAGTGTGTATATCATTGCCAATGGCCTATTTAGTGTTCATTCAGAACATTTGCAGTCGGCACTGATTTTATTGGGGGCGGAACTATTAACTATTTCAGCAGGGGAAACTCTTTCGAGTTACCAACAGTCACAGATTGCAACTTCTGTCGAGTACAATCACAATTCTTGGTTTTCCGGGAGTGGGACATGAACCCACAACCCTCTGATTCAAAGGCGAGGGTGCTATGAACTGAGCCACAGCTGACACCTCTTTAGCAGGGGAAACTATTTGAGTTACCAACAGTCACAGATTGCAACTCTTTCGGGTACAATCGCAGTTCTTGGTTTCCAGGAGTGGGACATGAACCCACAACCCTCTGATTCAAAGGCGAGGGTGCTATGGACTGAGCCACAGCTGACACCTCTTCAGCAGGGGAAACTCTTTGAGTTACCAACAGTCACAGATTGCAACTCTTTTCGAGTACAATCACAGTTCTTTCAGCAGGGGAAACAGCAGAGGGGAAAAGTTCCAGTTAATTATGGAGTGACGTTATTAATGGTGGAAGTTACTTCAGCCTTAATTTCCTGAGACTTTTGTGCTGTAAATTGGGCTCTATGATTGTCATAAGTCTCAGGAAATTCTGGGCCATTAATTAAGGAATTAAGGAGTTAACAGGAGCCCTATTACCATTGATTTGCAAATTGATTGCAAACACTTTTTGTATTTGTATTGACTCACAGAGCTTTATTAGCTCAGTGATTCAATGGTAAATCAAATTTTATCAGGAATTCAGACAGACCAAGAATGTAATCCTTAATCTACTTAAAATAATTTTCAATGTAGCAGACGGTCTTGCATCTCCCTCTTCCATCACACTTTTCTGCATTACCTCCATTAAATTATAAATTAAATCTTATAAATGCGATAGTTAAAGAATAAAATAAGTGCAATAACATGGCCAATCTGGAAATATTTCATATTTCCACTTATGAAGCCACAGTGAATCATCTGTTAGTTATCTTGTCATCTCATTTGTGGAAATATGAGTCCCATTTCCCAGCTTCCTATGGCAAAATCCTCTATTTCCTAACAAGCCTGCCAACATTATCCTACAGTGTGCTTTAACAGGACACATGGGCTGGAATATTTGCAGGGAAGATGTGGGTAAGAATGAAAATGGCTGAAGAATTTGGCAAGACTGAGGAGGCGAAGGTCCTCAGAATTCCATTAACAATTTTTAGCTCTGTTTCTGGTCCAGCAGGATGGAACATCAGCAGCAAGAGGCTGCAGCTGGGGACACATGGAGATGGTCCCTGGCAATCTGCAAGGGGAGAGACCTGACATTGGAGATGCCTGCGTTCAAGAGATTCACTACCCTCTGTTTCCTGTTAGTTAGCAAGTCGTCTATCCAAGCAAATAACCAAATGCTTTTATCTTGTGTGGTAATATTTTATGTGATACCTTATGAAATGCCTTTTGGAAATCCAAATACACTGGCCTGGATTTTTGCAACAATGGAGAACTTCTCCGTCATTGCAAAAATGGCGGAAGAGCCCAAAAATTGGAGGTCGTTTCCCCCTGTATTCCCAACATGACACCTACCATTTTCGCAGGGTGGGAATGGAGGTGGATCATGTTTTGCACATGCACATTTTGTGGAGGCAACTGCCCATATAAATCAGCAACTGCCTCCATTCATGTCTAATTTTGATGACTCAGGTGTGTGAAACACGACGTGAGCAGGTTAGACCTGCTAGAAATCTGAGCTTTGTGGTGTTCTTTGGAGAGGTAGAGTATCCCTTTAGATATGATCCTGGGACATCTTTAGGGTGGTCCAGTGCCCTTTGAGAGAGGTAAGGTGCCTCTTGGGATTGTTAAATGTAGGTATAAGTGTGCATAAAAAGTGCATAAACTCATTAACTGCCAAGCTCAGTGGAACTGTCAAAGTGTCAAAGTGAACTGTCAAAGGCAATTATCAAAAGTACCAAAATGAACTGTCAAAGGCAGCTTTCAAAAGCAATTGTCAAAAGTGTCCAAATTAAATACCAAAGGCAACTTCCAAGCTGTCATGCATTTAAAACTCCTGCCCTTTAAATCTTTGAAAAAATGCCTGGGGTGCTTAGAAAAAACATAGCTTGCTATTTCACTCTTTCCACCCAGCCCGCCTCCACATCTGGCAGCCTCCACACTTCTCCTGGGGTTGCCTGGCCGTGGGGTGAAAGATTATTGGGGGTAGGTGGGGATGTGGAGTTGAGGTTAAAATCAGATCAGCCATAATATTGTTGAATGGTGGGGCAGGCTCAAGGAGCTGAGTGGCCTATTCCTGCTCCTAATTCATATGTTTGAATGTACATATCCGCTTTGGAGTCAGTTGTAAGATACATCAGAGCAACCCAGGAAACTGAGGCTGCTTACATTTGTGTAATATTTTTACCTTTCTTCTTTCCCTGCAAGGCTCTTTCCCTCCATGGCAGGGACTTTACCATTGCTTCTTGAGGCTCACCGCCATCTTCCACATTACAGCCCCTGAAAGTAGTATTAAGACAGAAGGGAACTCTTCTGGTGACCCAGATCCCTCATGCCAATCTCTTTCCCCCACAACACCCTGCCACTACTGTCATTTGCACATGGGAAGTAGGGAAGAAACAATCAGCAGCTTTGCCCCATGGTGCAGGTGATGGGCAGGTAAATTCTGATTGGGACAGTGAGGTGGCAGTAAGCCTCAGTACCTGCATTTCCCTCATTCTGTGCTGCATTCCTCCTTAATTTCAGCCGGGATCACAGAGGAGCATTGCACCCCACACAACTTCTGCCATCCGGTGTCAAGATGACAGGCTGTGTAAAAAAAAATTAAATTGTACTTACATAATTACTTGAAAATGAGAGGGAAACTGAAGGGAAGAGACAAAAATGCAAGCAGAACGAAACTTTCATCTTTTGAATTTTTAATTAAATTGGATTTGAAGTGCATATTTTTGCAATTTAGTATTTACATTTCTATAATAAACCCACCACCGCTTTATTACTGTAATATGTGTCTGTTTCACCATCATAGTATTTTGAGCTGAAAATGTACTGAATTGGATGTTGCATGGCAAATTATTTCCGACAATTGCCAATAAACCTTGAAGGGTTAATAGTGGACTTCAAAATCCAATCATCTTCAATTGGTTTATCTCATTGAAAACAATTAATTCATTTCTTTTAGATGGAAAAGCATTATTGACAGTCTCTGACAATACATATATAGATTTATAAGAGGATGCGAGGGCAAGAATAACTTTCAGGATTGAAAATTATGAAAATAGGCCAACAGAATTGAATGATTTCTCATGGCAGAAGTGATGGTTGTGAGAGAACACAATTTGGATCTTTAAAATGCTAAAAGGCATGAATAATGTGGGAGTTAAGCAGCTCATTTAACTTCCAACTGCAGGACCAGAGGAAATGAGTATAAAATTAACATGCCTCAAGCAAAACTCTGAAGGCAGAGGAGCATGTTAATGGGGTGGTGAAAAAGGCATATGGGACACTTGCCTTTATCAATCGAGGCATAGATTACAAAAGTAGGGAGGTCATGTTGGAGTTGTATAGAACCTTAGTGAGGCCACAGCTGGAGTTCTGTGTGCAGTTCTGATCGCCACATTATAGGAAGGATATGATTGCACTGGAGGGGGTGCAGAGGAGATTCACCAGGATGTTGCCTGGGATGAAACATTTAAGTTATGAAGAGAGATTGGATAGACTTGGGTTGTTTTTGTTGGAGCAGAGAAGACTGAGGGGCGACCTGATCGAGGTGTACAAGATTATGAGGGGCATGGACAGGGTGGATAGGGAGCAGCTGTTCTCCTTAGTTGAAGGGTCAGTCACAAGGGGGCATAAGTTCAAGGTGAGGGGCAGGCGGTTTAGGGGGTATGTGAGGAAAAACTTTTTTACTCAGAGGGTGATGATGGTCTGGAATGCGCTGCCTGGGAGGGTGGTGGAGACGGGTTGCCTCACATCCTTTAAAAAGTACCTGGATGAGCACTTGGCATGTCATAACATTCAAGGCTATGGGCCAAGTGCTGGTAAATGGGATTAGGTAGGTAGGTCAGGTGTTTCTCACGTGTCAGTGCAGACTCGATGGGCTGAAGGGCCTCTTCTGCACTGTGATTCTGTGAAAACTAACAATTTGGAGATTTTTTTCCTCCACATTGTGTATTATGTGAAATAAACTTCCATCAAAAACACTTAATGCTGTGCCAGTTAACCAATTAAAAAGGGGCTACATGATAGCAATGGTAGTTGAAAGTGAACTCTCAATTTGAACAATATAACCATCACAAAAAAAGTTAAAAGACAGACTTGTATTTATATAGGGCCTTTCATGACATCAGGACATTTAAGGTGGTAGATGGGGTACCAATCAAGTGGACCGCTTTAACCTGAATGGTATAGAGTGATGAGTGTTACAGCATCAAAATGGCTCAGTAGTACCATCATTGACTGAGCAATTGAATTCTAAAAGACATAGCTGCCTAACTGCACTTTGAGACAGGTGGTGAGAGAACGTACTTGATCTCGCTCGCACCAGTGTCACAGATGTATCTATCCATCATTACATTGGCAGGAATGACCACATTTAGGACTCCCTCCTAAGGTATCCACCACCACAGATGTAATTCTTCAGTCCATTTGATTCACTCCATGTGACACCAAGGAATGGCTGAGCACCAAAGGCAACAAGCCACGACATACCCGCTGGAGTGCTGAGGACCTGTGCTTCAAAACTAACCTTGTTCCTAGCTAAGCTATTCCAGTACATTAGCACATACAAATTAATCCGATATATCCTGCCTACAAAAAGCAATTAGTAATCCAACTCAGCTAGTTGCGACCTGATCAGCCTAATTTTCAGTCATCAGCTAAGTGTTGGAAGGCAATGCAAACAGTGCTGTCAAGTGACACTTACTTACCGATAACCTGCTCATCAATGAGGATGGCAGCTGGTGGAATTTAAAGAATTTCAGTTAATAAATCTGGAATTGAAAAGCTCGTCTCAGTAATAGTGACCATGAAACCATTGTCAATTGTCATATAAACCCATCTGGTTCACTATTGCCCTTTAGGGAGGTGTCAGTTGTGGCTCAGTTCATAGCACCCTCGCCTTTGAATCAGAGGGTTGTGGGTTCATGTCCCACTCCCGGAAACCAAGAACTGTGATTGTACTCGAAAGAGTTGCAATCTGTGATTGTTAGAGGTGTCAGCTGTGGCTCAGTCCATAGCACCCTCGCCTTTGAATCAGAAGGTTGTGGGTTCATGTCCCACTCCCAGAAACCAAGAACTGTGATTGTACTCGAAAGAGTTGCAATCTGTGACTGTTGATAACTCGAAAGAATTGCCCTTTAGGGAGGTGTCAGCTGTGGCTCAGTTCATAGCACCCTCGCCTTTGAATCAGAGGGTTGTGGGTTCATTTCCCACTCCCGGAAAACCAAGAACTGTGATTGTACTCGAAAGAGTTGCAATCTGTGACTGTTGATAACTCGAAAGAGTTTCAATTGAGATTAAAGAAACTGGGGGTTTGCTTTGCAATATATCATTGCCCTTTAGGGAAGGAAATCAGCTGTCCTTACCTGGTCTGGCCTACATGTGACTCCAGATCCACAGCAATGTAGTGGATTCTTAAGTACCCTCTGCAATGGCCCAGCAAGCCACTCAGTTGCTTCAAACTGCTACGAAATCTACAAAAGGAATGAAAGTGGACGGATCACCCAGCATCGACCAAGGCACCAGAAGTGACAATGGCAAACCCAGCCTTGATGACCCTGCATTGTCCTCCTTAGTGACAACTGGGGGCTAGTGCCAAAATTGGGAGAGCTATCAAGCGACAGTCTGGCACTGTCATACTCACAGAATCATACCTTACAGACAATGTCCCAGATGCCACCATCACCATCCTTGGGTATTTCTTGCCAGTGGGACCTGTGGCAGCACAGTGGTATACAGTTGGGAGGGAGTTGCCCTGGAAGTTCTGAACATCGACTCTGGATCCAATGAAATCTCATGGCCTCAAGTCAAATGTGGGCAAGGAAACCTCCTGCTGGTTACCACCTACTCCATCCCTCCCACCCTCACCTCAGCTGATGAATCAGTGCTCCTCCATATTGAACACCACTTGGAGGAAGCACTGAGGGTGACGAGGGTACAGAATGTACTCTGGGCAGGGGCCCACCATCAGGAGTGGCTTGACAGCACCACTACTGACCGAGCTAGCTGAACCCTAAAGTACATAGCTGCTAGACTGGGCCTGTGGCAGGTGGTGAGGAAACCAACAAGAGGGAAAAACCTACATGACCTCATCCTCACCAATCTACTTGTTGCAGATGCATTTGTCCATGACAGTATTGGTAGGAGTAAACAGCACACAGTCCTTGTGGCGACAAAGTCACGTGTTTACAATGAGGATACCCTCCATCGTGTTGTGTGGCAATCCCACAACCAACGGATCAAATCTAGGCTTTGCAATCCTGCCACATCCAGTCATGAATATTGATGGACAATTAAACAACTAACTGGAGGAGGAGGCTCCACAAATATCTCCATTCTCAATGATGGGGGAGCCCAGCACATCAGTACAAAGGACATGGCAGAAGCATTTACAACCATCTTCAGCCAGAAATGCCAGGTGGCTGATCCAGCATCACAGGTGCAAGACAATTCAATTCACTCCATGTGATATCAAGAAATAGCTGAAGGCACTGGATACTGCAAAGGCTATGGGTCCTGACAATATTCTGCAATAGTACGAAAGACTTGTGCTCCAGAATGAGCTGCACCCTTAGCCAAACTATTCCAGTACAGCTACAACACTGGCTTTTACCCGGCAATGTGGAAAATTGCCCAGTATGTCCTGTCCACAAAAAACAGGACAAATCCAACCTAATTACCGCCCCATCAGTCTACTATTGATCATTAGTAACGTGATGGAAAAGTTGGTCAACAGTGCTATCAAGCGACACTTACTCAGCAATAGCCTGCTCATTGATGCTCAGTTTGGTTTCTGTCAGGTCCACTCAGCTCCTGACCTCTTACAGCCTTAGTCCAAACATGAAAAAGAGAGCTGAACTCTCAAGGTGAGATGAGAGTGACTGCCCTTGGCATCAAGACAGCATTTGACTGAGTGTGACATCAAGGAGCCCTAGCAAAACTGAAGTCAATGGGAATCACAGGGAAAACTCTCCACTAGTTGGAGTCTTACCTAGCACAAAGGAAGATGGTTGTGAATGTTGGAGGTCAGTCATCTCAGCCCCAGGACATCGCTGCAGGAGTTCCTCAGGGTTCCTACCTGGGACCAGAGCAGAGGTATGTTGGGAGCTGGGAGCAGCATAAATAGAGCCCGAGGATCGGGGCGCAGCCTTTACTACCTGGGAGCCGATCAGATGCAGGTCGGGAACCAGGAGCATTTCAGCTTCTGAAGAAACTGAGTGGAGGAAAACAACTGTGACATCACAGGAAACCAGTAAGTTGATTGGCCAGTAAATACTTGGAGTAAGGGACAGTGTGTTAAAAGCCAGCTTAGGACACAGGCGTTAAGGTGCACCTATAAATAACAAGAAGTAAAACTTTAAAATAAAAAAATACATAAAACATATAAATTTAACTGAAACTTAAAGCTAAAATTTAACTTTAAAGCTATAGCTTATTCCCTACACGCACAATAGCACATATAACTTAAACTATCTCTAGTTCCTAACAACATCCAGATCTGTTGCTGCTCAGCTGCTCCTGTTCCGACTTTGAATATTTGTATACTTTGTATACCACACCTCTTTACCCCGTGCACTGAATTCCCATATGAGCATTTATTCGCTACTCACTCAGTCTCCGCCTCACTCTGGCGTAGTCGCCTGTCTTACGAACCGTGTTGATTGAAAATCCTGCCTCTTATATGGAACCTCTGATGAGTTACTAGCTAGTTTAGCTTCCTGCTACAGTAAGTAACACCACTTGAGCCAATGCTTTCAGATGATTGACAGATAACTGCCGCTCCAGGTAGTTCTCTATTTAACAAATGAGCCTACTCACTTATGTCAGATCTTGATTCTTAATCTACAGTTAAAGCTGAAACGGACTGATCAGAACTTACTACTTGAGCCTAATTCGCTACTCACTCAGTCTCTGTCTCACTCCGGCATAGTCGCTGGTTTCCTCGCGTGTCCCTTACTGACCGATTGATTGCCATTCCATCCACCAGCTTAGATATCCACTCTCTACAACAGTGTACTGTGGCTGCAGTGTGTACTGTCTATAAGATGCACTGCAGCAAGTTGCCAAGGCTTCATTGGCAGCACATCCCAAACCCGCAATCCACATCACGTAAAAGGGTAGAAGTAGTTGGTACATAGGAACACCATCACCTTCAAATTCTTCTCCAAGTTACACAGCTTCCTGACTTGGATATATGTCACCTTTCCGTCATTGTTGCTGAGTCAAAATCCTGGAATTCCCTACCAAATAACTCTGTGTGAGTACATTCACCACCAGGACTACAGCAGTTCAAGGTAGAATGGGAAACTACATTAAACAATATGACAGTAGACAAACAATGACTAGCATTTAAAGAGTTAATGCATCATTTGCAACAAATATAAAAATATATTACTTTAAGGCAGAAACCTCCCAAAGAAAAAACTGTGGCTAACAAGACGAGTTAACAATTGTATTATATCAAAGGAACAAACTGAAAATGGGCAGAATCTTACCAACCCCGTAGAGCCGGCTTTAGAGGTGGTGGTATGGGGAAATTCAGATAGATGTACATCGGATCATCTCCTCGATGCTGACCCTCTGGGATAGTTTCTATGGGTTAGCTGCATCAGAATTGGCAACCATGCTCACAGAAGCAGGCAGCCAGTTAAGGCCCTACTTGGGTGCCATTTTCAGAAGCAGCATTTTTCCGGTGTCAGGTGAGCACCCTGCTGAAGCTGTAACCTGGCACCTGGAGACGACCTCCCAGCAACAGGTCAGGGGGTTGTCGGAGCCTCCTCTTAATGCCCCAATCATGGAGCTGCACAGATGAAAAGGCCACAGCCATGGCCACAATCAATTCTGTGGAGGGGTTTCCACCCCGTACTGATGGCTCCAATAGCTGAGAGCCTTTTTAAATTTTTTTAAATTTTCAGCAAGTTTCTGAGAGCATCTCCATTTTGAGGCACTCTTCTGGTCCCTGACCTGCCTCAGCAGCACCCACCTCTCCAGGTGAGCCTGCCGTCTGTTTAGTATTTTGATATGGCTTCACGCCTTGGGAACCCACCTGCAATTCTTAATTAGACAGCGAATGCAGAGGTGGCCTCTTAATTGGTCGCCTTCCATAGATTGTGCTAGACGGTGCAAGCTGCCTTGGAAACTAGAGTTGGTTCCAATGTCTGAAAATTTTTAAAACTGAGAAGATTCTTTTTTTTTCATCCTTTCATGGGATGTGGACTTCACTGGCTGGGCCAGTATTTATTGCCCATCCCTGGTTGCCCTTGAGAAGGTGGTGGTGAGCTGCCTTCTTGAACCACTGCAGTCCATGTGTTATAGGTACACCCACAGTGCTGTTAGGAAGGGAGTTCCAGGATTTTGACCCAGCAGCAGTGAAGGAACGACGATGTATTTCCAAGTCAAGATGGTGAGTGACTTGGAGGGGAACTTACAGGTGGTGATGTTCCCATCTGTCTGCTGCCCTTGTCCTTCCAGATGGTAGAGGTCATGGGTTTGGGAGGTGCTGTCAAAGGAGCCTTGGTGAATTCCTGCAGTGCATCTTGTAGATGGTACACACTGCTGCTACTGTGCAATTGTGGTGGAGGGAGTGAATGTTTGTGGATGTGGTGCCAATCAAGCGGGCTGCTTTGTCCTGTTCAATGTCAAGCTTCTTGAATGTTGTGGGGGCTGCACTCTTCCAGGCAACTGGGGAGTATTCCATCACGCCCCTGACTTGTGCCTTGTAGTTGGTGGACAGGCTTTGGGGAGTCAGAAGGTGGGCTACTCATCACATGATTCCTAGCCTCTGACCTGCTGTTGTAGCCACAGTATTTATATGGCTAGTCCAGTTCAGTTTCTGGTCAATGGTAACCACCAGGATGTTGATAGAGGGGGATTCAGTGATGGTAATGCCATTGAACATTAAGGGGTGATGGCTGGATTCTCTCTTGGGCATGTCAGCCCAAACCTGGATATTGTCCAGTTCTTGCTGCATTTGGACATTGACTGCTTCAGTATCTGAGGAGCCGTGAATGGTGCTGAACATCATGCAATCATCAGCGAACATCCCCACTTCTGATCTTATGATGGAAGGAAGGTCATTGATGAAGCAGCTGAGGATGGCTGCACCGAGGACACTACCCTGAGGGACTCCTGTGGTGATGTCCTGGAGCTGAGATGACTGACCTCCAACAACCACAACCATCTTCCTTTGTGCCAGGTCTGACTCCAACCAGCGGAGAGTTTTCCCCCGATTCCCATTTTGCTAGGGCTCCTTGATGCCACACTGTCAAATGAGAACTTGATGTCAAGGGCAATCACTCTCACTTCACCTTGGGAGGTCAGCTCTTTTGTCCAAACTCTTTGTTTGAACTAAGGCTGTAATGTGGCCCTGGCGGAACCCAAACTGGGCATCAGTGAGCAGGTTATTGCTAATCAAGTACAGCTTGAAAGCAATGTTGATGACCCCTTCCATTACTTTACTGATGATGGAGAGTAGACTGATGGGGCAGTAATTGGCCGGGTTGGATTTGTCCTGCCTTTTGTGTACAGGACATACCTGGGCAATTTTCCACGTAGCAGGGTAGATGCCAGTGTTGTAGCTGTACTGGAACAACTTGGCTAGGAGCGCAGCAAGTTCTGGAGCACAAGTCTTCAGTACTATTGCCGGGATACTGTCACGGCCCATAGCCTTTGCAGTATCAAGTGCCTTCAACCGTTTCTTGATATCACATGGAGTGAATCAAATTGGCTGAAGACTGGCATCTATGATGCTGGGGACCTCCAGAGGAGGCCGAGATGGATCATCCACTCGGCACTTCTGGCTGGAGATTGTAGCAAATGCTTCAGCCTTATCTTTTGCACTGATTTGCTGGGCTCCTTCATCATTGAGAATGGGGATATTTTTGGAGCCTCCTCCTCCAGTAAGTTGTCCACCACCATTCATGGCTGGATGTGACAGGACTGCAGAGCTTAGATCTGATCCGTTGGTTGTGGGATCACCTAGCCCTGTCTATCACTTGCTGCTTATGCTGTTTGGCATGCAAGTAGTCCTGTGTTGTAGCCACCAGGTTGACACCTCATTTTTAGGTACGCCTGGTGCTGCTCCTGGCATGCCCTCCTGCACTCTTCATTGAACCAGGGTTGATACCCTGGCTTGAAGCTAATGGTAGAGTGAGGGATATGCCAGCCATGAGGTTACAGATTGTGTTTGAGTACAATTCTGTTGCTGCGGATGGCCCACAGCACCTCATGGATGTCCAGTCTTGAGTTGCTAGATCTGCTGGGTCAGTCCTGCTGGTGGGACAGGACATACCAAGGGATGGTGATGGTGGTGTCTCGGACATTTTCTGTAAGGTATGATTCTGTGGGGATGACTATGTCAGGCTGTTGCTTGACTAGTCTGTGAGACAGCTCTCCCAATTTTGGCACTAGCCCCCATATGTTAATAAGGAGGACTTTGGCATTCTCAGCCCTGTTGACCCTGCATTGTCGATACCGGGTGGTCCATCTGGTTTCGTTCCTCTTTTGAGGCTTCGTAGCAATTTGATACAACTGAGTAGCTTGCTAGGCCATTTCAGAGGCGTGTAAGAGTCAACATGTAGGCCAGACCAAGTAAGGACGACAGATTTCCTTCCCTAAAGTTGGATTTTTTACAACAATCAACAACGGTTCCATGGTCATCGTTAGACTTTTAATTCCAGATTTTTATTGAATTGAAATTCCACCATCTGCTGTGGCGGGATTTGAACCGGGGACCATTACCCTGGGTTTCTGGATTACTAATCCAGTGACAATACCACTACACCATCACCTCCCGCTGAGCATTCCACCTGAGTATTGCTGAAGAAAAGAGACATTATTATCAAAGCTTTTCATCTTGCACTCATCAGGACATTTCACAATTCACATCCAAGGGAGACAACAAATTTATACTGTAGAAGAGAGTGCTGATTGGTTGGCAGTGTAATTCTTGGCACACTGAGGATTATTTGGCAAATGTTGTCCAATCGTGAATCACACCTAATATGTGTTTTGAGTTTTTCAAGGATGGGCTGTTGGGTACAGTCTGTACCTTGCCTGTTGTGAACAGTGGAAGGGACATGCTGTTTTATACAATCTGCCAGTCTTTAGGATGTACGGCCTACATATCTATACACTGTCACTGAAATTCATATACCACATTACTCATTTATGTGATAGGCAGAATGTGTTCTTGGCTTGACGGCAGCATCCTGTTAGTTGCGAATACCACTCGTGTTGCTACTGCATAGTAGCAGTGTGAAACAGCTAGCTTTACCTGTTACTCAAATTTTTGGGATACCTTGCCCTTCCAGGGTAATCTGAGGTCGACTGGGCACTTTTCAGGACTGAAAGTGATGGCCTTAAGTCTGTTCATGAGTTTGTGTGATATAATGATTTGATCAGGTTAGCCATTATCTCGCAGAAAGTCTTTGACCAATCAGAATCCACTTGCCAACCAATCAGCACTCTCTTCTCATACTGTATAACTTTGTTGTCTCCCCTGGATATGTATTCTTGCAAAATGTCCTGATGAATGCAAGGCAAAAAGCTTTGAAAAACATGTCCATTTTTCTGCAATACTCAAGATTCTGCCCATTGTTACCAAAGAGAATAGTAAACTTGGGGATTGGGAGGATTTCAGAATTCAGGAAAGGAGAACTGCAAAATTGATAAGGAAAGAGAAAAGCATATGGGAGTAGACTAGCAAGATACATAAAAACAGATTGTAAACATTTCTATAGGTATGCAAATAAGAAGAGATTAGTGAAAATATACATGGGCCCATGAGAGAAAAGACAGGTGAAATGACAGAGACATTAAACAAATAATTTGTACCTGCCCTTCAAGATAGAAGCCATAATAAGATAGAGATGAGGAGAAATTTTTTCCCTCAGAGGGTCGTTAGTCTGTGGAAATCTCTCTCCCAGAGAGCAGTGGAGGCAGGATCATTGAATATTTTTAAAGCTGAGTTAGATAGGTTCTTGATTGACACGGGAGTCAAAGGCTATAGGGGTTCGACATGAAATAGAGCTGAGGCCATAACCAGATCAGCCACGGTCAATTATCAAATGGCTGAGCAGGCTCCAGGGGCCGAATGGTCTACCTGCTCCTAATTTGTATGCTCGTATATGAAACATTCCAGAGATAATGGAGAACATGGATTTTCATCCATGAACCAGAAATCATGAGTCGGGCCTTTCCTGACATTGCAATCCCACCTCCTACCCAGCAGTGGCCACCCATGCTATCTTCATCATTGGAGAGGTTGGGGAGGGGCATAGGATGGGCTGGAGTTGGAGCCATTGACTCCGGAAACAGGCCCAAGACAGGAACGGAAGCAGGCAGATGCCACAGAAGGTAGGTTAGAAGGCCTCCATTCACTGGGACATCAATCCAGTTATACGTGAATGTTAAGCACCCTCACCCTCACTCTTCACCATCTGTTCATCTATTTCAAAGGCACAACAGATGATCAGATTGTCAATCAAAGAAAAGATTAAATCACAGGAGAAAATTGACGCATTAAAATCTGAATCTCAGTACTGCTGAGTGAAGTACTATGGGTGAGGTACTGTAATGCATCCGAACACTTTCACAATGCTGGTTAATTTAATGGCCACTTACTTTTTCTAAACAAACCCTTATTATTAATCACTGTATTCAAAACATATTTAACTTGTCATATAGCATTTAAGCGTGACATATGAAGTTGTCAATACCTTTTTGAATCAACCTGTCAAAAGATTCCCGACTCCAGACTAGGCTTATCCCATAGTTCATGACTCTCCTGAGTCTCCTGCCAAATGGGTCCAGCTCAGTGGAAATTATCAGGGGATCTAAAATGCCCACACCCACACAATGGGATAGGCAAGGGCAGTATTTATGTGTGTAGGCTCGCTACCCGCACCCTTATCCTGCATCCTTAAAAACCCCACATGTTGGGAATGGGGCAGGAATGCTGAAATCACATACCGTCTGCCATTTTTAAATTCCAACTGCCTCCTTTCCAACACAGACAAAGGCATGAAAATCCAGCCCCAAATGTCTCTTAAGAATGAGGAACTTAAGGAAGTCAGTATAAGTAAATAAATAATCCTGGAGAAATTAATGGGACCAAGTGGCGAAAATCCCCTGGCCCTGTACCCTATGGATTGAAAAGAGGAAGCTGCAGAGTGTGTGGATATATTGGTTTTGATCTTCCAGAATTCCTTAGAATCTATAATAGTTCTCAAGGATTGGAAGGTAACAGACATAATCCTGCTATTTAAGAAGTGGGGAAGAGAGAAAATGGAGAACTACAGGCTAGTTAGTCTAACATCAGTAGTAGGCAAAATGCTCAAATCTGTTATTAGGGATGTGCTAACAGGCCACTTAGAAAATCATTGTATGATTAAGCAGAATCATCACAGATTTATGAAAGGGAAATCTTGTTTGACGAAGCTCTACTTTCACTAATCTTTGTGTCATCCAACCTATGCCTTTATTATCCATCCTATCTCATACCAAATCCCTTTTCCCCATCACCCTCATCCTCATCCTTTCGTGCTGACCTACACTAGTTTACATGAATCCAAAAGCTTCAACCCATCCCTCCATTGGCTTGTCCCTCCCTCCCTAACCAGAATTGGCTAGCAGACATGAAACAGAGAGTAGGAATAAATGGGTCTTTTTCAGAATGGCAAGCAGTGACCAGTGGGGTACCGCAGGGATCAGTGCTTGGGCCCCAGCTATTCACAATGATTTGAATGAGGGAACCAAATGTAATGTTTCCAAGTTTGCTGATGACACGAAGCTCGGTGGGAATGAGTGGTGAGAAGAATGTTAAAAGGCTTCAAGGCGATTTAGACAAGTTGAGTGAGTGGGCAAATACATGGCAGATGCAGTATTACATGGATTAGTGTGAAGTTATCCACTTTGATAGGAAAAACAGAATGGCAGAGTATTATTTAAATGGTGATAGATTGGGGAATGTTGATGTACAAAGGGACCTGGGTGTCCTCGTACACTAATCACTGAAAGCAAGCATGCAGGTGCAGCGAGCAATTAAGCAGGCAAATGGTATGTTGGCCTTCATTGTAAGACGACTTGAGTACAGGAGCAAGGATGGCTTACTGCAGCTATACAGGGGCTTGGTGAGATCACACCTGGAATATTGTGTGCAGTTTTGGTCTCCTTACTTAAGAATGGATATACTTGCCATAGAGGAAGTGCAACAAAGGTTCACCAGACTGATTCCTGGGATGGCAGGATTGTTATATGAGGAGAGGTTGGGCCGACTAGGCCTGTATTCACTGGAGTTTAGAAGAATGAGAGGGTATCTCATTGAAATGTATAAAATCCTGACAGGGCTGGACAGACTGGATGCAGGGATGATATTCCCTCTGGCTTGGGGGTCTAGACAAGGGGTCACAATCTCAGGATACAGGATGGGCCATTTAGGACTGAGATGAGGAGAAATTTCTTCACTCAGAGGGTGGTGAACCTGTGGAATTCTCTACCACAGAGGGCTGTGGAGGCCAAGTCACTGAATATATTTAAGAAAGATATAGATAGAATCCTGGACTCTAAAGGCGTCAAGGGATATGTGGAGAGAGCGGAAGCATGGTGTTGAGATAGAGGATCAGCCATAATCATATTGAATGGCGGAGCAGGCTCGAAGGGCCAAATGACCTACACCTGCTTCTATTTTCTATGTTTCCCTATCTGTGTAATTATCTCCAGTGGTACAACCTTCTTCCACCTTGCACACATCATGCCCCTGATTCTGGCCCCTTGTAGAATCCTGTCCACATCACCACCTCCATTGGTGGGTGTACCTGCAGCCGCGAGAGCCTATGCTTTTAAGTTTACTCCCTAGACCCTTCTGCCCTTCCTTAAAACCCACCACTTTGACAAAGCGTACAATCACCACTTTGGCTTGCCATCCATTTTCTTCCACTTGCATGTCTGTGCAGTACATTGGGATTTTTTCAACATTAAAAGTGCTATATAAATGCATGTTGCTGCACAAATTTTAAAATCCTGTTCAAAGCTCCTGATAATCAAAAGGCTCAGAATCCACCCACTCTGACTAAGCACTTAAACAATGAAGTATGGAAACTTTAACAGAACTTCTAGTCTTTTTATTAAACCATCAAAGCTTATAAAACTAATTCAGATTAAATTACAATGTTGAAAGGAAGTTCACTTTTTTGTAAGATTAAGTGTGGTATGAAGGATGTAAGAAATACCATCAACATGGTAGATAGGAAACATAAATCTTGGTACTCCATAAAGACCAAACACCAGTCCTACGGCAACTAATGGAAACTGAGTACATTGAGGGAGAATTCATCCATTTGTTTACTAGATTCCATGGCAGCCAATGCTACTCGCCAGTCTGCTCAATGAGCTTTGTCACACTTTACCACCTGTCCATTGCAGAAAGTGTCATTCATGCCTAGAAGTTAGACAGCAGAATACCAGACCACTAGGTGTAGTTATCTTCATTTAAATAGCTAATCAAAATATAGAGGATGCTGGAAATCAGAAATAAAAGAAATTCTGGAAATATTCAGCTGGTCAGGCAGCACCTATGATGAGAGAAACAGAGTTAACAAGCGGAATTTACCCAGGCAAGGGGAGACGGTTTGGATCCATGTGGAAGTTAAATCCTCTAAAAATGACATCAGGTCAGGATCCCTACTTTATCGCATCATCTTCAGGTTTTTACAGAGGCAGGCAAGTGGGGAAGCCCTTTGGAAGCCACTGAAGATACATATAAAGCCAATGAAGTAGTTCTTTAATCCTGCATTCTGACTTTCACTGCCAGTGCACGGGTTGCATGGTGTTTCTACATCTCACCAGGTTGGAGGAGGTGAGTGCAGTGGGAAGTCATTGTTGAATGTTTCAACAGCATAAAGGTTGTAACAGTATAAAGGCTATAATCAGCAAGCTTGTTGTTAGCCACAGTGAAATCCTAACACTTACAGAAATAGTTCTTTCAACCTGAATTCGCTAGTTTCTATGGGATTTGCAACTTTGCCCAGTAACTTCCAAGTTTCCAAGTGCCTTAGAGCCACAGCAACAGGAAGAACAATTCCAGCGACAAGCAGCGCCTGCTTTCTCCATAGCCACATGCAACTCCACAGGACAGAGGGGATGGATACAGAGCTGCACCTCAAAGGAGATGACACCCCCAACTCACGGTTTATAGGCCAAGTGTCAACTTCCTTAAAATGTCCTAACAACAGTACATTAGAAGGCAGATAGTCGCAGACACCTCAACCTTCTGGAAGCAGATCTCTGCCTAAGAGGATCTGATGGCTTTCAAGGTAACCACAGCCCTCAATTTCTTTGCATCAGGTTCCTTCCATGGGTCTGTTGGTGACATCTGCAGGATCTCACAATCTGCAGCCCACAACTGCATCACCCAGGTCACCAATGCCTTGTTTACAAAAGTCGCAAACTATATTCATTTTGCCACAGATGAGGCGACTCAAACCCAGAGAGCTGTTGGCTTTGCGTCACTTGCAAGGTGTGATTAATTGCACTCATGTGGCAATCAAGGCACCATCAGATCAGCCAGGAGTCTTCATTAATCGGAAGGGCTTTCCACTCCTTTAATGTGCAACTGGTCTGTGACCATTGAAGAACATCATGTATTCTGCCAGGTATCCAGGGAACTACCATGATTCTTTCATGCTTTGGCAGTCTCATCGACTGGTGGTGTTCTCTCCACCAAAAAACCTCAGCAATTGGCTCCTGAGAGACAAGCTACACACTGAAGACCTTGCTGCTGTCACAGCGAGGACTCCTACCACAGAGGCATAGGAGAGGTACACAGGAGCCATGACAACACCAGGACAACAATAGAGCAAGACATTGGCTTCTTCTAAATGAGAATCTGCTGCCTGGACAGATCTGGAGGCACCCTTCAATATGCCCCAGCAAAGGTACAACACAGCACTATAGAGAGGACCGGAGCTGCAGTAAAGAAAGTGGACAGTGTTGCATCGTTGGAAAAGGAGGGGAGGAGGAGCCATATGTGCTTACAGCCACACACCTGACTGCCAGGCAAGATGATGCAGGCACGCTTCACTTGAAAGTGTGCCTTCAGCAAACTACACTTTCCATCAAAAATCCTGTGCCACCACCACCCCTTGAACACACTCCATTCCTACAGTCAATCAGCCAGCCACACTCTCTCCTCCTCCTTGAGAGTGCTCATTTCATTCACCTGAAGGAAACTGACCAGGGTCAGTGGGGAATCAACAAAGTAGAGGGCAGGACAATGAGGAGTTCACATAAATTCATGCTTTCATTGAAACAAAAGGCATTAATGAAGTGCTAGCACTTTTATAAGCCCCAGGTAAATCCCTTTCTGCAACTAAGATATCTTCCCCTTGCGCTTTTTATTACATCGATGTGGTGCTGCCCTTGTGACTTCAGCAGACCTGGAGTCAGGCTGCTCTTTCCCCAGCCCTGACACAAGATGTCTGTGGCGGACATCCTCCTGGTTTTGGAGCCCGTGAGAGCTACGCCTAAAACTGACCATTTGCATCTGTGCAGGATCAGACTCGATCATCATGGCAGGAGGCAACATGTGCAGCTTTGAGGGGAGTTGGACAAAAAATGAGAAATCAGATTGTCTTGAGAAGAGCCCCCGCTGTCTTGAGCCCTTTACATACCTTCCCTCTCAGGGCCCACCTGCACTTCCCTGCTAACCAAGGGCAGGACAGCATTCGGCTACATGTTACTGAGGTATTGAACACAAAGGTGAGGCTTTGCTCGATCTTCTGTAAACTGACAGCCAGAGTATAGGCCATTGGTCTGGGACAGCATGCACTTGGTCATGTCTGATTTGCCATAAGGTGGCCACTCTTTCAGTGGAAGTGGTCATTACTGCAAGTGCCTGAGACATCATGGCACTCATGTTTGAGATAAACTCCTCCATTCTCTTTGTAAGGGTGTGCACTGCCTCAGGAAACCTGACAGAGGCACACTTATTTCCTGCTGCTGCTCCGCAAGTTACCTTTTTATGTATGACACCCGCCCCCCCAACCCCAAGGCTCAGCACCTGTGTCCAGCTGAGCAGAGCTTGAAGTATCCTTCACCCTGCAATGAGGACTCTCTGCTCTACCTGTGTCCAAAACCTGCTCCTACTCATATGTACAACTCTATCTTTAATGCTGTATCCACTAAGGTCTGTGTATCTGCACTGGAATCAGGTGACAGTGCATCTTCAAAGTGCCTTCCTCTTCTGAAGCTCATCAAGCAGTTCCGTCATCCCCTATATTGGAACACGTGAAGGGTCTGTGGGAGATGAAATACATGAGTTAGCGCTGAAAGTAGGTGAAATAAGGTACAAATGTAGTATAGTGCACCAATAAGCGAGATGCACTCTTGAGGATATTGCAGTGCTCCCCTTGATCAGTCCAGGCAGTGGAACATCCCCTTGAGCAGCCCAATAGTCTTCTCAATTATCGCCCCTGTAGAGGCATGACTTCTATTGTACCCCTCCTCCGCTTCTGTCCTTGGGGGTTGGAGTGGCGTCATGAGCCACCTTTTCAGGGGATAGCCTCCGTCACCCAAGAGCCAACCATCCAACTGAGCTGGAGCAACGAAGAGCCTTGGCACCTGGGAGTGCTGCAGGATATATGCATCAGTGGAGCTGCCGGATACCTGGCACAGACCATCCATTAATAGTGAGCAGGGAGATTCAAGCCAACCTTACACTGTGCCCTGTGGTCATGAACAATCTGGACGTTGATGGAGTGGAAGCGCTTTCTGTTGACAAAGGCACCCGGCTCATTCGCTAGGACCTTTATGACTACATGAATATAATCTATGGCACCCTAGATGCGGGGGAACCCAGCAATTGCAGAAAAGCCTCTGGCTCGTTCAGCCTGGCTGACTTCGTCGGTCTGGAAATGAATGAAGATCATCACCCATCTGAACAGAGTGTCAGTGACCAGCTTGATGCAGCTGTGGGCAACAGGTTGGGAAACGCCATAGAGGGCAGAATTGTATGTCTCACAGGCGGGTGCATGCCCGACCTGAGCGGACGTGAAATAGCGCGAGATGATGTCAGGCGAGTGTCCCAGCGTCATCCTGCACGCGAGCAATCTTCAGGTAGGCGGGGACACGCGGGTGGCGTAGCCACGCCCAACAACAATTAAAAGGCCACTTAAAGCTATTAAAAAGCCAACTGTACTCAATTTTACGTTGCCCATGCAACAAGCTCAAAATCGCACGGGCAAAAAGGGGCAGGCGGGCAGTCCACTTTTAACAAAACCAAGGGCGGGATAAATTGGATCAGCAGAATTGCCATTGTGAGTAGTGAGGAGTTTAGGAGATAGTTTGCTGTTGGGTGCTTATTAGAACTTGACAGCTTCATCTCTGTTCTGAGCTTCATTCTTTGCAATTCTAAGCTTCATTTCAGGACTCATTGGTGTCTCCAAGGCCCCTGGAGAATTTTGTGGACCCTCCCAGGTATCAGACAACCCTCTGTTACCCTGGTAATGGGGATTGTGCTCTCTGCTGGTGGCACCTCCTCTGAGGAGGAAGAGCGGGGCAGAAGGGAGAGAAGGCCAGGTGTCCCGATGCAGCATCCAGGGGAGCGACCTGTGGGAGGAGAGGCGCAGGCACAAGGGGTGCAGGGCCAGCAGGTAGTCCAAGGCGGAAGGGGCTGCAGAAGATGCCATTATCCTGCTGCAAAGGTACAGGCAGCAATGCAGCTACCTCAACATGTCCGAGGTGCAATGCCGAATGAAGCTCCGCCTCTCCATGGAGAGTGTGACCTCCATTTAGTCAAATGATTGGGACTGAGATCACCTCCAACTGTGTGGGTGGACACCCCATGCCAGTGGCTCAAAGGTCACAGTGGCCCTCAACTTCTATGCCTCCGGCTTGTTCCAGGGGCCAGTGGGGGATCTTTGTGGAGTTGCGTCAAGCTGGTGACTCATGCTGTATTTAGGCTGTGTGAGCCAAAGGATTTGCAATGATTTCTGGGTTACTCCGCATCCAGGGTGCAATCAACTCTACACATGTGGCCATCAAAGCGCCAGTGGGTCAGCTGAGTGCCTTTGTCACCAAGAAGGGCTTTCACTCGATGAATGTCCAGATAGTTGTGACCGCAAGATGCAGATTCTGCAAGTCTGTCCAAGGTACTTTGGCAGCTCCTATGATGCTTACATCCTCAGACACTCTCAGGTGCCAAGGCTATTCAGTGCTTCAGCCCGACTGGATGGATGGCTGCTGGGTGACAAGGGCTATGCATTGATAAGGTGGCTTATGATGCCTCTCCGCCACCCAAGAACAGAGGCAGAGCAGCGTTATAATAGGAGTCATGCCTCCACAAGGGCGGTGATAGAGAGGGCCATAGTTCTTCTGAAGATACGCTTCCGATGCCTGGACCGTTCAGGGGAAGCACTACAATACCCCCCAGAATGGGTGTCACTGCTGGTGGTTGCATGCTGCGCTCTCCACAATCTGGAACTGGCAAAGGAGGACCCATTGGAGGAAGAGGATCTTGAGGCAGCTCCACTGGACACAGAGGACGAATCCAGTGCTGAGTCAGAAGAGGAGCACGGTGAGGAGAATGCTGAGGGCATGGAGGCAGACCTCTGTATCCTTCAGGGAGACAGGGACACCAGGGACGCCTTCATACAACATTCCTTCAGTTAGGCTGCCAAAGATCTGTTTCCACTTCATGCCAGGGTGCCGCCTCTTTCCAGGATGTCTGAAATGACCCTTTCATTTGAACCCAAAGGCCACTCAGTGCCTGTGCAATAAAGTTTAGAGCCATTCACATCCAGCATTAGATACTGGCGTACTCTGCACCAAAAAAATGGTGAAGCATACTCAGGCCATTATGATAAAAGCAAAATTTTTATCATTTTGACACTCACATCAAATGAACAGAACTATATCTGATGTTAATGGCCACACTTGTAAACATATTAACAGAACGTGGCAGAACAGAAGATCACCCGTGAACAGTCTCTCTTGTGCTCATGGTGCCTTAAACTTACGTTTACGAGTGCTACGTCTTGTCACCACCACCCACCCCTCGCTGGCAGCAGCATTGGAGACAGCCTGCTGACTCTGGTGTCTTGTTGGCCTTGATGATCTTGGCAGTCGTCCTCTGACCAATGGAGCCTGTGCTGGCCCAGTCTGGAGGAAGTGGCCAGTGCCACGGCTGGCATCTCCCCAGTCATCGCAGCCTCATCTGATGCCATAGTCACTGGCAGAGAGGCGGAGGAACTGCTGCCATCATCCAGAGCCCCCTGAGAGGAACCCGCAGAGATGAAAAGCAGCTCGTGCACCAATGTGAGGTCGCTCTGGGCCTCCCTGCTTGCCATTGATGGACGGGCATCTAGCTGGGATACTGGGTGCCTCATCCATCTCGCACACTGGCACTGACCACCTAAGGTCATTGCCTGTGTGAGGGCTTGCAGGTCCGAGTGCAACCCCAGGGACCTCTGATTCTGTCCCTGGAGCTGCCCCTCCATGAGAGTTGCTACTCTCTCAATGGAGTAGGCAGTGCGCTCGGCCATGAGGGTCAACGCAGTGCTCATGCTCTGCATGGACTCCTCCACAACAGAGACCATGGCACACATACCCTCATGGTTCTCCACCAAATCCTCCCGCACATCCTGCTAGACATCCAGCATCTACCGCCTAATGGACGATTTCAGAGGCTCATCATCTGCCTTTGCCTCAGCATTGTCCTGGCCTCCAGCAGTCCTCCGACTGCCAGCGCCCTGGGCACTCTCTGCCTCCATCTGCTCCTCAAGCGAGTGTGAAGTGCCCTCACTGCTGTGCACCGACATTCTAGCCAACGATCTAATGCCCACCGAGGTGCTGGAACCTGCGTTGGTGCCTGGTTCAGAGAGCGGGTGTGACGCAGGTGCATCTGAATCCTGATGGTCCTCTGGTATCAGGGGTGGCTCTTCATCCTCCATTTGAGTGTGTGCTGGAGAATCTAAGGGAGAACAACGACGCATCATTTATTTAAGTCATGACACTGTCACTGTACATGCCAGGCACCCTGGTGAGACAATGGAGATCTGCATCATGGTGCCATCGTCTTTCAATGATCCATAGAGTCTCCAGGTTTGAGGCTCCCATTAATGATGAGACTACACCGGAATTTTTGCACAACCCGACACTCTCACCTCCTTGCACTGCACTCTTACCTTCACCAGAGACCAATGCCTCTCCGTGACTGGCTGACCAAGGTGGTTGGCGGCTCTCCAGGTCCAAAGCATCCATTTGATACCTCGTCATGATTAGGAGTTTTGGGGGGCCTCCATCTGTCTGTTGATCTCTTGATGTTGTTATGGCTCCTCTTCTCCTGAAAGGACCAGAGGAGCATTGATTAGTCCACTCTCTACCTCCAACGTCATTGCAGCCTGGCCAACCCCACCTGAGGAACATCTTGCAGGGCACATCCGAGTCATGGCCCTCAAGCCGCAAGGCACTCAGGCCAAGCATCCAGGGCTCACCCCCTTGGCCAGCTCTGGCATCTTTGACAATTGGTACTCATACTCTAACACCCCTGAGCTCCACGGGGTGTCGGCCAACCCTTAACACTTCTCCACACTGATCCATGCTAACACGTTACTCACCTTTGCTAAGCGCAGCAGGTCATTGAACCTTTTGCAGCACCTCACCCATGTGTGCCACACAACATCATGGCTGCTGACCTCAGCTGTCACCTCCTCCCAAGCGTTTTTGGTCTGGTGCGGTGGCCTCTTCCTGCCACCCCTGGGTACGATGGTGTCCTGCCTGACGCCAGCCTCCTCCACGAGGACCTGGAGGCACTCGTCCGAGAAACAGGGGGGCCGAGTACACACTCAAACTGCCCTCCATCTGACGTTTCCTGCCGCAGGTGAGGCCATTGTTCCAGTCTCTGGACTGACTCTAAAGGTTCTCCCCTGGCAGCCTTCAGGGAGCTGCCTTTGCCAGTTTTAAAGCGCTCGCTGGGTCGCCAATGGACCCGGCGCCCGACAGGCCTCCGTCCCTGCCCGGCCCCTCCCTATCAGTCAGAAGATGTGTTTTCGATGGGCAGACCTTAATAGGCCAGCCAGCGTGAAATCGCAGTCAGGGTCCCATTTCCCGTCCACTCCTGGGCCTGCCGATCACGCGCGTCCGACGAGGGAAAACTTCAGGCCATTGATCTCCCACTGACACTTGGCAGGAATGGAGGTGAAAAAGTTCAGGGCCACTGTCACCTTAAGAGCCACTGGCATCAATTGGCCATTGACACAGTTTGAGGCGATATCTGGTCCGATCATGTAGCAAATGGAGGTCACAGTCTCCCTAGAGAAGCGAAACCTCCATCGGCACTGAACCTCCGATGTGTTCAGGTAGCTGGAGCATTTCCTGTAGACTCTCACTGCAGGATAACGGCGTCTTCTGCAGACCCTTCCGCCTTGCACTTCCTGCTGACCCTGCGCCGCATGTGGCTGCGCCTCTTTCCATAGGTCACTCGCTGGGATGCTGCCTGCAGACACCAGCCCTCCTCTCCCTTCTGACTCTCTCCTCAGAGGAGGGGGTCCCTCCAGCGAAGTAGCTAATCCCCATTTGCTAGAATACAAATGGCACAGGATAGTGCCCTGAATGGTGCACTCGGCAGAAAGCCTCTAAGAAAGTTTGTAAGCTAAAGAGTTTTTCAGAAAACACAAAAAATGCAATGAATTGTCAGAAAAGCACCTACAGACAAGTCTCACCTAAACTCCTACCTACTCACATAGCCATGGCTCTGGTCGACTTTTATCCCACACTGGATTGAGTTTCACTTAAAAACGGGATGGCTGCCTGGCCGTGTAGCCTTTACGCTGACCACAAAATCACACGGGCACGCAAAATTCAAATCAATTGTCCTTGTAATGGGCTTAAATGCTCGTTTAATTGTTGGCAGGTGCGCTTCCAACTCCCACTCATGCCCGCCGACTGTAATATGGTGTGATGAATCAGGACACACACTGGACATTTTCTCACGTGAGGTCAGGTCGGCTGTGCTCCTGATCCTGCAATGTAAGATTCTGGCCCTGAAGTGGCTGGCTTTACTTATGCAGTTAGAAAAAGCAGAGACTTTGTAATTTGAGAAGAGAACTGATTATTGAGAATGGATAGAGAACATTTGTGGAGGGTAACTGTGAGGAATAGATGCAAGAGGGCAAAAGGTAAGAGCTAGTGTGAATGATATCTGTTGAGGTGGAGATTTGAGGAGGATGCTGGAGAGATAGGATTTGTGTGACAGCAATGTGGGTCAGTCAGAGGAGTGCAGTGCAGGAGAATGCTGGGAGATGAAAGAGTGATGGCTGCCAACTAAGTGTTTCAGGATACTCACCTAGTCAGATCTTATGAGATCACTAAAGCTTTTACACTGGATCCAGATCTAGGCACTACACTCCTGCTACTCACCTCTTCTGCAATCTCCAGCTAGGCCTACTTGGTCAGGCTGGTTGATCTCCTCCTGCGGCTCTCAGGGAAGAGGACTTCTCTTCTGACCCTGACTGGATCGATCATTACCTCAAAGGTCGAGCCCAAGAACTGGGGTAAGCCTTCTAACATCTTCCTTCCATCCTGCAGCAGTTTCCTCTTTTCCATTGCAATGTTCACTGTTGCCATTGTGAGTTGTGCCCGAGTTCCTTTAAATAGAGATTCTACAATGAATGATTCAGTGTGTCATCCCACTTGCCCTCCCTTATTGTTCAGGCAACCTGGAGGCAGGGAGCTAATGCCATGGCTCAGTGAAAGAGCCTCGGCAAAGCTCACTACTTAATCAAATGGATTCCCAACCTGGAAATTGTCCCACTGTCCAGCAGGATCTAAGGGCTGGATTTTCCGTCTGGGGTCAGGGAGCTGACATTGGAAGGACTTACATGGCATGATCCCCAATGCGATTTTTCAGTGACAGGCCAATTGGTGGCCAGAGGGAGAGCTCACCATCTAATTAAGAACAGCAGGTGGGCACCCAAGGCGGGAGGATCTCCTCCACAAGGAGGCCTGTGACCTGTAGCAATCACAGTAGAGCAGCTGCAGGGGAGGGGTTGTTAAAAAAGCCCACTGGAATCCTGGCCTCCTGTTCTGCCACTGGCAAGCCACCTCCTCTCACTGGCTATTTTTCAGCCACTGCAGGTGGGGCCCTCCTACTGCCTGAAATGCCTGTTGGCATAGCAGAGGGCTCTTTAGCTTTATTGAGGGCCAGGGAGCCATTCTACCCCCGAAACTGCCGTTTTGAAAATTGCTCCAGGTCGGAATGTGCTGGCACACCAGCAGGGAGATCCAGGCCTCCCTACCTCTAGTCCTGCTCCCATCGGGTCTTGAAATCTGGTTCTAAATCCAGAAAATGCACCCAACATGTCAGGTTGATGACCTTTCACCAGTTTTGTTCATTGACTTAGCATCTAGTAAGCTAATTTTAAATACTTGGAAAGTACTGAAAAAAACAATTGTGCAGTTTCATTGGGCAGAATTTTCTGGCTGATGCTTGAAATGTCACGCGAGCATCCCGATGTCAGCGTGCGGCATCGCAATATTTGGGTCGGCGGGCACGCTATGCAGCGGCGTGCGCGCCCACCATTAATTAATGGCCTCATTAAGGCCCTTAACTTGCGAATTGTCGACAATTTTGAGGGGCCCATGCGAACTTCGAGTCAGCTTATGGGCCCAACGGACAGGCGGGTAGGTGATTTTTTATTAAAACTCATTCACTGGCGGGATATGTGGACTCAGAGGGGTTGTTCATGTTTTACATGAAGTATTTAATGCAGAAAGTGTTTTAAACTTGCCTGTGTGATTGTTAGCAGTTCACATTGAGTTCCAAGAACTTTTTGTGTACTTTGAAACCAGTCTGCAGACAGTAATCTTTCTCAGGCCTGCAGCTTTCTGGAGGCTTCCATTTAGCCTGAGGATATGGGTTCTGACATCACACTGGAGGCAGCTCCTCTGAGGAGGAAGGGAGGGATAGAATAAGGAGGAGGCCAGGAGTGGACAATCAGCCTCCAGGGGAGCCACCTTTGGGAGGCCAGGTGCATGCCCAAGGGGCGCAGGGCCAAGAGGTTATCCAAGGTGGAAGGGGCCGCAGAAGACACCACTATCCTGCTGCCAGGGTATACAGGCGGCGAAGCAGCTACCTCAATATGACTGAGGTGCAGTGCCGAAGGAGGCTCTGTCTCTCAAGGGAGACAGTCAACTATATCTATCAGATGATTGGCCCTGAGATCTCCCCTAACTGTGTGGGTGGACACCCCATGCCAGCGGCTCTGAAGCTCACAGTTGCCCTCCACTTCTATGCCTCTGGCTCCTTCCAGGGCTCGGTGGGTGATCTTTGCGGTGTCTCCCAATCAGCTGTCCACACTTGTGTCAAGCAGGTTACAGACACTCTGTTCAGACGGGTATTGACCTTCATCCACTTCCGCTGCGACCAGGCAAGTCAGGCACAGCGACCCAGAGGCTTTGCGGCCATTGCTGGCTTCCCCCGCATCCAGGGTGCAATAGACTGCACACGTGGCCATCAAGGCGCCAGCAGGTGAGCCCGGTGCCTTCGTCAACAGGAAGGGTTTCCACTCCATGAATGTTCAGATAGTGTGTGACCACAAGATGCTGATTCTACAAGTTTGTGCAAGGTACCCAGGCAGCTTCCACGATGCCTACATCCTTAGACACTCCCAGGTGCCGGGGCTCTTCAGTGCTCCAGCTTGGCTGGATGGTTGGCTGCTGGGGGACAAGGGCTATCCCCTCTGAAGGTGGCTCATGATGCCACTCCGTCATCCAAGAACAGAAGCTGAGCAACGGTACAATAGGAGCCACGGCACCACAAGGACTGTGGTGGAGAGAGCCATCGGTCTTCTCAAGATGCGCTTCCGTTGCCTGGACCACTCGGGGTGCACTCCGGTACCCCCCAGATCACGTTTCTCTGATTGTGCAGAGCACAGCATGCTACCACTATCTTGCACCAGAAAGGGGGGATGCAGTTGACGATGAAGACCTTTGGCGCACTGGATGAGGCTGCACATGATGAATCCAGCAGTGGCTCAAAATATGAGAAAGCACAGGGTGATGATGAGGTGCAGCACACCAACCCGCTACTACACCAAGGAGGCAGGGACACCCGGGACAGTTTAATCCAGTGAACCTTCAGCTAGCTCCACACACATGGGTCAGCAGGACCAGCATTGCCTGGCACTTCCACACATGGCACTTAGGTGCTACATCTTCCACCTCATCAGCAGCAACTAAGGGCTGAGTACAGAAACATCAATGTCCACTCAAACACTCATGATATGTCTGTGAAACATACAGATGCAGCACAAAGGAAACACCCTCAGCCATGGTCAGAAAACTGGACTTTATTCTGTCCAACATCAAACAGAAACGTCTCTATGACAAACATAGCTATTTGTTCCCTAATCTAAGGCCAACACAAAATCACTAGTGACATACCCGTGGAGTGCCTAACGTGCCTTATGCTTTCGTTTGCGGGTGCTACGTCTAGGTGCCGCCCCATCGCTCGCAGTGGCTTGAAAGACAGCCTGCTGACTCTGCTGTCTTGTTGGCATCGATGACCTTGGCGGCCATCCTCTGGCCTGTGGAGCCTATGATGGCCCCGCCTGGGAGGGAGTGGCCAGTTCCAGAACTGGCACCTCCCCAGTTGTCGCAGCCTCAACAGATGCAACAGTCACTGGCAGAGGGGCGGAGGAGCTGCTGCCCTCATCTAGAGCGCCCTGAGAGGAGCTCGCAGCGACAACAGGCAGCTGCTGCGCCAACACGAGATCACATTGGTCCTCCCTGCTCACCGCAGATGCATGGGCACCGAGCGCCGACACTTGGTGCCCAGAACATCTCCCACATTGGGAATGACTACCCGTGGCCATTACCACTGTGAGGGCTGATGAGGGCTTGCAGGTCAGAGTGTAACCCAATCAGAAGAGTCTCCATCCGATCGAAGCCCCTCTCCATGAGAGTCATCAGTCTCTCAGTGGAGGAAGTGTGAAGCTCTGTCCTGAGGTTCATGCCTTCACTTACACTCTGCCTGGACTCCTCCACCACAAAGACCAACTGAAACATATCCTCATGCAACCCTGCCAAATGCCAACGCGATTCCTGCCACTTGTCCTGCAGCTGCTGCATTGGTGACAACACCAGAGGCACATCAGTGCCGGACTCAGCATGTGCCTGGTCCCCTGCAGCCCTCCGGCTGCCGGCGCCATCGGCACTTTGTCCCTGCCATCTCCTCCAGTGATTGTGACGTCCCCTCTCCATTGTGACCTGGGACACTAGCTGACGTTAAATTCCCCACCGAAGTGTTTGTGGCTGCGCTGGTGCCTGGCTGGCTGAAGTGATGTGCCGCAAGTTGCACGTCTTGGCCCTCAGGTGTGGAGGGGGGTTCTCCAGTGTTGTTGGCCGCGGCCATGCGGTGGTGATGCTGAAATTAATAACAAGGACAGTGCATCAGTTAGCGCTCAGTAAGTTAAACCTTTCATCCCTTTCCCCCCCCATCTCATAAGTCGCTCACCCTTCAAGACCCTAAGGAGACGAACATTGGTGGGATGGAAAAGAGTCAAGAGGAGGCCCAAACATTAGACGCGCATACAGACAGGCTGGTCAGATGGCCTCAGGAATGCCACATGGCATGTTATGTGCCATTGGAATGGAGAGAGTGCAGAGGTACCTGACCTGGATGCATGCTGGCCTGGAGAGTTGCGGTGATGCGGAAACATTGCAAACACTTGCGATATTTGCCGTGGAGCACAGGAGATTGGCAGGTCACATGATTGACCTTCATACCATTATGAGGGGCATCAACGGGTGGGCAGAAGGCAACATTTCCCCTTGGTGCAGGGATGAGTAACATGGTGGCATTTATTTAAGTTGAGTGCCATGAGGTTGACAGGTGAGGTGCTGAGAACCTTTTGGACAGAGTAATGTGGGACGCACTGGCTGAAAGGGTGATGGAGGTACCAACCCCCCTAAGGTGTAAAATGTCTTTGGCTGTGCAGCAGCGATGCCATGGCATGTTAGGCCATGGGGATAGTGGTCACAAATGGGATAAGGCGACTTTGGAAGGTGCTGGAGATGTGCATCCTCAAGGGGCCAAGGGACCTTTGTGTATGACCCACACGTCAGAGTGTCTCAGTCTGTGAATGAGCAGTGTTGCAGCATTAAGGATTGCAGCAATCATCAGTGATTTGGATGGTGGGGAGACAAAGTGGATAGGACTGTGGACCTCAAATACCTGGCCACTGCACCCCAGCCTCGCCGCCACCTGCCGCCCTGGCAGCCTGCCTCCTCCCCAGCTCCATGGCCTGCTCCTCGAAGGTGGTGAGGTGCTGAAGCAGGACGTGCCCACCACCAGCCCTCTGGCGCTCCCTGAGATTGTGCTCAGTTTTTGCCTGCAAAACAGAGAAGAGGATTTATTGGGGCTGATCGCTCATGTACTCTGCACGCGCACGCCGCACCCCAACCACAGTGGCCCATCTGAGGCCTCCAGCGGCTCCTGTCCACATTACTGGTGATCAGTCCCCAGAAGGTAGTATGGCTGCTCCCAACCCCCTCCCCCAATGGCCACCTTGGACACATTCGGCGTCCATCACTTTGAATAACACACGGGTCTTATCGCCCACGGCAAGGAGGTGCAACTAGGTGTGGCGTCGAGGCCAGCAGATGGCTCTTGGCCACGACACCTTGAGGCTCCCCTTCCACCATCTCATCACCATCAATATGACATGGGTTGGAGTTCTGAATATGTGTCTAGCTGCCTCCCCTGCAGGCTGCCTCCAGACTACTCAAATGCAACAAACACCACATATGCTGCAGGGAGAACCCATCTTCTCCTCAACCACTAAGGCTGATGTAAGCATGGTCACTATCTGTTTGCCCACCCAGCATGCGCCAAATGCCCAATGCAGTAACAACACCAAGACGTGGGGGGTGTGTTGGGGGGATGTGGGCTCAAAGGCTAAGGCTACCTGCTGGGTCAAATGGCCAAGGCTGACATGGCACTCACCCTTCCAGAGTGCAGCAAATCATTGAATCGTTTGCGGCACTGTGTTCCTGTGCGCCGCACATCGTCATGGGCGCTTACTGCGTCACCCACCGCCTCCCACGCCTGCCTGGCGACATGAGGGGCCCTCCTCCTCCCATCCTCCGGTACAAAATATCCTGACGGCTGGACACCTCTTGGAAGAGGACAGCAAGGCATGCATTGAGAAGCAAAGGGCACACTGGTCCTCCGCTGGCCTATCCTGCAGCCTGCCCTCCTCCTCCTGCTCCTGCCTCTGAGAGCAGCCTGTCTCTCTCTGCGAGTGGTCATGGTGCACTGCCTCAACGAGGCTGCCTGGCCACTCTTTATACTGACTGCTGGTTCCCCACTGGAACTGGCGGTCTGAACACGCCCACCTCCGCAACGATTTTCCTGTTTTACACGGGAGTCGCTAACCCGCTGGGCGGGCCTTAATTGGCCTGCCCGCGCAAAATGGCGGCGCAGCCCGTTTCGGCGGCATCAATTGGCTGCCCGCCCGCCACCAAGTCGGTCGGGCCTGCCCGCCCATCAAGGGCAAAATTGTGCCCATTGGCTTCGGGTAGTCAGTTTCTTAGCATTTTTTTTTCGTATTCAAAAGCTTTCAAAGGTGCCCTTGCACCTAAAAAAAAAAATTGCAATATTTTAAGCACCACCTTGAAGGTTTGCAATTAGCAGAAATGTGCAATGTTGATTAATTTGATCTGGTGATTTGCCCAGTTTTGTCGGTGGGGCTAACGATAGTTTTTAAGCCAGCACAAAATATCATGGAAATTCATTTTGTGCTGATGTAACTAGCGCTATGAATTCCTGGATCTCTTTTGCTGGTTTATCCAATTTGAGGCAAATAGTACTGAAGAAAATATCACAAACTCTCAGAAATCCAGGCCTATAACTTCTATTGTACATCACAGCTTCAAAATTTAACTTCACAGTACTGCTGGGGAATCAACTATTTTTATTGTTTGAAAGATTTCACAGCATTAGAATAACTATCTTGTGCACATTTTACTGTCACTATTCTCAACTTTGGTTCCACTTGCTATACCTTTCTTGATTATTGTGGAATGCCCATACTTTAAATCATACATAACAGTGCTTTGTATGGGCAGGCTGAGGAACTCAGTCTGCCAGTCACAATCAAAATTAGCTGTCTGCACATTAGGCAGCAACATTTATACTGGTGCCAGTAAAAACTAGCTTCTTAAATGGGTCTCGGAGAGTCACAAAACAGGATTTCAATCTCAGTTGTTACTGTGCTGCTGTGAAATTAAGATGCAGCATTCAACTGGCACACAGCTTTCTATTCACTTCTGAGTTAATTTCATGTTAAGGTAATTTAACCCCTATACTAGGCATTGGGCATAGTTTGGTAGGTCTTATTAATGTATTCATAGTCATAGGTAGTTCGACAGTAAGCATTTATTAAATACTAGAAACTATATACATAGGTACAGTAAAGGTTCAAGCTAGGAATTGTCTCCATGCTTGTTTCTACACATAGCTCTGTCCAACACTAGACTGACCCCTAGGTATGGGTCATGTGTTCTCTTACATCACTGTTTGGGCGGTACTGTGCTCAGTCCCATATTAACCCTTTATGTGCCAGGCTCTTATACTACAATGACTACCAGAAGTTAAGAATTAAAGGTAATCAAAAGCAAGTACATTTGTAACTAACATATAACCTAATATATCTCTTCTACTAAGGGAATAATTTTTGATAGTTTTGAACTCTTTAAGCCCTGAATCCTGCAATATCATTCTTCAAGCTGTTGTACTATTCATAATCTTATCAATATCTTAAAACTAACATTTTTACCACACTTGTTTTTTTTGCTAGATATCATGACCACTTACAGTATTTTAACCAGAAAAGGGAGCATAAAAACTTTAGTGCATAATCGAAACTGAATCCATAAATCACCAGAAAATTCTGTAGATAGGTGTTATTTTTAAAATATTTTCTGGAAATAAATTCAGTTTTATAAAGGATTCCATATCATGTAAATTGAAGGTTAGAGCATGTGGAGTCAAGGGCAAGTAGCAGAATGGACAACAAGCTGGTTGCAAAACAAAAAACAGAGATTAGGGGTTAAGAGTAACTACTTAGACTGTTAGGTGAGAAGTGGTCCACAGGCACCGGCGCTGGGCCCATGGTTGTCCACAATTTACATTAATGCTTTGAACTCAGAAATTGGAAATACAATTTCAAAGTTTGTGGGCAACAATAAATTGGCAAGTATAGTTAATACAAAGTAAGAATGCGACAAGATATTAATAAACTTGCAGAGTGGGCATGTAATTGATAAATTAATTTCAATACAGATGGCGGGATGGTGCATTTTGGTAGAAAGAATAAGTTGGCCACATACTGCTTGGATAATAAGAATCTGAATGGGATAGTGAAACAAAGAAATCTAGGGCTACAGATACACAAATCACTATAAGTAGCTTTGCAGGTTAACAAGGCCATAAGAAAATGCAAACAAAGCACTGGGATTCATTTCTAGAGAGATAGACCTGAAACCAACCTCTACCTAGCAGAGGTTGAATGCCAACTCTTTGACACCTGCTCCTTTCTCCACCTGTACCATGAGTCCACCAACAAGCATCAAGCTGCTGTGATGATACAAAAAAGATGATAGGGATTTTTTATTTCTTTATTCTTTCATGGAATGTGGGCATTGCTGTCAAGGCCCGCATTTGTTGCCCCTCCCTAATCACCCTTGAAATGAGTGGCTTGCTAGGCTATTTCAGAGAGCAGTTAAGAGTCAACCACATTGATGGTTCCCCTTGCACCTCTCAACTGACCAAAGACAGCTTGTTTTAAAAAAGTGTTTTAACCCTCTGAGTGCCATAACTGTCAAGAACAGACAAATAACAGATTTCCTCATAAATTTTAAAAAAGAAAGATAAATGTTTATTGTTCCACACCTGAATACACACAACCACACTCACTCTCACACTCATACAGATACACACGCACTTAAGAAAAGATTGTATTTGTGTAGGCCTTAAGTGTCCTAAAGTTGTTTGTCACTTTTGCTGTTGCCCGGGGTGAAGACGTGAAATGATGGAGGCCTGTAATCCTTTTTTAGTCCACTGAAGGAAAGCTCTGGGGTTTAGGAGAATGGAGTTGCTGTTGTTTTAGATTCACAGAAGCATATTCCTCCTATTCCACCCCAGTCAAGGTGCAACATTGAAGCCCTGATATAGTTCCTCAGGTAGAGAGTTCACCGCCAACCGAAGTCTCTGCCTACTGGTGTTTCTTAGGCAGGGTCTTTCCCCTTCGCTGGTCTAGATGTTTATGCCCTCTGTCCCAAAAATATTCCTTATTAAAATTCCTTATCAGAAACCTAGTTTTGGTTTGGTGACCAGAGCATCTCTTTACATTGTCCCCCTAAATAGTTTCTGATGACTAGAACATTGTCAAAGAATGGAGTCCAGGTATCACCCATCCACAATCATCTTGATAAAATTGATCTTTTTGCACCCATTTTCTGGATTTCCAATTTGAAGTCTAAAAGTCATATTGTGAAATAAATCCTTTGAGTTAGCTGAAGAAGTGCAGCCTTTTGCATTTTGCATTTTAATGACTTCTCAGAGATATGTCCAGAAAGGTCATTTGCACTTTAATGACTTCATAAGACTTGTTCAGACATGCAGATTAGCTCATGGGAGTGGTCTTGCAGTTTCATGTATATTGGCAGAAAAGAAAAGGTAATCTGACTTCTCAACTCCATTTTGTTTTATTGGAAAGTGTCCATTTCAGATTTATACTTCATAAGTTCATATTTATGGCTCATAAGTTTGTATTGTGTGAATGTGACACCATTGTTTCCAAGGCCAGGATTTTCCCCTCGGCGATTTGGGGGCAGGGCCCGCTCGCCAAGGGGAAAATGATGCGGGATGACATAAGGAGGAATCCCCAATGTCTTCCCATGCCATTTAAATTTTTAGGAAGGCGGGCGGACAGCGAAATCAGCTGTTCGCCCGCCGACCTGTCAATGGCCAATTGAGGCCATTGACAGGCTAGTTAAAGTAATTAAAGACCTGCACAGCCAACCTTAAAGCTGGCGGGCAGGCCAGGAGCCCCAGCGGGCTTTTGATTATTCATGAAACTTCATCCACTGGCGGGATGAAGTTTCATGTCCGTTTTGAACAAAAATAATAAAGTTTATGTGTTCTTTTTTAACATGTCCCATCTCATGTCACATGAGGGGGACATGTTAATAATTTTTTATTGTTTCTGTTTTTAAAGTTTTTTCCAATGTCACTATTCTCCCTGAGACATGACTTTGCCTCAGGGAGAAGAGCGCTCTTTCGCACGCATGCGCGAAAGAGCGCACTTTAACAGTTGGGGAAATCCCTCCCCCCTGGAACAGGAAGCACATAGCGCTTCCAGTCGGGTATGCCGCTGGGTGGGTCTTAATTGGCCCACCCACTCAAAATGGCGACGGGCCCCATTTCAGTGGCGGGGGTCGGCTGTCCGCCCACCGCTGAGCCGGTGGGGCCCGCACGCCATCCGAGGGCAAAATTCGGCCCTAAGACTTTCACTGACCTCATCTCCGCTGGAGTTCTTCCTTCATGGCCTCTAACCTCCTAGTCCACCTACTGCCACTACCCTGCATTTTCCCAATAACTGCAAATGTTTCCTGTTCAGATAACAATCCAACTTTGGAAAGCCGCGATAGAATTTGCTTCTGCCACACTCTCAGACAGTGCATCCCAGATTCTAACCACTCACTGCGTAAAAAAGCTTTTTCTCATGTTGCCATTGTTTCTTTGCCAATTACTTTAAATCTGTGCCCTCTGGTTCTCGATCCTTCCACCTATGGGGACATTTTTTTCCTATCTACTTTGTCTAGACACCTCCTGATTTTGAAAACCTCTATCAAATCTCCTCTGAACTTTCTCCAAGGAAAACATCCCCAGCTTCTTCAATCTATCCATATAACTGAAGTTCCTCATCCCTGGAACCATTCTTGTGAATCTTTTCTGCACCCTATTTAATGCCTTCGCATTCTTCCTAATGTGCGGTGCCCAGAACTGGACACAATACTCCAGTTGAGGCCTAACCAGTGTTTTATACAGGTTTATCATAACTTCTCTGTATTTGTACTCTATGCCCCTATTTATAAAGTCCAGGATCCCATAATCTTTATTAACTGCTCTCAACTTGACCTGCCACATCAATGGCATATTTGTGCACATATAGCCCCAAGTCCAGCACCCCCTGAGAATTATACCCTTTATTTTATACTGCCTTTCCCCGTTCTTCCTACCAAAATGAATTAATCTACACATATCTGCATTAAATTTCACCTGCCACTTGTCCGCCCATTCCACCAACCTGTCTATGTCTTTTTGAAGTTTAACACTATTTCTCTCACAGTTCGAGTTTTGTGTCATCTACAAA
This sequence comes from Cetorhinus maximus, assembly GCF_964194155.1. NCBI lineage: Eukaryota > Metazoa > Chordata > Chondrichthyes > Lamniformes > Cetorhinidae > Cetorhinus > Cetorhinus maximus. The sequence goes on from NC_135881.1 coordinate 89,348,382, forward strand.
TTTTGAAATTGGGCCCTGTACACCAAAGTCTAGGTCATTAATATATACCAGGAAGAGAGCAGGAGTCCTAACACTGATCCCTGGGGAATCCCACTATAAACTGCCCTCCAACTCGAAAAAACAGCTGTACACCACTACTCTATGGGGAGGATTTTTCCCTCATTGGGTGGGCTTGGCGGGGGTGGGCAGCGGCGGTCGGGAAGCCAACCGCCGCCCAGCATGAAACGCAAGCGTTCAGCGCTGCCTGTGTGGGGGGGCGGTAGGGGGTTGTGGGGTGGTGGGGGGTGGTTGGGAGGAGGGTGCACGCGTGCTTGAAAATCTCCTTGAGGCACAGAGCTGCCTCAGGGAGATGAACATTTTTCAAAATATAAAATAAAGATTTCTGAAATGTTATAAAATCATGTCCCCTCATTTGACTCTGTCACATGGGGAAAAATTTTCCCCCTGTCGGGGGGAAATGCGAGAGCGGGTGCAGGTGGGCGCGCCTCTGATCAGCACCCCTGCAAAAGAGCGCACAGATCTCACTGAGGCTAAGTGCTGCCTCAGGGAGATCAGCTCCAATTTAAAACTTTTAATAAACATGTTTAAACATTTTCCCTGCCATGTCCCCTTATGTGACACTGTCACATGAATTGGGACATGTCCATAAGTTTCATTGAAACCTTTCTTAAACATTTAAATACCCTCATGAAACCTCATCCCACCCGTGGATGAGGTTTCATGCTTTTTCCGAAGCCCGCCAGGGCTCCCGGCCTGCCCGCCAGCCTTAAGGTTGGATGGGCAGGACCATTACGACCTTAATTCGTTTTTCAATGGCCTCAATAGGCCGTTGACAGGTCGGCGGGCACGCAGCTGACTCTGCTGTGCCCGTGCCGATCTGAAAATGGAAATGACGTGGGGTGATGTCAGGAGTTCCACTCGACATCATCCCATGTCATTTTACACATTGGCGAGTGGGCCCCACCCCTGCTTGCCGCCCGGAAGATCCTGCCCATGAGCGGGGTCATGTTATAAATGAAATTTTAAAATTCTTTGCTGTTGGAAACCTCATCTTGTCCGTAGGTGAGGTTTCCTAAAAAATGCAAAGGCCGCTTGGCTTTTTTGCCTACCCACTGACCGAAATATCACGCGAGTGCACGATGACGTTGGGATGCTCGCCCGATGTCACTGCTTGTCATTTTATGCTCAGTCGGACACCCGCCTGATGAGCTAAAAATTCTCCCCTATGTTTCCTGTCATTTAGCCAATTTTATATCCATGTTGCGACTGTCCTTTTATTCTATGAGCTGTAGCTTTGCTCACAAATCTATTATGCAGCACTTTATCAAATGCTTTTTGGAAGTCCATGTATACCACATGAACCGCATTACCCTCATGCACCCTCTCTGTTACTTCATCAAAAACAAACATAGTTTGCCCTTAATTCTTTCTTAAGGCATTCCATAATGAATTCACATTTGCTCCAGGGCTGCATCTTCTGGTCAGTGAGCAGGGGGCAGAGCCTGCTCGCCAATGCGTAAAATGATGCAGGATGACATAGGGCGTGTGTCCCGATGTCACCCCACGTTACCTAGATTTTCAGTTCGGCGGGGGCACAGCTGAGTCGGCTGCGCACCCGCCGAATTGTCAACAGCCACTTAAGGCCTTTAAAGAAGTAGTTAAGCTAATTAAAGGACCTGCCTGTCCAACCTTAAGGTTGGCAGGCAGGCGAGGAAGCCAGGCGGTCTTTAAAAAAAACATGAAACCTCATCCACGGGCAGGATGAGGTTTCATGAGGGCTTTAAAATGTTTATGAAATGTTGAAATAAAAGAAATTGTCACATGAGGGGACATGTCAGGAATTTTTTTTCCACACTTCCACAAATTTTTAAAACTTCCAGTGATCTCCCTGAGGCGGCACTTGGTCTGAGGGAGGTCTGTGCGCTCTTTCATGCGCATGAGTGAAAGAGCGCACTCCCAGCTCAGGGAATTCCTCCCCGCCCGCACAGGGAGCTCACAGCGCTTCCGAGCAGACGTCATGCTGGGCGAGCCTTAATTGGACCGCCCACGTAAAATGGCAGCGTGCCCCTAACTGGGGATGCCAATCGGGAACCCACCCACCCGCGTCCGCTCCTGCACATCCCCCCTAACGGGGGAAAATGTTGCCCCCAGTGACTGTTTCCCCCAAAACTTTCTCCCAAATTATCCAGTCTAAAAAGCTTCCCCACTACTGAGATTAAACTGACTGTTGCTTTCCTCTACACTGGGGAGACCAAATGCAGATTGGGTGACCACTTTGCAGAACACCTTTGTCCAATTCACAAGCATGACCCTAACTTTCAGGTCATTTGTCTTTTTAATCCCTCGCATACTTCCACTCTGACCTCGCCATCCTACACTGCTCCAGTGAAGCTCAACGTAAACTCAAGGAACAGCACCTCATCTTTCAACTAGGCACTTTACAGCCTGGACGTTTCTTTACTTGTCCTATTACAATCTCCTTTTGCCTTGCATCTTCATTTCCATTTGATTGCTCAGCCTGCCACCCTATTAAGACCTTCCCCTTTGTTTTTCCTCCCCTTCCCTGCCTTACTTAAAAACTGTTATATTTCAAAGTTCTTCCAGTTCTGACGTTGGGTCATGGAGCTGAAATGTTAACTCTGTTTCTCTCTCTCCTTAGATGTTCGGCAACCCGCTGAGTATTTCCAGTATTTCCTGCCATTCAGCATTTCAGGGGAAGATGGTTGTGTAGTGGTAATGACACTGAAATAGTAATCCAGAGGCCAGATTAATGCTCTGGGGACATGGGTTTAAATCCCACCACGGCAGCTGATGGAATTTAAATTCAATTAATAAAGCTGGAATATGAGGCTGGTCTCAGTAATGGTGGCCATGATTGTTGTAAAAACCCATCTGGTTCACTAATGCCCTTTAGGGAAGGAAATCTGCCATCCTTACCTGGTCTGGCCTACATGTGACTCCAGATTCACAGTAATGTGGTTGACCCTTAACTCCCCTCTGAAGTGGTCTAGCAAGCCACCCAGTTCAAGGGCAGCTAGGGGTGCGCAACAAATGTTGACCTTTCCAATGACGCCCACATCCCATGAAAGAACAAAAAAAACCTTTCGCTGCATTTAGTAAGATCATTGCTGATTTGTATCCGAACTCCAGCTGCCCATCTTGGCTCCATATCCATTTATACTCTTGGCTAGCAAACCTAAATCAACCTTCAATATAAAATTGTTAATTGAGCTAGCTTCTCTTTGGAGGAGTGAGTTTCACACTTCTACCACCCTTTGTCTCTTAGTCCTTAATTATAGATTCCAATAACTTTCCCACAAGAAATGTTAGACTAACAGGTCAATAATTCACTGTTTTTTTTTATTATTATTTATTCTCTCTCACCTTTCTGAAATAATAGAATCACATTTCCAATTTCCCATTTAAAAGGGCAATTCTAAATCAAGTGAGTTTTGAAAGATTATGGCTAAAGAATCTGCAATTTCCTCATCTTCTTTATTTAACACCCTGGGTAGGAAACATCAGATCCTGGGCATTTGTTAGTCTTTAGTGCATTTATTTTTTCTAGTATTGTTTTCTTGTTTACATTAACTGTAGCCAATTCAGTCCCTGATTCATTATTAATTATTAATCTCCCTGGAATGTCAGGCATGTTATCCTCTTCTACTATGAAGACTGACACAAACTAATTAAGCCTGCCATTTCTTATTTTCACTTGCAATATTACCCTGTTTGTTTTTAAAGAGTGGATGTTACCCTGACTACCCTTCTTCTAAAATAATTATAAGAAGTGTTGGGCCCATCTTGATCTCCTTCACAAATTTCTTTTTGTATTCCCTATTTGCAGCTTTTAGTATCTTTTTTGTCTTCCTCTGCTGGATTTACATTATACTTAACATTTTATATATATAACGGGTAGGGTCATAACATATATTGCAGTAATCCACGTTCAATGTTTTCCAGTGACACTTGTTTAAGAATGTGTTTTCGGGCTTTGTTGTGTATGTCATTCATAGTGGCATAGTAATCTTTGAGAAAAATCTCCCTTATTATCTAATTTTTTGAATGGCACAAGAGTGCACCATCATGCGTGTATCCTCACCAGCAAAATAAATATATGAAAATATCAATGGTATAAAGTTTTCTGATATTAAAATGATTGTATTATTGTAGATGTATCCAGAGTTCCATTGTGAACTTAAATTTGTTAGTGAAGTTAACACTGAGTTTACAGTCCCTGTAAACCAAAAGTTTATCCGGTTACATTATTTAACTATTTCCTACCCATATTTACTCCATAATAATGGTGAGTACTGTTGGCCTCAATTCTATTATTAGTCCAAAATCCGGGCCATTATTTTAGCTTTATTTTGTAATAGCTGCCAACACGGAAAAAGATAACTTGGCAATCCCATTTAGTGGTGCAGGAGCTGAATGTCTGTGGCATTGTGTGATGTTGTATACCTTCAGGTGCTTGGGAGATTATTTCAAGTCTATACTCTGGTACAATGGATTGCCTGGGCACAGCAAATATCAGAAAATATTTTCAATTGGAGAACATGCAAAGAAATAAAGAAATCTGACTAATTATCTTCCATTAATGTCTCTATTCTCTTTATTGTCCTTTCAAATGTACTACAGTACTTTTGCTGTGTTCAGTTTACCCAGCACATTGTTTTTTATTTTGAAGGTTAGCATTTAAAAATAAACAATATAACATATATTTAGCAATGACCTTAAGGTAGTAATTCAATGTTGTCGGTCTCCTGCCATTTTGAGCCTAGATATTCGACAGTCTTTCTGGGGAAAAGAAATATCAAAATTACACACACACGCACACGCACATGCACACGCACACACACACACACACACACATCTTGAGTGTTGTTGGAGCTGCACGCCTCCAGGCAGGTGGAGAGTATTCCATCACACTCTGGACTTGTGCTTTGCAGGTGGTAGACAGGCTTTGGGAAGTCATGAGGTGAGCTACTTGCTGCAGAAATCCTACCTCTGGCCTGTTGTTGTAGCCACAGTATTTATATGGCTGGTGCAGTTAAGTTTCTGGTCAATGGTAACCCTCAGAATGCTGTTGATGGGGGATTCGGCGATGGTAATGTCGTTGAACATCAAGTTAGCTTCTCTCTTGTTGGAGATTATCATTGCCTAGCACTTGTGTGGCACAAATGTTACTTGACACTTATCAGCCCACGCTTGATTGTTATTGGTCTTGCTGCATGTGGGCAATAACTGCTGAGGAGTTGCACATGGTACTGAACATTGTGCAATCAATTGCAAATATTCCCACTTCTGATATTATAATAGAGGGAAGATCATTGATGAAGAAGCGGAAGATGGTTGGACCTAGCACATTATTCTCAGGAACTCCTGCAGTGATGTCCTGGGCCTGTGATGATTGGTCTCCAAAAACCACAACCATTTTGCTTTGTGCTAAGTATGATTCCAATTGGTGGAGAGTTTCCCCCTGATGGTCACTGATTTTACTGTTGTTTGGGCTCCTTGATGCCAACTCAGTCAGATGCTTCTTTGATGTCAAGGGCAGTCACTATCACGTCACCTCTTGAATTCAGCTCTTTTGTCCATGTTTGGACCAAAGCTGTGATGAAATCTGGAGCTGAGAGGTCCTGGTGGAATGCAAACTGAGCATCAATGAACAGGCTATTGCTGAGTGTCACTTGATAGCACTGTCAATGACACCTTCTGTTATTTTGCTGTAGGCTGATTGGACAGTAATTGGCTGGATTGGATTTGTCTTGCTTTTCGTGGACAGAACAGGGCAATTTTTCACATGGGCCAATGTTGTAACTTTACGGTAACAGCTTGTCTTAAGGTGCATCTGGTGCTGGAGCACAGGTCTTCATCATCACTGCCTTCTTGCTGTTCCTCCACTGCCTGGCCAGGTTTCTGTTCTTTGGTATCTGAAAGTTGAAAGGCACAAGGATAAGATTGTGGCATGTGAGGATGGAATTGAGTACCTGAGGCAAGTAGCACTTTGTGGTTTGAAGATGCATTTACTGACACTGACCACCGAGTGAGATGATTGAACTTCTTGCAACACTGCATCCAGGCCCTTGGGGCTTGATTCCTAGCATTGACCTCCACAGATATCTGTTCCCATTGCCTCCTGAGCATGCGCCTAGAGAGCCTCCTGCACCTGCTCCAGACATAGGATATCTCTCCTTTCCACCTCCTCTACTAAGGCCTCCAGTGCAACATCTGAAAACCGTGGAGTTCAGTTCTCACCCATGCTCTGCCATTGTTCAATGTTTTTGAGGTCAGATTCACTCTTGCACAGCTGTCAGCTCCAGCCACAATGCACCACAGTTTAAGCATTGCAGACTCACAATATTGGAGCCCTGCTAAGGCTTCCAGCCAGTGAATGACACATTTAGTGATGGATGGATGCTGCAATGATTTAAAGTAGCAGGCAGGACAAATTTGGAGTGCTGTCTGCTTTGCAGTCAACAGGCTAATTTCAAACATGGACAAAACAGCTGAACTCCAGAGGTGAGGTGAGAGTGACAGCCCTTGACATCAAAGCTGCATTTGACCAAATGTGGCATCAAAGAGCCCTAGCAAAACTGGAGTCAATGGGAATAGGGGGAAAACTCTGAGCTGGTTGGAGTTATACCTAACACAAAGGAAGATGGTTGTGGTTGTTGGAGGTCAATCATCTCAGTTCCAGGACATCACTGCAGGAGTTCCCCAGGGTAGTGTCCTCTACCCAAACATCCTCAGCTGCTTCATCAGTGACCATCATATTAAGAGAATCAAGGGTTATGGGGAAAAGGCAGGAAAGTGGGGTTGAGGATTGTCAGGTCAGCCATGGTCTCATTGAATGGTGGAGCACACTCAATGGGCCGAATGGCCTTCTTCTGCACCTACATCTTGTGGTCTTTCCATAAGGTCAGATGTGGGGATGTTCGCTGATGATTGCACAATGTTCGGTACTATTCGTGAATCCTCAGATACTGAAGCAGAAGCCTTAGACAACACCTTCCAAACCCACGACTACTACCGTGTAGAAGGACAAGGGCAGCAGACACATGGGAACACCACCACCTGGAAGTTTCCCTCCAATCCACTCACCAACCTGACTTGGAAATGTATCACCATTCCTTCACTGGCACAGGGTCAAAATCCTGGAACTTGCTCCCTAACAGCACTGTGGCTGTACCTACACTACATGGACTGCAGCGATTCAAGAAGGCAGCTCACCTCCACCTTCTCAAGGGCAATTAGGGATGGGTGATAAATGCTGGCCTAGTCAGCAACGCCCACACCCCATAAATGAATAAAGAATAAAGGTGTTGGCGAATTACCTATTGCCCGTTTTCAGGTATTTTTGAATTTAGCCCCAATATATCATCAAAATGTCATTTGATGGATTGGTATATTTTAGACCATTTATAAATCATGTGAATATCCCTTGATTGTCATCTTCTAAATTTTATTGCTATTGTAGTCATCAGTCAAATTAGCTAATTTGACAGAAGGTCCATCAATTCACTGAATAACTGCCTGGCATATTCACTATTCTGTTATTCTGACCTGTAATAGCTGATGGAAAGCAGGTTTATGTCTTTGATCTGTCAGTCACGAATAAAATAAGTTTGATGATCCTACAATTGTTATGTTGTATGTTGCAAATGCACCTAATCTGTGACAAAATGTCTCCAGATCTGCAGAAACATTTTTCTGGAAATTGCTATAAAATTTTTACCATATGACTCAAATACAACAACGTTTCAATCATAAGGTACCGTGAAGAAAGCACTTCATCTTAGCAAATTTACATGAACTACAGAGGAATTAATCCTACTGATGTCAAGTCTCAGGTCCTTGTCAAGTCAGGTCAAGTCCTAAATCTGTAGGACCAGATATTCACTATTACAAAAGCTAATGCCTCCCCATTGTATTGATATATTAGTGTTGAGTTCAATTAGCTGAAAAGTTAAGTTATGTTAGTTTACCAACACCTCTTGAATAAGTCTTAATTTATTCACCACCAACATCACCCACCACCACTGATTTCCCCCTCTATTTACTATATGGCTGTTCTTCCTCTGCCTGACTGTCGATGGCATAATATTTTATTTCTTTCTTTTGAGTTCATTGTACATTTGGTTAAAACGAAGTGCTGCCAGCTGGCTTATCGCTGTGCTGAAAATACACATTACATACTGATATGCCGGAGCTATCAATTTGTGCCTGTAGGCTGTTCCTGTGAAACAAAGGGTAGCTAAATGTGCTAATGCCTCCTAAAAGTAGAGCCTTAGCCTCTTTCAATCCAGAGTGTCATTCCTTGAAGCTCTCTGGATAAATATTAATTTCCTGTAAAAACACATTGTTCAAGTGTTTCCTGTGAAGGAGTCATGCCAATTGAAGTATCCCATATGATTGACATCTTTTTAAAATAATAGATTTGAGTGATAGCAATACCTGGGGTGAAGAAGTGATGTAACTCTGAGATGGACAAGACCAAGATTCTTAGTCCCTTTGATAGCTCTGTCAGCAGACGTTTCCCATTGTGAGCTTATATTCTGCCACCTGTGCTCAGCTACCCTTTCAGTTTAAAGCCAGCAGCAACAGTGCAAACTGAAGGCCTCAGTGGTACCATATTAAGATATAGTGGCCATGTTTCAGGATCAGTGTTATGATGAGGAATTGTTTTGACATTTTGAGGAGAATTGTGATATTTGTAGTTACTGTGAATACTACTTGTATTAGATAAAAACAAAAAGCTAAAAGCTACTGCGGATGCTGGAAATCCAAAACAAAAACAGAATTACCTGGAAAAACTGAGCAGGTCTGGCAGCATCGGTGGAGAAGAAAACAGTTGACGTTTCGAGTCCTCATGACCCTTCGGCAGAACTGAAGTATAGTTAGGAGAGAGGTGAAATATAAGCTGGTCTAAGATGGGGGGCGGGGGGAGAGAGAAGTTGAGGGTGGGGTGGTTGTGGGGATAAGCAAGCAGTGGTAGGAGCAGATAATCAAAAGATGTCACAGACAAAAGGATCAAAGAGGTGTTGAAGGTGGTGATATTATCTAAGAAAAGTGCTAATTAAGAATGGATGGCAGGATACTCAAGGTACAGCTCTAGTGGGGGTGGGGTGGAAAGACTAACAAAGCATTAGTTGTAGATTTAAAAATAATGGAAATAGGTGGGAAAAGAAAAATCTATACAAATTATTGAAAAAAAAAGGGAGGGGGGAGAAACGGGGTGGGGATGGGGGGAGGGGGAGTTTAAGATCTAAAGTTGTTGAATTCAATATTCAGCCCGGAAGGCTGTAAAGTGCCTAGTCGGAAGATGAGGTGCTGTTCCTCCAGTTTGCATTGGGCTTCACTGGAACAATGCAGCAAGCCAAGGACAGACATGTGGGCAAGAGAACAGGGTGGAGTGTTAAAATGGCAAACGACAGGGAGGTTTGGGTCTTTCTTGCGGACAGACCGTAGGTGTTCTGCAAAGCGGTCGCCCAGTTTGCATTTGGTCTCTCCAATGTAGAGGAGACCGCATTGGGAGCAACAAATGCAGTAGACTAAGTTAGGGGAAATGCAAGTGAAATGCTGCTTCACTTGAAAGGAGTGTTTGGGCCCTTGGACGGTGAGGAGAGAGGAAGTGAAGGGGCAAGTGTTGCATCTTCTGCGTGGGCATGGGGAGGTGCCATAGCTGGGGGTTGAGGAGTAGGGGGTGATAGAGGAGTGGACCAGGGTGTCCCGGAGGGAACGATCCCTACGGAATGCTGCCGGGGGGGGTGAAGGGAAGATGTATTGTATACTTGTTGACTTGTATTAGATGTTGTTCCTTTACCTGTTTAATATGTAGTAAATGTGTCTGTTGATTTACAGGTCAAGATTTTCACGGAGTCGAGGAGACTCCATGGAGGTGAAAAAATGGCGGCTGGGACCCGATTCTGGGAGTCCCAACCCCATTCCTGACGCTCCCAATTCTCACCAATGCGGGTTAGGGGTGTGGGCTGGTGTGGGCCACAAGCCCGAACCCTGCACTCCCGACCTGGTTGGCTCCATAGTGGGGATAGGCGTCTCCTAGTCCCCTGCAATTTTCATAGAGTCAGGCCAACATTTCAAGAACCTGTGCTTCACAGCCCCTCAGCAGTGTTGTGAACCAGTCTGGATGAGGGAACCGTTGAAAGTTAAGTTGAAAAGGTCTTACCCATGCCCTCCATTCCAAGCTATGACCCTCTACCAGCCCCTCATGGCCCTTCAAAACCCAAACCAAGCTATGCCCCTCTACCCACCCCCATGGCCCCTCGTACCCCCCATTCCAAGCTATTGCCTTCTACCCACCCCATGGCCCTTCGTACCCCCATGCCAAACTATTGCCTTCTACCCACCCCCCCTCGTGCCCCCCCATTCCAAGCTATTGCCTTCTACCCACCCCATGGCCCTTCATACCCCCCATTCCAAGCTATTGCCTTCTACCCACCCCATGGCCCTTCGTACCCCCATGCCAAGCTATTGCCTTCTACCCACCCCCATGGCCTCTCATACCCTCCATGCCAAGCTATGGCATTTCCATGCCCATTCATCCAATATATTGCCACTGGACTAGCCTCCCAGAGACCCAGGGTAATCCTCTGGGGACCCGGGTTCGAATCCCACCACGGCAGATGGTGAAATTTGAATTCAATAAAAATCCTGGAATTAAAAGCCTGATGATGGCCATGAAATAGTTGCTGATTATCATTAAAAACCCATCTGGTTCAGTAATGCCCTTTAGGAAAGGAAACCTGCTGTCCTTACCTGGTCTGGCCTACATGTGACTTTAGACCCACAGCAATGTGGTTGACTCTTAAATGCCCTCTGAACAGGGAAATTAGGGATGGCAATAAATGCTGGCCTAGCCAGCAATGCCCACATCGCATGAGCAAATTAAAAAAAATATATTCTATACAGAATCAATGAATCCTAGAGTAACAATAGGGTGTGTGAAAAGCTTTTTTATAAAAGTGAGTAATTTATTCTTAACTTTCTGGGCAACATTTCCCCCCTTTGGTGGGGGGGTGGGGGGGAGGGGGGGAGGGGGCGGGGAAGCGTGGAAGCGGCTGTGGGCAGGTGGCCTTCTGATCGGCGCTGCCGGTTGGGGGAGAGGCACCGCTATTTTGCATGCTCAGACCATTTAAGACCCTATGCGTTTTGCGCTCCCTGTGTGGGCAGGGGGGGTGGGGATTCCCTCAGCAGGAGTACGCACTTTGGCGCATGCAAAAGAGCGCACAAATCTCCCTGAGGCAAATTGCTGCCTCAGGGAGATCGCCTCCGATTTGAAACTTTAAATGAAGGTTTTTCAAAAAATTCCCTGCCATATCCCCTCACGTGACACTGTCACAGGAGTTGGGACATGTCCATAACTGTTATTGAAACTTTTAATAATACTTTAAATACCCTCATGAAACCTCATCCCGCCTGTGAGTGAGGTTTCGTGCTTTTTCCGAGGCCCGCCTGGGCTCCCGGCCTGCCCGCCAGCCTTAAGGTTGGACGGGCAAGTCCATCAATCAGATTAATTAGTTTTTTAATGGCCTTAATAGGCTGAACTACAAATCTAAATGACGCAGGGTGACTTCGGGACGCACGCACGATGTATCCCTGTGTCATTTTACGCGTCGACGAGCGGGCCTTGACTCCAGTTAGCCCACCCCACCCCCACCCCCAGACAAAAATCCCATCTTTGCTTGCACTTTCTCCTCGGGTGGGGGGTGGTGGCTTAACTGTGAAACCTCTTGACTCCCACTACTCACCTCTATGATGAAAACCCAGCCCATAATCTGAAATATGGTATGATAGAATGGATACTTTTCTGCCTTTTGAAGTCTACTTCATGTGGCAGCGTGTGATGTGTTCCAATATTGTGACAAGGGTTCTCATTTGACCTTTGGATTTTGGCTCACCTAGACATTAGCAGGAAAGTGCACACTCCAACTAATAAAGTTTACGATATCTGCCTTTGAGCATAGTCAGTAATACCGAACCTAAGGAGAATATTCAGTGGGAAAACAAAAAAAAAGCCTACTGTTTCATAACAACATCTAATTGGTTTTAAAATTTTTCTTTTTATTTGCATTCATGTAGTGTGATAGACTCAATATGAAATGTATACAAATGTCCTATGGTACTTCACAGAGGCATAAATAAACAAAAGAGATTGGGCATTAATTAATTAATTGGGCATTAACCATGTCCCATCTTGCACCAAGTCCTGCTCATCCACACCCCTGTCATCACTGAGTGATGATAGCTCTCAAACCACAACACGTTTCCTTTAAAATGTTCATTCTCATATTTAAATCTTTTCATGGCCTCTGTCCTCCCTATCTCTGTGAACTCATCCAGCCCTTTATTCCCCCCAAATTTCATTCTTCTGATTTTGATCTCATATGTATGCTCCGCTTCTCCCACTATTGATGGCCTTGCCTTCTGCTGCATAGGACCCATGCTCCTAACCTCTCTCCCTCTCCTTCCTCAAAACCATCCACAATCTACTTTTTTGGTGAAGCTTTTGTCACTCCTTCTAACACACCTGCTGTGGCTCAGTGTCCTTTCTTTTTGAATTTAACTCCGTAAAATGCCTTTTCTCCATCAAAGGTGCTATAGAAGTGCATGTTGTTGAATTTGTTCCTTCTCCGCAGCCCCCCCACCCTTCAACTGACTATTCACTTCTCCATTCTTACTCTTCTCCAAACAATCCACCATTGCAAAAGAATAAATAAGGGACTGTATCATTGGTATAACACAAGTTGAACATCGGTCGAAGTGTTTCCCCACTGCAAGGTTCAATGTTCTACCAATGGATGACCAAGCTCCACTGCTGGAATTTTTGATCTGTTATTACAAGCTCAAAATCAATGCTGGTGATCTGCTGGGGTTGAATTTTCTTGGGATTTATACTAATCATCTGATGTAACTTTGATGGTAGATTCTTGGAAACTGAAATAAATTGCACAAAGAACATTTACACTATTACCCCACATATTCCATGGCTTGATCCATGAACCATTTGTAGAATCCCTGCAGAAAATCATGCGCCTGTCCCCACTGAAGGACCAAGTCCTTTGTGGAATAAGATTTTGTTTAAATTAGAAATCACTTCCATTATCATTTCTCTTTTTCTAATAAAACAGTATTTGCTAGAGATTTGGTTTTGTGAATCAAAGGATAGCTGTGAAGCTCCCTTCTACATTTTTTGATCTGACATTTTGAATTAGTATGTTTTTTATCATCAAAGCTGTTTTTGAAAGAGAGCTGCTTTGAAGTTGTCTATGGGATGTAACAACAATAAAATAATTCCATTTAAAAGCAGTTTTGAAGTGATTGGAATAGAAACCTGGAATGGAAGCCTCAAATAAATGAATCTGAATGTTCAGAATGATTGTTGTGTTCTGAAAAAATGTAGAAATGCGCAGGGCAAATGACACATGTTTGTTATATTAATAAGTGCCATAAAGTGAGTAAATTTCAAAACCTTCAAAGAATATTTTAAAGTAATAGCTCAATGCTTCCCATATCAGAGTGAAATTCCCTTACTACTAAACTCACCAAGATTCCTTAGGCAGTACCTTCCAAACCGACGACTGCTACCATCTGGAAGGTCAAGGGTAGCAGACACATGGGAACACCACCACCTGGACGTTCCCCTCCAAGCCATTCACCACCCTGACTTGGAAATATATTGTCGTTCCTTCACTATCACTGGGTCAAAATCCTGGAACTCCCTCCCTAACAGCACTGTGGGTGTACCTACACCATAGGGACTGCAGCAGTTCAAGAAGGCAGCTCACCACCACCTCCTCAAGAGCAACTAGAGATGGGCAATAAATGCTGGCCTACCCAATGACGCCCACATCCAGCAAATGAATAAAAAAAAGACCCGGTAGGCTTGTAATAAATATTGGTGGACAGTCTATCACCAGAAATTGAGACAGAGAGGTCAAGGAAGGGAAGGGAAGTGTCAGAGATGAATCATGTGAAAATGATGGAGGGGTGGAAATTGGAAGCAAAATTAATAAATTTTTCCAGGTCCAGACGAGAGCATGAAGCAGCAGAAAGAGACCAGAAAGTACCAGAGAAAGAGTTTTGGGAGGGGGCCGGAGTAGGACTGGAACAAGGAATGTTCCACATACCCCATAAAGAGACAGGCATAACTGGGGTCCATGCAGGTACCCATAGCCACACCTTTTATTTGGAGGAAGTGAAGGAGTTTAAGGAGAAATTGTTCAGTGAGAGAACAAGTTCAGCCAGATGGAGGAGAGTAGTGGTGGATGGAGATTGTTCAGGCCTCTGTTCGAGGAAGAAGCGGAGAGCCCTCAGACCATCCCGGTGGGGGATGGAGGTGTAGAGGGATTGGACGTCCATGGTGAAGAGGAGGCGGTTGGGGCCAGGGAACTGGAAATTGTTGATATGATGTAAGGTGTCAGAGGAATCGCGGAAGAGTGGGGGTGAAGAGTCATACGGACTCGAAACATTAACTGCATTCCTCTCCTCAGATGCTGTCAGACCTGCTGAGCTTTTCCAGGTATTTTTGTTTTTGTTTCGGACTTCCAGCTTCCGCAGTTTTTTGTTCTTATATTTAAAAAAAGACCCGCTTTGCCATAATTGAAATTTCCCAAAATTCAATATTTTGGCTTAGGACATCCACTATGCTAAGGCATTTAGGTGACTAGCTCATGGTGATCAAATTAATAGTAATATTGGGCATTAACCTTCAACTACCATAATAACAGTATTTCATGGTTGAATTGGTGAAAGTGAAGGAAGGCACCAGGTAAATCAGCAGGTATGTACCAGAGTTAGGTTCTCTCTAAAGAAGAGTTATATGGACTTGAAACATTAACTCTGTTTCTCTCTCCACAGATGCTGTCAGACCTGCTGAGTTTTTCCAGCATTTCCTGTTTTTGTTTCAGGTTCTCTCCACCTGACATTATATCATCAAACCTGATCTGCAGGCATTGGCATTCCAGTGGGAACTTGTTCCACAAGAGCTGGGTTTTCACAGAACTAATTGCAGAACTATAAAGACTCCATCAAACAATTGGCAGCACAGGAATGGCACAATCTGGGTGGAATCTTGTCTCCTTTAAAAATTTCTAGGTCCTGACACTGCATTTGCTGTCAGCGTGCTGACCCGACACCAGGATATCTGAATTTCCTCCCAGTTTCGTTTACAAGTGGGCCCGCAGGATCGGGAAGATCCTAACCTTTGTGTTAGTCGCAATCACCTCCATCCCTCCCCCCCACAAGTCCCACCTCTGACATCCAATGACTTTTTTGGCTACATCTTGTTGCAGGCTAGCAAAGAATCACCTGCAGGTTCACGGTCAACACAATTACCACTGAATAGCTACAGCAGCCCTCACTGCACTGCTGCATTTTCCAAACTAGAAGGTTATTGGCGACAATGACGTGGCCATCATGTAATCTATCCTGCATGTTAAAAAGTGATCATTTGTCAGATGGCTAGTTAGTATATTGATTTCAAGCCCTTTGAAGATGTGTGTGGGCCATGAATGGTATGAGGAATGAGTAAGATAACTTCTGTTGACATCTGAATTTCTTGTAAAAGAGGAGCAAGTTAAATAAGAAGCTGTTATTGGTGAAAGGGACCATGAAGTTACAGGAGCATTGTAAAAGCCCAATTGATGTCACTAATGTCCTTTAGGTAAGTAAATCTGCCATCCTTACCCACTCTTGCCGATATGAATAAAGTCCATCACTAGTGTGGTTGACTCTTAACTGCTCTCTGAAGTAGCCTAGTAAGTCACTCAGTTGCCAACTAGGAAAGGGCAATAAATGCCAGATTTACCAAAACTGCCTACATCCCAAGAATCTTTTTCAAAACGAAGTTGTAGGTGACTTAATATGAAATTACAGAGCAGTTTCTTTTTCCACAAAGGATAATGTATAAGTAAGAATCAGTTCTGCTTTGATGCAAATACCATGATTTCTTAGTGTGTTGTTTACAGTGTGCAAGATTCACCCATACTTTACTATTGTGTCCTATTTTATTGCTTTACAGGTTAAGAAGTGGCCCATTGGAAAGCATGGCTTACTATATGACCGTAACTGGATGATCGTCAACCAAAATGGCGTCTGTCTTAGCCAAAAGCAGGAACCCAGACTTTGTTTGATTTGTCCACATATTGACCTGGACCAGGGGATCATGACCATCAATGCAGAAGGTTAGCAAAGCCATCAGGTCTTAGAGGCATTAATCTCAAAAATGGTTATAGACATAAGAAAATTTTATTAGAAAAAGCAAGTTAAAGGCTCCAGCTCGCTCATTTACTTAGACTTTTCCTGCTTTTCTTTTGGATTTGAACACAAAAGTCAAGGTTGATACTCCAGTGCTGAGAGGGTGCTGCACTCTTAAGAGGTGTCTCTCAAGTGGATGTAAAAGATTCCATGGCACTATTTTGAAGAAGAGCGGGGAGTTATCCCTGATACCTTGGCCAATATTTATCCCTCGATCATCACAAAAAAACAGATTATCTGGTAATTATAACAGCGCTGTTTGTAGGAGCTTGCTGTGTGCAAATTGGCTGCCCCATTTCCTACATTATATCAGTGACCACTCTTCAAAAAGGACTTCATTGACTTTAAAGCACATGAGTATGTCCAGCAGCCATGAAAGGCTTTATATGGATGATAGTCTTTCTTTTTTTTTCCCTTCCTTTAAATTTTTGTGCTCAAAATAACTGATATCAGCAGTGGAGAATAGAATACTTTTTCATAGAACTGTATTTCTCTCACAGTGGTAGTGAACATTTCAGGAATGGTATTACCACTCCAAACCTCGATGGCATAATAAATGAGAGCCTTCGAAGGTTATTCACGTGTGTTTGTGATGAATTCATAATTGTTAAGTTGCACTCCTGCTCCATCACCAACCTGCCAATGAGAGAACAACCCATTTCTAGAGCTTCATCACAACCTCAGAGGAGCAACCCTTTTTTCACAGCTCACCAAACATCTTATGCTAATTTTTGCAGGTTTTATTTTTGCTGTGTTTTCCTACTAGAGAGCAAGATATCCCTTCCTGACCGTACATCTGTTTCATCTCAATAAAAAGAAACCTCAAAGTCAAACCAGCACCTTTTCCTAACCTGGAAGCACTTGTTTTCACTGTTCCTCAGCTTATTGTTTGCATAATAATTCTACCCTCTTTCCAGCAACGAACCCGCCCAAGCAGAGTGCAGATGTATCTGAATTGCTGCTTGGATGCTGCTGCCATTCCAACCATAACTCAACTCCACACACCCATTCACAGGGGACAGACGTTTTAAATAAATGTAAAGGCTGCCAACATATAAATCACAGTTCTGGCACATATTAAATAAAAAACTCAACATTCTTCATCAGAATGTGTCCAAGTAATAAACTGCCCATTTACCATAAAACAAAAGTCTTTTTGGTTTTTCCATGGCATTTTAACTATGCTTTCCCCTTTAATGCTGCTAGAGCTTTGAAGGCCTGGGGTGTGCTCAGACTTCTTCTGTCCTCATGGCTATGGCCAAATGTGCACCGCTCAATTACATCCTTTATCTAAATGAGATAGAGAAAACAAGTTATGCACTCAGTTCCTAGACCCAGCAGATCCCGTTTCCAATGCAGTCCACACTAATTGCCACTGGACATCCAGATGGTCAACATCAAAGGAAACATTGTTATCTACATGTTTGAACCTGTGATTATCGAGAATAATTATAATCCACTCACCATCCTGATTTGGAAACATATCGCCATTTCTGGAACTCCCTCCCTAATAGTACCGTGGCTTTACCTACACTATATGGACTGCAGCGGTTCAAGAAGGCAGCTCACCACCATCTTCTCATGGGCAATAAATGCTGGCCCAGCCAGCGACACCCACATCCCATGAATGAATTTTTGAAAAATTCACTTTTCTGCAGCCATCCCAGCTTCCCCTTTTATGAAAAGCTACAGTATTTTAAGAGCTGCTCCCTCTTAAGAGTTTCCAATCCTCAGCCAAGTGTGCTAAGTCCAAGTTCTCTATGCACATTTTTTCTCTGTCTGTAACCTATTCAAATTAAAGATTGCTATATTTGCCACAGCCTGGCAATGTAGTTCTGTTCTTTCAATTTTAATAGAACAGAATGTGTAAAATAGTTGTCATCGGGAGATGAATAATATTGTGTCTCCAGCACTAACATTCTGCAACATAGACCAATATGTTTGAACAAGTCAGCTGGACCAATTCATTAGTGTTACAAATACGAAGCTTGTAAGATTGTTATGTTTTGGAACTGTTTCTTTAATTTAGAGTAAAATGGAGGAATGATGGGGGTCGTGAGACCTGTTCTGAATTCTGCCTGACAACAAGCCTGGGTGGCTTGGTTGTTAAAGGTAAAAGTGGGGGCCCAGGTTGTTTTACTGGGAAGAAAGTGCAAGATATTCGCACATGTAAACAATGACTAGAGCAGCTGTCTGTCAGTC
Organism: Cetorhinus maximus; assembly: GCF_964194155.1. Lineage (NCBI taxonomy): Eukaryota > Metazoa > Chordata > Chondrichthyes > Lamniformes > Cetorhinidae > Cetorhinus > Cetorhinus maximus. The sequence continues at coordinate 89,366,865 of NC_135881.1, forward strand.
TCCAAGTCCCAGGGAGGTATTAATAATATCATGTTTTGTGAGTGGCCATGCTTTAAACTATTTAATTCCAAGATTGAATGAAGTTGGGGGCCTAAAAGATAGCTAAGTAGAATTTCTACCTGGATACAAGGCCCATGTGATTCACACAGCCATGGAGTTGGGCTTCAAGAGGGTAAGAATCCACAAGAAGCCTTTGTAGGATCCAGTTGCAGGTTTTCCTAAAAGTATCATGGAACCTCACAGACAGGGTTAGCCTGCAAGAATCCGAATATGTGAGAGAGAGAGAGAGAGAGAACAGAGTGATTGAGGCAACAAGTCTTTATTGTTCACCAAGCAGGATGCGAGTGGGACCTCACACTCAGATTGAAGGTACCAAGTACGTGAGGGTTTAAACAAAGCTGGAAGATTTGCCTAGCTTTGGCTAGAGGGAGGAATCTCCAATTCATCTCTCACTGTGAAAGTAAGTTTGGGGAGTAAAAGTTATCTGCCTGCAAAGGGATAAGGAGCTGAGAATAGCTCTGGACTAGCCCCTGCAGAATTAAGTGTTCGCTTAAGGGACAGAGTAATGTATAACCTTGGCAGGGGGATTTTCGGTTGTTGTTAAAAGTTAAATGGGAGATATTTTCTGTAGTTTGCAGTAGAAGTTGCTTACTGAAATACTGTTTAGTTAGTGTTGCTTTTAGTTTGTTTGCTACAGTAAAAGTTTTAAAATTTGAAATCCTGTCGTATGATCCTTTCAGTCATTCACTTGAAGCTTGAATTTCTTTTTAAAAGTTATCAGCCTCTACAGGGATTGTAACATTAGTAAGCCACTTAAATGATACTATCTTTGGGAAACACCCTGGGAATGTAGTCAATGAAGAATAGAAAGAAGACTAATGACTATAGTGTGTATTTGACAGAATGTATAGATGGAGCAGCATTCATAGAATAGAATCATGGAATCTTGCGGCACAGAAGAAGGTGTTTCGGCATATCTTTCAAACAGCTGTCCAATTGCCACGGCTCACTGGGGATAGTGCGCTGCAATATTAAGCCCCACTGCTCCCCGAGCTGCGACAAATTTGAAAAAGTTTGATCAACCCACTTAATTGTTTAATTTCGGTTAACAGAATACGAGCACCAGGTTTGTAAACTTAAGTAAATAACTGTTTATTAAACAAATTGTCTTTAACCAGTGGCAAAAGAAGGAAATATGAACTGCTTACTTCTAGCTCTATAACCTAAACTCTACCCCTTCTTAAATCCCTACGCAAACATATATAAGACACATAGGACACACAAATACATGGATTTCAAGGATGGGATAGAACAGTTCATATCATTAATTCCAGAGTATGGGATTCAATGGGTTGATTTTGATCAATGTCTTCCAAATTCCTTTCAGTTCGTTGTTAATGACACAAGGTGGTCTTTCAGTACTTTCAGTCTTTAGTTCACTGGTTGAGCACTTGCCTTTCAATATCTCTAACAGTGATTTTCCCCTTTGCCTCTTGACAGGGGTTTACAGAGAGACAGCAGGTTAAAGAGATATGAGGAGAAAAAGCCAGCTAGCTGTTATTGTAGAATTATTGGAATCTTACACACGCAGGAGGCAGAGGTTTTAGGTCTTTTCCCTTTCAGTCTAGAAGCTATTCTGCTGCACTGCTCTTACACCAACCCTGGTCACCTGGTCAGGAGCCAATTAAAATGTTGTTGCCAGGCAGTTCCCTGTTAGACCAGCCTCCTCCTCAGCACCATCCTATCCTTCATGGCACACTCTATTCCAGGACAGTAACATTGTATATATCCCTCATATTGTTCCAGCAGACATGTCCTTCAAACAGCAGCCATAGTAATTTTAATCCACAGCCCAACAGAAATAAAAAGATATGTTCCTTACACAATTTAGTCCCACACCCCAGCTTCTCCCTATAACCTGCAAATTAGTTCTCTTCAAGTACATGTTCAGTTACCATTTGAAAGTTCCACCACCCTTTCAGAGTGTGTTAGAGACCTTAAAGCCCAGTGTGTGAAAATATTCCTCCTCATTTCTTCTGCAGTTCTTTTGCCAATTGCTTTAAATCTGTGACCATTGGTTACCACAAACTTTCAAAGGAAACAGTTTATCCCTATTTTCTTTATTTAATACCCCCACCCCAACCATAATTTTGAACACCTCTATTAGATTTTCTCTTAATCTTCTTTAACCTTATTTGCTCTAAGGATAGCAACACCAACTTGTTCCGTCTTTCCATATAAATGAAGTCACTCAACCTTCACCTGGATTTTTGCAGAGTTGTGGAGACTCCATGCTTTATCCAAAATCCTTTGATCCAGAGGTCCCACCCCCATTTCTGACATCCTGGTGGAAAAGGGAGCAGATTATGATTCACACATGGAGGAAACACAAACCTAGCAGGACCACTTATACTTAATGCTGAGTTCAAACAGACCCTACTTTTGCTGGAGTAAGATCCGTTCCCCGCATTGTGTGACTTATGACTTTTAAGAGTAGACGTGAATGTGTGTAACAGCTGGATGAGGTCTGTGTCAAGCTGTCAGGTTAGTTAAATTCCCTGCTCTTTAAATTTTGGGGGAAAACAGCCTGCTATGTTCCTGAGTTGAAAAACAAAATTGCTTGCAATTTCAATAGCTGTTGGTTGACATAAGCCTGAGGGCTATCATTATAGCATTATTACTGCTTGACTGCTTCCACAACCTATCATTATCACAGTGAGGCACCTGTAAGTCCACAGCTTCAAGATGTTATTAAGAAATTAGCTGTCTTTGATGTGGGACTATGAATACAAATTCTTGTTTTTATAAGGGATTAAGTATTTGAAGGGATTTAAATGTATTGAGTGGGTTTTTAACAATTAGTATTTATATATATCTAGTGAAGTTAGTAATAGAAGCTTAGAACTTTATTTTATTTCATCTCAGCATGGCTTCTGAGGTCTGCCCATGGTGGATACTGGGTGAGTTGGCATGGAAAATGTAAGGGCAAAGGGTGGTGGGTGGGTGGCATGGGTTGGCAGAGCTGATACTAAGTTGGCATTGGGTGTATAAGGGGCCATGGGAATGAGTGGGAGATCATGAATTGGCATGGAGGGTAGGAGGGGCCAAGGGGGTAAGTAAAAGGGCATAGGTTGGCATGGAGAGTATGAGGGGCCATGGGTGTGGATAACAGGGCAATGGTTGGCATGGAGGGTATAATGGACCACGGGGGTGGGTAGAGAGGCATAGATTAGCATGGGGAGCATGAGGGACCATGGGGGTCGGTAGAGGGGCATAGGTTGACATCGATGGGGCAGGGGAGTGGGTTTTGGGAGTGAGGGGGTTTGAGGGGTTAGGGCTAGAGGGCCTACCTGCTTTTATTAAAATTGGGATAAAGTCTCAGAGCAATGAGGCGGACCTTTTAAACAGCCTGCCTTGGCACTTGGCAGTCCCTGAGGCTGCCTCTGAACTATTTCCAGGGGCTGTTAGTCTAACTGCAGCCCACACCTAAATGCCAGGAACGAGAAGCCAGCCATTCGGGGCTGTTTCTCCTGGGGCAGGTGCGCTAAGCTGGCAATTTTCCCCACTCTGTGCACTCGCCTTGGGTGCAAAAGTCCTTGGTATCATCCATGTAAATCAGCTCTGTACCCTCTCCAAGGTCTTAACATCCTTCCCAAAGCATGGTGTCCAACATCGTACATAATACTCCAGCTGAGACCTATCCAGAGATTTGTAAAGATTTACCATCACTAATTTAATTAGATTCATTCAAGATCACCTAATTTCAAAGCCAAGTATCCAATATGCTTTCTTAACCACCTTTTTAACTTGCCCTACCACTTTCAAAGATTTATGAAAATGCACCCCACCGCCCCTCCTCACTCCCCCCACCTCACCCTGAGGTCTTTCTGCCCTTGCACTGCCCTCAATATAGCATCATTCAGATTGTACTGACACCTTGCCATTTCTCCCAAAGTGCATCAATTCACACGTATCCACATTAAGTTGCACCTGCCATCTCATCAGTCTGTTATGCCCTCTTGAAGTCTGCTACTACCTAAGTCTGCTACTATTCCTTTCACTATTTACTACTTTTAACTTGCATTGGTGGCCATGTCTTCAGCTGCTAAGACCCTAAGCTCTGGAATTCTCTCCCTTAACCTCTCTGCCGCTCCATCTTTTTTTTCCTCCTTTAATCTTTAAAACCCATCTCTTTAACCAAGCTTTTGTCACGTGCTTGGTATCAAATTTTGCCTTATATCACTCCTGTGAAGGACCTTGAGATGTTTTGGTACGTTTAAGGTGCTATATAAATACAAGTTGTTGAATAAGTCTGTTAATGGAACGCGTTAACTCACTGTGTAACACACAGTTTCACCCAGCTTCCTGTTTTTAAAACACAGTCATTTCTTGTGTGAAACATCCAAAGATCATTTTGGAACTGAATTTCCTCAGTATGTTCAGTGCATAGTGGCATATAACAGGCACAATTTATTTTCGGTGGCAAAATCGGCCGGAAGCTATTTTTACTCAATTTATGTCTTAAGCTCTTGACTCAACTTCCCCCACACTTTTTGAGTCTTCTCATCATCCACCCACCATATCCCAGCTTACCTCTTTTCTTATTTACTTACGTCAAAGAGTAGTGCTGCCGTTCTGTTTCCTGATTTTACATTCCGAATATACTCTGAGTACCGTATCCTGAGTTCTATGAGATTGCAGCAGGTGCTATGATCAACAGATCAAAGCACAACCCTGGAGTTCCTGACACAAAAGAGTTTGGAGATTTTGATACATATCCCTGCAGTTGAGAAATGCTTTTCAAAGCATTTTATTACCCTTTTGCCTAAAAGTATTTGGGCTTGTTTCTGACTGCTTTTGACAGGGTACGACACCAGGAGATTTTCCACACGCTCCACTTCCTACTGCAGGCATTCCCAGGAGCATGTATAGCAAGCCTCACATACTGGTATCATGGAGGAAGGGGAGCAACACAGAATATAGTAAAGGACACTCACTGCAGGAGGGTCACAGGACACCTCACCGCTGACAACATAGAGGTTTGACGTCGCTGCCTTACCTGCTTCTCCCCTATTTTGAAATAAAGTAACATTCATTCACTCTACTACCCATTCTACAACATGGCAACAGGTCATCCCTCTTTGGCCCTACATGGACATGCCAATTATCATCATCTGAGGGAGGGCATCAGCACCAAATAGTACACCAAATAAGTACTTTCTTGTATGATTCTATCCTCCATCAATAACAAAGCACAATGTTGTACCAGACTCGATTTTATACTAACTATTGGACAGAATTTTCCATGCCCATTGGCGTCAGGCGTGTTCGGCAGTGTAAGTGGACAATATGGCGAGGCCAAAAATTAGTTTCACAACATCGTTAAACCAGCTTACAATCATCTGCTTTGCCCATCAGTGGTGTGCCACGTTTCCTGCCATCAAATGTTGGGAACTTCATTGTAACACATCTGCAATTCATTATAAGCCCTGCCATACCCCCACGCTGGATCATTTGAGCAGGACAATATGATTGCACTCCAACGTATTTCACAACTGTACATAAGCAACGTGCACCTGGCGAGCTGCACTTTGCTCAGGACTTCAAAGTTTGTTTGCCTACCTTGCTTCGGGCAGCACTTGCAGGCATCAGCGGCAGGTTTTGCAGACAGCAGAACATCACTTTTAGGGGGACTTACAGGCAGGTCTCTGCCTACCAGAGCAGCTATATGGCCTTTCAACAGCTGCAAGGCTAAAGCTTGCTTGGGGAGAGGGGAAAAGTGGCCTCAGGCAAGGGAAGAGGCTGCAGGATGAAGGCTGTACTGGGGAAGGTGGGGGGTTATTCAAGGTTGTGTGTGGGGGCACGTTGATCTGTGCAAGTGGCCTTAAGATGATGAGGGCTGAGGAGGCAGTCTCCACAGGAGATGAGGCCAGATGGAGGTGTGAGGGTGTGTGTGAGAGAGTGATTGGTGATGTCTTGAGCTGGCAGTGAATGAGATGCCAGTGAATATGTGATGGGCTTGAGTGTGTGAGTTTAGAGTGATGAGTGCCTTACCCTGGTGGAACGGATGAGATCATTCATCCTCTATCTGCGTTGGTTGGCCAACCACTTCAGTGCAGCATTGATACTGATCACCACTGCCATTGCCTACCAAGCCAGAGTGGTAATGTTGCTGCCCTCCTGTGGCCAGAGCAGGGGTAGAGGACATCACAGTGGGCCTCCAAGGCATCCAAAAGGCGCTCGAGGGATGTGTCACTAAACCACGGAGCTGCAGGCTTCTTGCCTTTCAAGGCCATGTCTCCTGTGCAGCAGTCCTGAGCTGGAAGCACTGAGAGATGAGTGCATGGCTGCACTTTAAATGTGGCGTTCAGTGTGAGAAGCGGCAAGGTGGCGGTGTGGCAGGCGAATCGGAATCCACCCGCCATCCAAACGGTGTGTTTCCCAGGAATGCATGATGAGTGAGGGGGGATTGGAACGATATGGTGTGAGAAGCTGCCATTGCTGCTGGCAGGTCAAACATTCTTTTTCCCGCCTGTTACCACACTTAATGCAAATCTGGGATGATTCCACCCAATGTCCAGCCTTTGATCCTCCATTCACAACAGCTACTGATTTGTTCAACTGCACCCTCACCTCTACCTTTGATGATATTGTCCCCACTAAAACTCTGGCTCTCTCACTGTGGCTGTTACCTCGATACAACCCTCATCTCCACTCCCTTGAGACGAAAGGATGCAAACCTGAACAGATATGATGGTCAGCTGATTTAGCCATTCACTGCCAGATCAGGCTGAATCACATAAAGTACTATTGGGCCCTGCTGTTGTCTGTCAAAACTGTACACTATTCCAGGATCATCCAGGAATGCAAAGGGAAGCCCCCAGCTTTTCTTAATCTCGTCTCACATTTCCTCCATACTTACCTCCAACAACAAGTGCAATGAGTTTATGGACTTCTTTGTCTCTAAGACTCAGACCATCCAATCAACTGTCTCTACCTCTGCCTTCCCTTTGCCTAGTCCGCTGGGCTGAACTTCCACTAAAGGCCCCCCCTCCCTTACCCTGAACTTGCATTGTGCTCTTACTATCTCCCCTCATGCTCTTTCCGAGGTCATCCTGTCCATCAGTCCCACCTCCTGCTCCTTTAATTCTCTTCCCACCAACTGCTGACCACCCAACTTTCCATGTTAGCTGATATTGTTAACGGTCCTCTCTCTTCAGACACTGTCACTCTCTCATTCAAATCAGCTGTCATCACCAATGTTCTGTAAGCTGATCAGCCATGCAGCAACCAGGGCATTTCCACTCAGGTCAGGTGAAAGTTGGCTCCTTTGAGTTACCACGTCCGTGCAGGAAAATTTAAAGACCTACGCAATTAAATGAATAGGCCATGTGCAACAAAAAATTAGGAGAAATGTTGGTCATCACTCCTCTCATCAAAAAAAACCAATTCTTGACCACATCATCCTAGCAAACTACCGCCCCATTTCCAACCTTTATTTCCTTCCCACAGTCCTTGAACATGTTGTCGCCTCCCAAATCCATGCCCACCCTTCCCGGGACTCCATGTTTGAATCCCTCCACAGTGCAGAAATGGCTCTTATCAAAGTCACAAATGGCATTCTATGTCACTGTGACATAGTCCTCCTCATCCAGTCTGCAGCCTTTGACACGGTTGATCACACGATCCTCCTCCAATGCCTTTCAACTCTCATCCAGCTAGGTGGGACTGCACTTGCTTTGTTCCATTCTTAACCATCTAATTGTAGCTAGAGAATTAACTGCAATGACTTTACTTACCACCCCTGCACTGTTACGAATAATGTCTTCCAAGGATTTATCCTTGGCCCCTTCCTATTTCCTGTTTACATGCTGCCCTTGCAAAATCTTCCAAAAACACAATGTCAGTTTTCTAATGTATGCTGATGACACCCAGCTCTGATGATATACTGGCATTGGAGGCAGTCCAGAAAAGGTTCACTAGGTTGATCCCGGGGATGGAGGGATTTTCTTATGAGGAGGGGTTGAGTCGGTTGGGCCTGTACTCATTAGAGATTAGAAGAACGAGAGGCAACCTTATTAAAACATATAAGATTCTTAGGGGGCTTGACAGGGTAGATGCTGAGAGGTTGTTTCCCCTTGTGGGAGAGTCCAGGACCAGAGGGCATAATCTCAGAGTAAGGGAGCACACATTTAAAACAGAGATGAGGAGGAATTTCTTCTCTCAGAGGGTAGTCAATCTGTGGAATTCTTTACCACAGAGGGCTATAGAGGCTGGGTCATTAAGTATATTCAAGGCTGAGATAGACAGATTTTTAATCAGTAAGGGAATCAAGGGTGATGGGGAAAAGGCAGGAGATTGGATTATCAGATCAGCCATGACCTTATTGAATGGTGGAGCAGACTCAATGGGCCGAATGGCCTACCTCTGCTCCTACGTCTTATGGTCCCATTACCATCTCTCTCAAGCAACTCCTTCACTGTCCCTAAAATGTCTGAGTGCTTGTCCGACATCCAGTACTGGATGAGCATAAATTTCCTCCAAATAGATATTGGGAAAACTGAAGCAATTGTTTTCAGTGCCCACCAGAAACTCTGTTCCCTTGCCATCAACTGGATCCATCTCCCTTGCAACTGTCTGAGGCTAAACAAAACTATACGCAACTTAGTGACCTATTTGACCTCAAGATAAGCTTCCAACCTCATTTTAGTGCCATCACTAAGACCTCCAGAACATTGCCTGACTTCACCCCTGCCTCAACTCATTTGCTGCTCAGTCATGCCTCTAGATTTGACTATTCCAATACACTCCTGGCCAGCCTCCCACATTCTACCCACTGCAAACTTGAAGTTTGCTGACTGGGTCCTTACATGCACCAAGTCCTATTCACCCATCACCTCATGTTTGCTGACCTACATTGGCTCCTAGTTAGGCAACGTCTCAATTTTAATTTCTCATCTTTATTTTCAAATCCTTCCATGGCCTCACCCCTCCATATCTCTGTAACCCCCTCCTGCCCCTCAACCCTCCGAGATCTGTGTGCTCCTCTAAGTCCGGCCTCTTGAGTATCTCCAATTTTAAATGCTCCATCACTGGTGGTCGTGCCTTTACCTAACAAGGGCCTGAGCTCTGCAATTCCTTCCTAAACCTTTATACCTCTCTATCTCTCTTTCTTCCTTTAATGCAATCCCCAAAGCTTACTTTAACCAAGTTTTTGGTCATCTACTCTCTTGTCTTCTTGTGCATCCTGTTGTCAAATTTTGCTTTAAAAACACTTCTGTGAAGCACTTTGGGACATTTTATTGCATTAAAGGTGCTATATAGATACAAGCTGTTACTGTATACAGCGAATTCCAAAGTGGACACAAACTGCTCTTTGTCAAAAGCTTCCCCGGGTACCTTACCTATCCTCATGCTTCTGCTAGGTGTCACCTGAAGGCTAGGATTGTGGGAGGTATTTTTGGCTGCTTGTGCTCTACAGTGGAGTCATAGGACTGAGGTGGCCCTTATCAAATACAGCTTGCTCCTGCAGGAGAGCGACTGCTGACTGTATTTTTGGAGCTAGCTCCTGGCTGCCTGGTGTTACCTTCCACATTTGCTTGGTAATCTGAGGGGAAAGGCCAAAGGCTCAGAATGTGTTTCTATCCTGAGAGCTGAGTAGATTCCAGATGTCACCATTCCAATGCTCCTGGACTTCCCGCACAAGTACCCAGCCATCCTACGGTACGCTACCATTTTGACTGATGGGGAAAAAGCAGGTTGGTGCTTGAGGTAGGGAACACTCCCTATCAGTACACTATTGGCAGAGTAATGTATTCAATTGGGGTTGACTAGACACTTGGGCTACAGAAGCCTCTTTCAATCTGCCTATTTATCATGCTTCACTTTCTACATATCTATTCTTAACTTAACTTTCTCCTTTCAGCATTCAACATTCTGGGCCAGATTTTTGTGGAGGAGGCAGGAAAGCCGAGTTGGGAAACCTTCCGACTTGGCAGACTCCGGTCCTTTAAAAAGGCCCCCACCCACCATATTTTCATTCCGGGGAGGTGGGGATAGGATGAAGTTGGGCCTGCCACCTTCTGAGGCAGGCCCTAGGTGGGTGGATGGTAAAGCCAGCATGCTAGAACGCCCACCTCTATTTACTGGACATCAGCCCCTTTGTAATGATGAATGTCAGGCCTTCAAACCTCCACCCCTCACCCCCAACCCACTGCTCATGCCCCCTCATTTCCCCCCCCTCCATGCCCCCTCATATCACCCTTGCTCCTTCATACCCCCATGCGTCCCCCCCATGTATCCTCCATAATCACTTACCTCGTGTGTACTATGGGCAGGCCTCAGGAGCCATGTCTTTGAATGGGCATTTTCTAAAAATCTAAGGAGTTCTTACTCAAACACACTTCATACTAAAATAAACACTCACTCAAAGAAGCCATTCAAAGAAAACTATATCCCCTCAAGTGGCCAATCTATTGTAAGAACAAACATCTATCCAGTAACTTCATCAAAGACAAATAATCCTTTAATAAGCCCTTAAAACTGCCAAATAGTCTACATAGTCCCCTGCTGATATAAGTAGTTTTGTAGTTTTTGAAACTCAGCTAAGCATTCATTATGACCCAAGCTTTCAAAACAAAGCCTTCCAAATCAAAACAATGATATCTATTGAAAATGCAAAAACAGGTGGCTATGGTTTTTTCTAAGCTACACCAGATTGCCTGCCAATCATTGCAGTCCAGGAGCAGATGTCTGTTTTTTTCTCTAAGTGAAAGCTGCAGACCATTTTTTTTCAAATGTAAAGCACCTTGGATATTTAAACCACTTCAGATCATGACAGCAGAGTTCCCAAGCAGTATGTTCTTCAGTTTTGAATGCATAATAACATTTTTCCTGCTGGGAAAAGTACTTTAATGCATCTCAACAGTTAAACAATGCTGGTCAATGTAGTAGTCAACTTACCTTTGCAGGACAGAGACCTATAATCAATCACTGCAGCAAAAGTACATATAACTTACAATACAACATCTAACTATTGAACATGAAAGAACAGTATTTTTTTGTATTTCAAAGCCTGTCAATGAAAGAATTCCAAGAGCATGTGACTTCTTTTTTGGTTCCCCAATTGAAACTCTTCTGAGGTGTCGTGAATCACACATTCATATGGAAGAAGTTCAACTACACAGAAGGGGTGGGGGGTGGTGGTTTAAACTATACAACCGCTCAATGGAGCTGGCAAGGGTGGGAGTGCTGCATGCAAGTGGGCTATCTGCACCCTTATCCCACGCCAGCAAAAGTTGCCAGAAACAGAAATGGGAGTGGGAATCTAGGGAATCGGGTTCCACCTGCCATTTTTAAAGAGCTCCCGACTCAGCAAAAATCTGGGCCTCTCTGCTTGTATATGTGTTTTGTTTGTTTGATTTGCATTCTCTTATTATACCTCCTTCTGTCTCAATGTCAATACTGCTTTGCCATTTAACCATCTCTTATTCTCCACCTAAGCACTTTAGAAATCATTCTATTTATTTTTCAGTCTGAGTAATTGTTTTTTCTCCTCTTTCCCTTTTCCACTTCTGAGGAACTATATACACCCGAAATGTCGACTTTTGCTTTCTCTACAGATTCTGCCTGACCTGTTTAGTGTTTCCAGCATCTTCTGTTATTTTTTCAGATTTCCAGCATCTGCAGTATGTTACATTTTATCCATGAAAATATAATTGGACTGTTGAATTGTTAGTCTTAGTATACAGAACTGCATATTCTTACAAACAGAAGATTCACTGTTCTGTTGAAAATGATATATTCTAAGGTCATGTACTTTTTTCTAATTGTGTGTTCTAACATAACTAAACAAAATGCTATTCCACAGCCACTGCACATGTTGTACAATTGAAAATGAGCTTCCACTGAAAGCTGCAAAGGACAAAGAGAACTCCCAGGGTTAGCAACTGGTAATTAGTGAACGTCAATCACCAGTGGAACCTTTGTTTTTCTATAGAACTGGACATCCACTCCCCAAGGCATGCTACACAACACCAGTGGTGTCTCTTCCAGACTAAGAAAGGGTGATAAGAGAAACAAAACCTTTTAATTGAATGAAAACTAATATAGATTTTTATATATTATATTAGATTTGGAATTAGAGGAACATTATTGTCAGACAGATTTCCAGCTGTGCACGATGGAACATATACATTTTATTTAAATTGCCACACAAAAAATAGCAGCTGAAAAAATGGGCATGGAATGAGTTATGCTCGCAGCAGACATTGTTTAAAAAGTGTTGTCACCCACAAGGCAAAAATCAGATTTGTGGACAGTTGTGATATTTCTGATAGCAGAAAGGACAGTAAATCTACTACCATATACCCAAGGGAAGATTGCATGCAGGGCGATGTTGTGAAATGCATACAGAAAATAATGTCTGGAACATTAAGCTTATGGTTGATAGCACAGCAGCCAGCTTGTCATTTCCAACTTTCTCTGTTGTTCCGCTAAGATCAGGAATCTCCAGGCTTTGCTTTGACCTTGGAGAAGACATTTAAATGTAGATTTTCTGTGCCCTTGAATGCAGCAATGTACCTCACAAACCCCCGTCATACATCAGAGCATTGAGGGTAGACAGTCCGTGACTGTTTGTGCTTGTGACATGAAAAGTACTTAATTTGAAAAATTTACTTTTAAATGTTTCTTGAAGTTGAGGAAAGTGTCCCTCAACAATCCTGCCAGCCTCCAAATGAAGTATTCTCAAAGGCAGAAAATATGTTGTACCTTCATTTTGAGCCAAAAAGCAGAACAAGTTTAATGAGGGAAGATTCCAACCAAGACATAGAGCAGAATTTTTCCAGATTTGCACTAAGAACATAAGAAAAAGGAACAGGAGTAAACCATTCAGCCCCTCGAGCCTGCTCCACCATTCAGTAAGCTCATGGTTGACCTTGTGTTTCGAATTCCACATTCCCATCTAACCCCCGATAACCTTTGATTCCCTTGCTTAACAAGAATCCATCTACCCCTGCCTTAAAAATATTCAATGACCCCGCCTCCACTGCCTTCTGAGGCAGGGAGTTTCAAAGTTGCATAACCCTCTCAGAGAAAAAAATTCTCATCATCTCTGTCCTAAAGGGGCAACCCCTAATTTTAAAACAGTGCCCCCTAGTTCTGGACTCATCCACAAGAGGAAACATCCTTTCTACATCCACCTTGTCAAGTCCGTTCAGGATCTTGTATACTTCAATCAAATCACCCCTCACTCTTCTAAACTCCAGTGGAAACAAGCCCAGTTTGTCCAACCTCTCCTCTTAAGACAACCCACTCATTCCAGGTATCAATCTAGTAAACCTCCTGTGAACTGCCTCCAATGCATTTGCATCCTCCCTTAAATAAGGAGACCAAAACTGCACATAGTATTCTAGGTGCGGTCTCACCAATGCCCTGTATAAGTGAAGCATAGCATCCTTACTTTTATGTTCAATCCCTCTCGTAGTAAAGGATAGCATTCCATTAGCCTTCTTAATTACTTGCTGTACCTGCATACTAATGTTTTGTGACTCATGTACTAGAACACTTAGATCCCTCTGTACCTCAGAATTATGCAGCCGTTCTCCATTTAAGTCATATTGTGCTTTTTTTTTGTCCTTCCTACGAAAGTGAACAACTTCATATTTTCTCACATTAAACTTCATTTGCCAGATCTTTGCCCACTCAATCAATCTATCTATATCCATCTGCAACCTCCTCATGTCCTCTTCACAACATACTTTCCTACCGATCTTTGTGTCATCTGAAAATTTAGCTACAATGTCTTCGCCCCATTACAGGCCCCTGTTGGACTCCACTCATCAGTTCCCGCCTGAAAAAGATCCATTTATGCATACTCTCTGCTTTCTGCCAGCCAGCCAATCTTCTATCCACGCTAATATGTTACCCTTTACACCATGCGCTTTTATTTTCTGTAATAACCTTTGATGTGGCACCTTACAACTAAGTGCGGTAGCAGGCAGGTAAAACGACGTTTTACCAACCAGCTGCAATGGCGGGTTTTCATGCCGTATTGTCCCAAACACGCCACATTATTTATGCACTCGCGGGAAACATGCCATTTCTAATGCGAGTGGGCTCTCATTCGCCCGCCCGCCATCACCCTGCCGCTGCGTCAGGCCGGGCGCCATTTTTAAAGCCCAGCCGCAAGCACACATCACAGTGCTTCCCGACCACCACTGCTGCATGGAAGACATGGCCCTGAAATTGAAGAAGACTGCAGCCCCCAGGTTCAGCGACGTGTCCCTTGAGTGCCTTTTGGATGCCATGGAGGCCCACTGGGATTTCCTCTACCCCTGCTCTTGTTGCAGGATGGGCAGCAACAGCACCAACCCGGCTTGGGCAGTGATGGTCAGTGCCAATGCCCTTCAAAAGAGGACAGCCACCTAGTGCCGCAAGAAGATGAATGATCTCCTCCATTCTGCCAGGATAATTCACTCTTCTCATCACTTTCAACTCACACACTCACTAATCCATCACACATCTACAGTGATCTCACTCACTGCCAGTCCAAGGGACATCACCATTCACTCTCTCACACTCACCGTCATTGTCCTCATCCCATCCATGGGACCAATCTCCATCCACACAGGCCAGGCGTACTTACCATCTGGCCTGGCAGGCGCCCTGCTTACACTTTCTCCATCTCTACTCATGCAGGACAAGCTGGCACACAACAAGAGGGAGAGGTCACTGACCGGTGGCAGAATACCCGAAATCAAGGTCCTCGTGGACTTTGAAAACAGAGCCATCCAGCTGGCCGGCGAGGATCTGGACCGTTCCTGTGCTGACGGTGAGTATGGCAGTGCTCTACCAAGTGAGGATCCAGCAGTGCAACATACATCAGACAACCATACTGTGAGTGATGTGTTCTGTTTCACAGGCCACTGCCATGCACAAATTAGCTCCCCTTGCTTTCACAGGCACATTTGGAAACAGCTGATGGAGCTCATGACCCAGGGCCTCCAATCAAGCCCCGAAGGAACTTCTGAAGAGGAATCTGGAGGCACCCTCCTTAAAGTCCCGTCACAGAGCCACCCACACCTTCCACCAGCGCAGAGACATACACCTTGTTGGGATCTAGCTTTAGAATAGCCTCGGGATCACAATCTGGTGAGTACATCGCACTGGCTGATTCACAACAGGCAGCAGCAGGGCATGGGCGGCACTTGGAGGACAGCTGGAGGCCAAAAAGTTGCTGAATGCGAGCCAGATGACGAGCCTCTGGACTTGGTCATGTCACATTTGCTGGAGCTGCAAAGGCAAGCTTGGGAACATCAGGAAGGGATATCCACTGCACTCCTTAGCTTGCAAGACACAATGGAGGAGTCCGTCTGCCTTCACTCTGAAGTGATAGCGCCGGCATGCCAACTCACCAAGGTCAACACTGGCAGGATGGCGGCTGCCATGGAGATCTTGGTCCAGGACTTTGCTCCTGCACTGCTGCACAGGCTCAACTCCATCGCTGATACCATAGCTGGCCTCTAACAATGTGTATGTGAGAGGGGTGCCAGGCAGCTCGATCTCACTCCAGCTACCCCTGCTCCTCAAGGAGTCAGCCTGGGGCCCCCAGGCCCATCCATCCAGGTGACTCCAAGAGTGTCCAGCTTTACCGACTCCCCTCTCCCTGTGACCTCAGCAGCTCCAGCTCCACAGGCCGAGAGGGTGCCACTGCCACACAGCAGGACCCCAAAAAGCAGGCCGGGGCCTCCAAGTCTCGGCCCTCCAGAGGACGCCCACCAAGGTCATCACAGACAAGGCGTCACAGTCAGCAGGCTGCCTCCACCTCCACTGTGGATGTCCAAGGAGCACCAAGATGTAGCGGCAGGGTTAGGAAAGTTAAGGAGAATTAGTTGCACAGGCTGGGCATGGGTGTTAATCACTTGTATATACTGTTCACTATTGTCAGTAAACTCCCAAGAATATCTCCCTGCCTATGGCTCCTTGTTCTGATGAGTAGTGTTCTTGTCACTCAGATGTGAAACCTTTCTGCACAAGATAAAGGCAGGTGTCTCAGTCCAGGGCCTATTCCCTGTGCTCTGTGCAGCCTTCGGACCAAAGTCTGGCCTCACACTCCTTGGAAACATTACTGATGCCTGCACCTCGACAGTGCTTGTCATTGCTGCCAGAATTTAGTGAGCAGACACCACAGAGTTCTCTCACACTCTCTGTGCTCTCAGCACCTTTAAGGTGGGGCTGGCCCCCATCTCTTCAACATCTGTGACCACTGATGTTGTGCCCCTGAAGGGCTCAGTTGCCGAAGGCGGACAAAGGATCAGACGCTTCTAAAGTTTCATGGCAGTGTCTCTATGATATGACCCTGATCACAGAGTGCAAGCGAGCTGCCCTTGGCCAGACACGAGTCAGACATTCTCAGAGGCTAAGTGAAGATTTATGGAGTCACCTCACTGCATGTCGTCATCATCCTCCACAAATCTAGCAGCTAGATTGCGCCTGCCTCATCTAGCCAGTGCGAGGGCCTCATCCCCATCATTGTGACCTCTGAGGACCTCGTCACCCTCACCCCCCATTGGCGTCCTCCTCATTGGTGCAGCTCCTTCATCTCCTCCTCAGCCAGCTCATCTTCCCTTTTCAGCGCCAGGTTGTAAAGGGCGCAGCAGACAATGACGACGCATGACACCCCCTGTGGACTATATTGCAAGGCTCCACCAGACCGGTCCAGGCACCGGAACCTCGTCTTCAGCATCCCGAGGGTCTGCTCCACCAACTTGCGAGCTGCAGCATGAGCCTCATTATATCAACATTCTGCTGCAGTCTGAGGCCATCGCACGGGTGTCATCAGCCACGGCCTCTACGGGTAGCCCTTGTCCCCGAGGAGCCATCTCTGCAACTTCTGTGGACCCTGGAAGACTCCAGGGATCTGTGACCAACTGAGGATGTAGGGGTCGTGTACACTTGCTGGAACTGTATAAAACGCTGGTTAGGCCACAGCTAGAGAATTGCGTGCAGTTCTGGAATCCACATTATAGGAAGGATGTGATTGCACTAGAGAGAGTGCAGAGGAGATTTACCAGGATGTTGCCTGGGCTGGACAGTTTTAGTTATGAGGAGAGATTGGATAGACTGGGGTTATTTTCCCTGAAGCGGGGAGATTGAGGGGGTACAAGATTGAGACGTATAAAATTATGAGGGGCATAGATAGGGTAGACAGGAAGGAACTTTTCCCCTTGGTGAAGGGATCAATAACCAGGGGGCATATATTTAAGGTAAGGGGCAGGAGGCTTAGAGGGGATGTGAGGAAGAATTTTTTTCACCCAGAGGGTGGTGGGAATCTGGAACTCACTGCCTGAAAGGGTGGTAGAGGCAGAAGCCCTCATAACATTTAAGAAGTATTTGGATGTACACTTGCAATGCCACGGCATGCAAGGCTATGGGCCTTGTGCTGGAAAATGGGATTAGAATAGTTAGGTACTTGTTTGACCGGTGCAAACTCAATGGGCCGAAGGGCCTTTTTCTGTGCTGTAGACCTCTATAACTCGATGACTTCCTGGAAGCTGTGCGCACACCTGCAGGATGTGTTTCTGGTGGTTGCACACCAGCTGCACATTCAGCAACTGGAACCCCTTGCAGTTGATGTAGCCCACCCTGTGTTGCGATAGAGATCTGAGCGCCACATGAGTGCAGTCAATCACACCCTGCACCTGTGCGAAAACCGAGATCTGGGCGAATCCAATCACTCTTGCATCCTGGCTGTCCTGGTCCCAGGTGAAATGCACAAAGTTGTGTGCCCTTGCAAAGATGGCATCCTTGACCTCATGGATATATTTGTGGGTGGAGGCTTGTGAGATCCCACAGAGGTCACCTGTGGAGCTCTGAAAGGAGCCACTGGCATAGAAATTGAGCGCCACCATCACTTTCACAGATACTGGCAGTGGATGCCCTTCATGTCCCAGTGGTGCCAAATCCTGCAGTAGCTGGCAGATGTGACCAACCAGTTCCCTAGACATGCACAGTCTCCAGCAACACTGGTTCTCAGTCATCTGCAGGAATGAAAGGCGGCGTCTATAGATCCTGGGTGTTGCTAGGCGACGGCTCGTTGTGGCTCTTCGGTGGCATGTGCGGGAGCCCCAGCCATCCCTTCTTCCTGAGGTTGCTGCTTCTGCCTCTGCACAGCCAGGAGCCTCAGTCGCTCTCTCTTCTGTCATCTTCGCACTCTGTAGGCTATCAGATATGCAGCTAATTCACCAGGCTTCATGGTCCTGATGTATTCCTCCTGCAGGATGAAAGAACCTGTCCTGGTTAAGTGTGCAGACCCCTTAACAATTCCCAGAGAGTGCTGGCCACCACTTGGATGGCCAGAGATTAGTGCGCTGCCTGGCTGCCCAAAACCCCACCACACCCACCCCAGTCCACCTAACCAATTGGCGGCAGATTTGTCCATTGATCTGCATGCTGTGCTCTCAGCTCAGGTGCAGGCATTCTCTTAATCTGCACTGCAAGGCTGCATTGTTAGCTTGAACCATGGCGGAGACTGGTCCAAACCAGGATGCTGACATTGCAAGAGGCTGTGAGTGCCTCCAGCAGTGACTGCTCCATGGCCAGCTTTAGCAAGGAGATTGTACCTCACATGCAGTTGTCCAACTGTTCTGCTGTCCACTAAAATGCTCATGACTTTGCAGTCTGTGCTGGGTGGGAAAAGTTTTGGCGGCACTCTGATGCCTCTGCATTGCTTGAGTAGACAGATGAATTAGAAGCCTGACTCCAATCATATCAATGTGGCTGCACCTAAACTGTCTGAGTTGCAGAGGTATGGTCACTTTATACCACGTTTCCCTAATGCATGGCCACTTCCCTCACCCACCCTACCCCCAACCCCGAATGCTTGTGCGCTATATTCAATGGCAGGCACTTGGCCCCCACCCCCCACAAGATGCCTCAATGGCAGGGCTGCGCTTGCACCCCCACTCACAAGTCGCCTCAATGGCAGGCCTGTGCTTGCCACCCACCCCCCCCCCCCCCCCACCGCAACCTCACACATCGCCTCAATGGCAGGGCTGCCCTTAACCCTGAACCCCCCGGCGCCCCTCAAGCTTGTCCAACAGGCGATCCTGGCGAGCTCTGCACAATGTTACTATGTACTCACCTCCACGTTCCCCTCAAAATGCAGGCTGCCAAGTGCACATCGCTTATGTGCTGTTGTGAAACACGGACTATTCCAACGGGCTGGCCTGATAATGACATGCTGATGTATGACAATGAGGTTCCCAACTTCCGATGGCGGGAAATGTGGTGCACCATTGGCGGGCTAAGTGGACGACCGTGAACTGGTTTCATGCTGTCGTGAAACCAATCGTGCCATATTGTCCGCTTACGCCACTGATCACGCCCGACGCCAGCAAGCACGGAAAATCCCGCCCATAATCCAGAGGCAGTGCCAAGAGTGCATTCAGAGTGACTGCAAGATTCTTTCTGACTTACTAAAACGCTAATGGTTAGTTTATTTCAATCCCTCAGGAATGGATCCCATAATTATGCCTTTAGAAGAAGGAGATGGAAAACAATTTCCACTTCAATTCTGTCAAACCAAAGTCTGTGGAGACAGGTGAGTATCTGAGACAAGCTTACAAATGTGTTATTGCTTGTTGCTTTTACACCATGTGCTTTCACAACCAGGCCTGAATAGATGCAATGGAGAAATGAAGTTGAACTGCTGTTGAATTAATTGAACTGGAGGCAACAAATTAAAATTTGATACAGCACAATGTAAGCTCCTTTAAAGAAAATGAAGAAGGCCTTTTTGGTGCTCAGTACTAGGATCTCTGTTTATTTTCTAATTATATAAATGGTTTGGACATAGGCACAAGATGAAGTTTGCCGATGATACCAAATTGGAGGCATATCCAACTGTGAAAAATGCAAGACACTGTGGGACGACATAGAGTGGTTAGTGAAGTGGGCAGGTAGGTGACAGATGCATTCCAGTTCAGAGAGATGTAGAGTAGTACATTTTGAAACAAAAACAGTGAAACAGTGCCCTAAATTCTGTGGGTGGGGTGGAGTGGGTGGGGGCCCAGAAGGAGAAAACGGTTTGGACCAAAAGTCTTATTACCCAGTTTTTACTGGTGTTCCATTTTAAGGTATACAAAACCAGTTAGGACTTGTATTCTTATTTCCGAGTTTTTACTGTTTTTCATCCTGGGGTGGGGGGGGTGGATGACGTCAGAAAGATCTAAGGGTACAGGCAAATAGATCTTTAAAACTGAGAATGCAAGTAGAAAATACCAGATAAATGGAACTCTGGATTTTAATTGTAGGGACATTGAATACGAAATCAAGGAAGTGATAAGTATAAATGTTTCTGTATAAGACATTATTTTCTGTGCAGTCCTAGGCAATCCAGTATACCTTTTTGAAAAGGGTACGCCAAAAATTCACTGGAATTATGACCTGAATTTTACCCTCAGGATGCGAACAAAGTCAGTGCAGCCCGAAGTGGATGTAAAACCCGCTCCAGCCGAGATCACGATGCAAATGCGATATTAAGCTATGTAGCCAATTAAGGCCTGCACAGCATGAAATGTACGGCCAGTTGGTTTTCTGTGCGCGAGGGTGGGAATGTGTCAGGGACCGGGTCCAATGGGGACACAGCGGGGTGTTCAAAAACAGAAGATGCAGCTCCCTGAAGGATGCCAGGAGTTGTGGAGGAGGCTGAGGGAGCTGTTTTGAAGCTATCCAAGAAGTGCCCTGGTGTACAGTCATATCCTTAACACCTGGTAGTCATGGAAGGTGGGAGGGCAAGTCGGGCGGTCACTCTGCTCCACCCCCCCCCCGCCCAATTTCTCAGATGAATACTTGGGAGTGCTGGTCGAGGAGGTCACTGCCAGGCGGCATATCTTAATGCTCAGGGACAGCAAGAGAAGGCTGCCCCACTAAACCAAGAAGACCTGGACAGAGGTTGCTGCCCAGGTCAGTGGACATGGCGCACCGCACGTGGCTTCAGTGCCGCAAAAGGTTCAATGATCTTCTGCAGTCAGCAAGGTAAGTACAAAAATGGCATGGACCTGTGCGGAGAAGTTTAGTCAGGGACCAGTTGCTCAGAATGTTCCGGGGTCTAAGAGTTTGTATCCCAACTGACACTGAAGCCTGCCCTGCCAAGGCTGGGATTTCAGCACGACTGGCGTCAGTGCGTTGGAGGGCGAGATGTGCTACAGTGACACGGCCCACCTAATCTTCGGATAGGTGGCAGGGGAGGGGAACCAGGAAAGGACCTTCAGGGAGATGGATCAATAATGAGGTTTTCTATTTTTCCCTGTCAGGAGAAGAGCAGTCAGAATCCTGCGGAGTGCCGCAGAACAGGTGGAGGAGTGCCAAATCTGTGCATCTCACAAAGCATGAAAGTGATGCACTGCAACTGGAATGCCACCAGCCAGGCCGCTCCTCCGGTCGTGGTCAGGCGGGGGTCTCGGATGAAGGTAAGAGTGCGGGTAACAGATGCATGTGCCATGGGTACTGGAAACATAACAGGCTCCTCTCATCAGAAACTGAACTGTCGTAGCCAGAGAGCCCATTGAAGCTCCAATGCAGATGGCACCATGTAGCAGGTTTCCACCGTTTCCTCAGCCCACCTAGCATGCATAGTGACTATGATGATTGAACGTACTGATCTTTTGCCTTCCTCCCGCATATGCGCCATCCACAGGAGCCACCGGCGACCCTGAGGACCTGCCATTGAGCTCTGAGGAAGGCATCACATCTGCACCAGCATCAAACCGTCTCTCTGAATCAGGCATCAGCACAGACACTCACAAGTCGGTGGGCATTAGTTATTCGGCTCCATGGGTAATGCACAGTGGTGAGGACACATCACACTCGCATGAGGGCCTGGCAGAGACAGAAAGGTCCCAGGGAGCTGACAGTGGGAGCACAGCTGGAGACCAGGACCATGCTGCGCCCGAGACAGATGACGAGCCTCTGGAGTCGTCCATCAGGTGGCAGATGCTAGATGTCCAGCAGGATGCGTGGGGAGATCTGGCGGAGATCCATGAGGGTCTGCGTGCCGTGGTCTCCATCATGGAGGAGTCCATGCAGAGCGTGCGTTCTGCATTGACCCTTAACATTGGAGCGCACAGCCTCCTCCATTGAGAGAGTGGCGACTCTCATGGAGAGGCAGCTTTAGGAGCAGACTCAGGGGTTCTTGGGGTTGCACTGGGACCTGCAAGCCCTCACACAGGCTATGACCTTAGGTCACAGTGACTGGAGGTCACTGCCAGTGTGAGAGTTGGATGAGCAACCTAGTCTCTCTGTTAGGTCCCCGTCCATCAATGGTGAGCAGGGAGGTGCAAATGCACCTCACACTGGCAGATGAGCTGCCTGTCGTCTGTGTGGGCTCCTCTCAGGGTGCTGCGGATGAGGGCATCAGCTGCTCCACCCCTCTGCCAGTGGCTGCCTCATCTGCAGAATCAGCAGGCTGCCTCCAATGCCACTGACAGCAAGTTGGGGTGCGGGGGGGTAGGTGGGGGCACCAAAATGCAGATGTAACTTGAAGGCACCTTGAGCAGAACAGGGGTGTGTCACAGGTTACATGCATTAATTATTTTGATGTTTGTGTTAGGAATGGACGCACTGTTTGTTCATTGTATGTTCATGGGAAGTAACATAAACACATTTGACTTAAATGGGCTATGTTGGCTGGATGGCATGAATAGGTGCCAGATGCAACACAGGCTTATAAAAGTATAGTGTTGTGTGGTGCTGGCGCACTGGGTTGGGTTCTCATTTATTGATTGTTAGCAAAGGAGACAGTGCCATTGGCTTGATGAGGCTTTGATGCCTTGGATGCCTAGCTGATGCTATACTGGATCAAAGCATCCCTGGTGTCCCTGCCTCCATGAAGGTTCCTGTCCTTTGCCTTGAGGTCCTCACACTGTGCCTCCCCAGGCTTTTCCTCTGAACCATCACTTGAGTCATCCTCCTTGCCCTGTGGAGCCTCACTTTCCTCAACCTCCAGTGGGTCCTCCCTTGACAGATCCAGGTTGTGCAGGGCACAGCATGCAACAACTGTGAGGGAGACTCAATCTGGAGGATGCTGCAATGCTCCCCCTGATTGGTCCAGGCATCTGAATCGCATCTTCAGCAGCCCGATGGTCCTCTCCACCACCGTCCTTGTGGAGGCATGGCTCCTGTTGCATCTCTCCTTGGCCTCCATTCTTGGCGCCTTGATGGCCACGTGAGTGCAATCTGTTAACCCTGGATGCTGGGGAACCCAGCCATCTCAGCGAAGCCTTGTGCTGTCCCTGCTTGGCACGCCTTGTCTGTTCAGAAGTGGATGAAAGTGCAGAGATGTCTAAAGAAGCATCAGTTACGAGCTTGACGCAACTGTGCGCAGCTGATTGAGAAACGCTGGACAGATCCCCCACTGAGCCCTGAAAAGAACCGGAGGCATAGAAATTGAGGGCCGCTGTGACCTCCAAAGCCACCAGCATGGGATGTCCGCCCACGCAGTTGGAGGCGATTTCTGGACAGATCATATGACATATTGCTGTCACTGTGTCCTTGGAGAGGTGGAGCCTCCTGCGGCACTGGACCTCGGATACCTGGAGGTAGTTGGAGAGCTGCCTGAGCACTCTAGCAGCTGGGTAGTGGTGTCTTCAGCTTGCCCTCCCGCCTAGGCCTCCCTGCTGGCCCTGCACCAAGTGAGCCCATGTCTCTCCTCTTAAAGGCCTGTCACTGGGACGCTATCTGCGCTCACCTGGCCTCCTCTCCCTCCTCCCCTTCTCTTCCTCTTCAGAGGAGATTCCACCAGCGGAATATATTATCCCATTAATTGGGATGCAGAGGAGCAGTGCCTTGAAAATGAAGGAGCACTGTGCTGCAATACTCAGAGGAACCTTCGAGGGAAGATGAAGACCTGAGAGCTGAAAGACAGGCTTGACAATCAAATGAGATGCAAAGAAACTGTGGGACAACTCTGTACTCACACAGCAACGAACTGGCACTGACAGAGAAAGTGCTGCTGCTCCGGGGGTCGTAGATCCACCTGTGGATGAGGAAATGATTAAAACGTAATTTCCACCCACCCGTTTTGCCTGTGCGACAAGCTAAAAATCACATGGGCAGTGTAAAATCGCTGCCTATTAGCTTGTTAATGGCCTTAATTGGCCCTTTAAATACCGGCGGGCGCAGATCCAATTTGCGCATGCGCGTGCGAACTGCAAAATTGAGCGCATGCGCAATGACATCGGAAAGCACGTCCGATGTCATTTGATATTTTACGTTCGGTTGGGTCGAGCACGTGCCCGACCCTCAAACGTAAGATTCTGGCCTATTTATTATATGATGAAGAAAGGGTCAAAAGTGGGCGTCTTATACTGGAACAAGGAGATTTCAAAATTACGAAAGGATTTTAGAGAGGCCTGTGACAGCAGTAATGGCTGACAGCTGTGCATCTAAAAATAGCAGCAAGCAGGCCGCCAGCCCCAACCTGGAACCAATTAAAGAAAAAGTGCTATTTACCTCCAGTTTGAGAGTAGTCAAATTGAAGGGACACTATCGACATCATTCATGTGCCTCTGTTTGGATACTCAATTAACAAAGAGAATGATGAGGTGGAAAATCCAATTAGGGTTCTACTTGCTCAGTTACATAACTGCCCCTTGATGATGCCTGCCCTGGGTACATTAACTCAATGTCCACTCAGAGAATCCTCAGGAAATCCTAGGCATGTAAAGAGTTGAGACCTGATGTCACAGATCTCCAACTTTCTTTCCTTTGTGCTTGGGAACTAAAGATTTTGCAAGTGCACAGGAAAGGAAAATTCATCCCATATTTATCATATCAACAACTTTGATATTTATGTAGCCCCTTCAGCATAATAAAATGTCCCAAGGTATCTAATAACATTAGAAAGGTCAGTCATTCAGAGAATTCACAAAGGCATTTTCCACACAATCAAACATAATTTAAATGATGAAGGGTCATACGGACTCGAAACATCAACTGCATCCCTCTCCACAGATGCTGTCAGACCTGCTGAGTTTTTCCAGGTATTTTTGTTTTTGTTCTAGATTTCCAGCATCCGCAGTATTTTGCTTTTATCTAAATGATACAATGATTGACTGGTTTGACCCCCATATCTGGAACACCAGTAAATATTTTCAGTGACCTGCGACACAGGTCTCCATTCAAGGATATTGCAGCAATCAGCCCATGCGTACCAAGGTCTTTCTGATCTGTGCATGGCCTCTACCCTGTTCAAATGAGATTGAAATTTCTCATGGTCTCCACTGTCTCCTCTTGTAGCTTCAGCACGAGACCAGGAAACCCTGCAGGAAAACAGCAGAGGCCCAGTGAGGAACAAGGCAAATGATGGCCATGGTTAGGAAATTCATAAGTTAAGAGTTCCTGTCGCTGAGGATGAATGGATCTCGGTTTGTTAATGGTGGTTGATATATCAGGTGAAGGCATCCACAAGGATGTATGTCAGTCATACTGATATGGTCCAGTTAAGATAGGCAGCTTAGATCTTGAAGAGTTGAAATTTGTTTTAAATAATTTTTACAGATCTACTGCCTTACTCAGGGCAACATGTCTGGGGTAAGTGAGATGCCCTCCTACTGATCCACAAACTCTGGCAGGATCAGTAATTGAGAGTACTATTAGATATTAAAACATAGGAACAAAGAGTGGCTGAAGTGAGCATGGGACCCTTGGAGGATGCGACTGGGGAATTGATAACGGGGAACAGGGAAATGGCAGATAATTTAAACCAGTATTTTGCATCAGTCTTCACGATGGAGGACATTATAAACATTCCAAAGATATCAGATAAGCAAAGAGCTAATGGAAGGTAAGATCTTATAACAGTCTCTATCACAAGGGATAAAGCATTTGACAAACTAATGGGACAAAAGGCAAATCGTCAGGACCTGATGGCCTGCATCCAAGGGTTTTAAAGGAAGTGGCTGCAGAGATGGTGGATGCATTGGTCGAAATATTTCAGAATTCACTGGATTCCAGGAGGGTCCCAGCAGATTGGAAAACCGCTAATGTGATGCCCCTGTTCAAGAAGGGAGGAAGACAAGATGCAGGAAACTATAGGCCAGTCAGTCTATCATCTATAAATGTTAGAGTCCATTATTAAGGAAGAAATGCAAGACATTTAGAAAAGCTTAATGGAATCAAACAGAGTCAACATGGTTTTGTGAAAGGGAAATCATGTTAGACAAATTAGTTAGAGTTCTTTGAGGATATAACAAGCAGAGTTCATAAAGGGGAACCGGTACATGTAGTGGATTTGGATTTCCAGAAGGCATTTGATAAGGTGCCACATAAAAGGTTATTGCACAAGATAGAAGCACACGGTATTGGGGGTAATGTTTTAGCATGAATTGAGGATTGGTTAACACACAGAAGGCAGAGAGTCGGGAGTAATGGATCTTTTTCAGGTTGGAAAGATGTAACTAGTGGAGTGCCACAAGCATCAGTCCTCGGGCCTCAATTATTTACTATCTATATTAATGACTTGGAGGAGGGGGCAGAGTGTAATGTATCCAAATTTGCTGACAATACAAAAATAGATGGGAGGGCATGTTGTGATGAGGACATAAGGAATCTGCAAGGGGATATAGATAGGTTGAGTGAGTGGGCAAAAACTTGGCAGATGGAGTTTAGTGTAGGGAATTGTGAAGTCATGCACTTTGGTAGGAAGAATCAAAAGGCAGACTATTATTTAAATGTAGAGATACTCCAAAAAAATGCAGTGTAGAGGGACCTGGGTGTTCTTGTGAATGATACACAAAAAGTTAGCATGCAGGTGCAGCAAGTAATTAAGAAGGCAAATTGAATTTTGGCCTGTATTGCTGGGAGGTTGGAGTTTAAAATAGGGAAGTGTTGTTACAACTGTATAGGGTGTTGGTGAGGCTGCAACTGGAGTACTGTGTACAGTTTTGGTCCTTTATTTAAGAAAGGATATACTGGCATTGGAGGCAGTTCAAAAGAGATTCACTAGGCTGATTCCTGGGATGTAGGGGTTGACTTATCAAGAACAGCTAAACAGGCTAGGCTTTTATTAATCAGAGTTTAGAAGGATGAGGGGTGATCTTATTGAAATGCATAAGATTCTTAGGGGGCTTGACAGAGTAGATGTTGAGAAGATGTTTCCATTAGTGGGGTAATCTCGAACTCGGGGACCTAGTTACAGAATAAGGGGACACTAATTTAAAACTGAGATGCGAAGGAATTTCTTCTCTCAGAGGGTAGTGAATGTCTGGAATTCTCCACCCCAGAGAGTTATGGAGGCTAAATCACTGAAGGTATTTAAAGAATTCCAGACATTCACTACCCTCTGAGAGAAGAAATTCCTTTGCATCTCAGTTTTAAATTAGTGTCCCCTTATTCTGTAATTACGACCCCTAGGTCGAGATTCCCCCACTAGTGGAAACATCTTCTCAACAACTACTCTGTCAAGCCCCCTAAGATAGATTTTTGAAATATCGGGGAGTTGAGGGCTATGAGGACATGGCATGAAAGAGGAGTTGAGGCCTGGGGTAGATCAGCCATTATCTTATTGAATAGCGGGGCAAGCTTGAGGGGCCGAATGGCCTACTCCTGCTCCTATTTCTTATGTTCTTATAGTGTTAGAGAGTCAGAATGAGAAAGAGTTAAGAAATCTATTTTACACATAAAAATTGGTTATATTGCTTTCATATTATTAGAGCTATTGTTATAATCATGCGAGGCTGGCACGAGTTGAGACCAGTGTAAGATTTTGGGGTTCAGGAGCCATAGATACCTAAGATAGGCAGTCGAATATTTGTAAGTAATTTTAAGGCAGTTTATTAAGAAATAACAGTTTAGATATGTTGCATTAGCTAAATAGACAGGGAAAGTATACAACCCGTGACAGTTGAGAGCAGTTCACTGATCCTAGAGGATGGACGGATGGTTGGAATAGAGTGTGTTGATCTCAGAAGCTTGGGATAGCAGCATTCTGCTCTCTAGTCGAAGTGTTAGGGAACTCTTCTCCCATCATCCTCGCTCTTTCCTGTACATCTTCTATCCGAAGAAGGTGTTTTCCCCGAGTGCCCCTTGTCTCTGAACACTTGTTAATATATCTTATTTCTAAGGGTTGGTAGCTTACCCAGTGTCAACCACCTGTTCAAACCTTTCTGACCAATTTATACAGCACAGGTACCCAAGGTGTCAGGGTAGTCATCTCCCTCCTCTTTTCGTCATCCTGGCTTGAGATCACTGGGGTACACAAGGCACCAGCAGGCTTTCTGCTATTGGCTCAGGAATGTTTGTAGAGTCTAGAGACCTCAATACGGGGAGTGATCTTTATCTCTACCTTGTCTTGGTTCTTGACTCCTGGGGCAGAATCATCAGCTCGGCAAGCGGGGGCGGGGCCCGCTCGCCGAGGCGTAATATGACGCGGGGTGACGTCAGGTATCACTGCGCATCGTTAGATTTTCAGTTCAGCAGGCGCATAGCCGAGTCGGCTGCACGCCCACCGAACAGTCAAGGGCCTATTAAGGCCATTTAAAAACACTTAAGCAATTACCTGAGCTGCCTGTCCAACCTTAAAGTTGGCGAGCAGGCGAAGAGCCCAGGAGGCTTTCATATTTTTCATGGAACCTCATCCATGGGCGGGATGAGGTTTCATGAATGATTTTAAATTTTCACAAAAATTTTCATTAAAATTAATGCACATGTCCCAGCTCATGTGACAGTTTCACATGAAGGGACATGTCATGAAAATTTTTTCACCATTTTATTAAACTGTTTAACCTTAAAACTTATCACTCTGAGGCAGCTCTGTGCCTCAGGGACATTTCTGTGCTCTTTCACGCGCGTGCACGAAAGAGCACGCTCCCAACTCAGACAACCACCCACAAAGGGAGCAAACAGTGCTTCCGGGAGCGTGTCACACCGGGCAGGCCTTAACTGGCCTGCCCACCTAAAATGGTGGCGTGGATCCGATTGGGTGCACAGATTGGGTCCATGCCTGCCCGTTTCCGCACCGCCCGCCCAACAGGCAGAAAGCTCTGCCCCTGAGAATTGTTTATGTTTTTTTTCAAAGCGAGAGGGAGAGAATTAAATCCTGTGCCAGCTAGTTCCATGAGCGTTCCAGACAATTCTCAATGAACACCGTTTCTTAAAGGTCCCTATTTCTTACACCAGCCTGCAGTACTTAAAGTCAGCCTGCACCTCTTAAAGCAAGGGTTGCATTGGTTTGGAGCAGCAGGTGTTTGGACAAAGCTAATGGTAGAACAACACAACTGGGACAGCAAATTTTTGGTATTGGCGTTTGACTGCCCATCTAGCCCTGGCCTGAATGTGTTGCACCATTTACAATTAAATAACAGTGGCAGTCATTAGCTTCAACCTTATATTGACAGCAAAATCTGGACCAATGTAGTATTACAATATATTCCTAACAAAAGGAACAGGAGCAGGCTATTCCGCCCCTCGAAACTGTTCAACATTCAAGTAGATATGCTGATCTGAACTCCATTACCCAATTTTGATCCATGTCCCTTAATGCTCTTACATAATAAACATCTGTCAATTTCAGTCTTGAAAATTTAAATTCACCCAGCTCCCACAGCTTTTTGGGGAGAGAATTCCATGTTCATTCTATTCTTTGTTTGGAAAAGCACTTCTTAATTTCACTCCTGAAGGCTCAGACCTAATTTTAAGATTGTGTCCCCTTGTTCTCGATTCCCCCACCAGAGGAAATACTTTCTCTATAAAAATCTTTTATCATGTTAAACACCTCAGGTAAATTATCCCTCAACCATCTCAATCCAAAGGAGTAAAATACAAGTTTATGCAATTGTCCTTATATTTTTAACTCTTGTTCTATACAATTGAAGTGTTACTTGGTACATGACAACAGCATCTATACTTTTTAAAATACACTTAATTAACTGTAAAAAACTTTGGGACGTCCTGTGAAATGTGCTATAAGTGCAAGCCTTTCTTTTTCTTTCTTTTCTCTAACCTTCTTGAAATAAAAGACAACATTGCATTAACCTTTTGTATTGCTTTTTGCATTTGTGCACTATGTTATGACATGGCACGCGATATGTGCCAGGCGGGCCAGATCCACAAGGGAAACTTGGCCACACTATCACAACGGTTTTGCAATTTGTATTTATTACAAGAAGTATTTTGCACTGAATTCAGAAGAATTGAGTCTACTAAGACCTTTAGAGATTTTAAAATTAAGTTAAAACATTTATTAACAAAAAAAAAACACATACAAGATTACAGTTACACGGTTATTTAGTCTTAACAGTTCCCAAAATTCTTAATTAAACAGGCTCCCAACTACACACCCCCTTTAAGGCAACAGTCCAAAATAGATTTGAAATTATAAAATCAATGCAGCAAGGTTACCACAGCACCCACTCGACAGTGGAATTCCAAAGGCTTTTAACACAACTTCAGTTACTGGACACAACAGACTTCTGCTAAATTGGCTGGAGGCTTTTCCTCAAGGACTGCTTCACAAGGTGTGCCTTTCGATCTCAAGCAGCCAACCCCTACATAGCCTTCCATCCTTCTTTATATATGCTTTTGCTCTCTTTGATTTGTAAATTCCACTGTTCTCCAGGTCTTCGGAAATTTACTTTTCCCATAATATAAAAATGTTTCATGTTGTCAATATGGCCTCTTTTGGGAAAAAGAAACACAATAACCTTGCCCTATTTCCCTTGTTAGTTGTAAACATCCTACCATCCCTTCGAAATCCAAACACATTTCCACTTATCTTATAATACAAATTTCCTTCACACCCTACGTGCTGCTCTCATCCATGTTTACTCATTAGCATTTCAAATGCCTTTTTACACCTAACTTCTTTTGATAATTTCAACCTTGCAGTCTATCTGACTCTAATTAAATCAGCCACACAGACAACCATAAACACACAATAATATTATGAAAATACTATGGTTTCGTGATATCTTCATCCTAATGGAAAAATGAACCGGCATAATTTTAAAAGGCAGCTTCATTTGCTCAAGCCATCTTACATTACTTACTATACTTATCTAGATACACAAACTATTATATTACCAGATGCATGCACTAACATAATATATACAAATCCTTTGTATCAACAGAGGTCATTTCAGTCCAATGTCCAGGTTTTAAATGTCCAATTTCCTTTGACTTTAAAATCTCAACAATGCATCTGCAATAAGATTTTCTTGTCCAGCCACGTGTATAATCTGTAAATTAAATGGTTGCAGTAATAAACTCCATCTGAACAGCCTTGCACTTCAGGTTCAAAACTTGTCCAGAAATTTTAAAGGATTGTGGTCTGTATAAACAATTGTTTTTGACGAATTGTTTGCAACATAAACCTCAAAATGCTGCAATGCTAACACCAGGCACAGAATCTCCTTTTCAATGGATGAAAACCATCCCTGATTTACATTCAGCTTTCGTGAAAAGCATCCTATTGGTTTCTCGATTCTAGTTTCATCTTCTTGTATCAGAACAGCACCAATACCTACACGACTTGCATCAATCACCAACTTAAACTGCTTAGCATAATCAGGTACTGCCAAAATTTGTGTCATAGTCAATACAGTTTTCAAACTGTCAAATGGATTCTGATATTCCTGTGTCCATTGAAACTGCTTGTTCTTTTTTTAGTAGTTCAGTCAATGGAGCAACGACACTGCTAAAATTTGGTACAAATTAACAGTAAAATCTACTCATATCCAGCAATCTCAAAATTTCTCATTTTGTTGTAGGCACGGGTAAATTCACAATGACTTTTACCTTCAAATCTCTCGGAGCCACCTTACCATGTCCAATAGTATGTCCTAAATATGTAACTTGTGCTTTTGAAAATTCATTCCTGCCCAAGTTCATCATCCAATTAGCTTCTTGCAGTTGATCAAACAGTTCTTTCAGATGTTGTAAATGTTCCTCCCACGTTTGACTGAAAACTATCAAGTCGTCGATATAAACAGCACAATTGCTCAATCCTGCAATTACTTTATCAGTCTTTGAAATGTTGCTGTTGCTTTTTTCATAGCAAATGTCATGACTTTAAACTGATATAGCCCATCTGGCATTACAAAAGCTGATATCTCTTTTGCTCTCTCCGAAAACAGTACTTGCCAATATCCTCTCAGCATGTCAATCTTTGTGATAAACTTTGATTGCCCCATTTTCTCAATGCAATCTTCCAACCGTGGAATAGGATATGAATCCACTTTGGTGACTGTGTTTACTTTTCAATAATCCACACACAGCCTTTGTGTCCCATCCAATTTCGGTACCATCACAATAGGCAAGCTCCAGTTACTACAACTAGCCTCAATGATGTCATTTTGAAGCATGAATTTGATTTCTTTCAGTGATAATTTTGCTGGATTTAATCCATAAGGATGTTGCCTTATCGAAACTGAACCACCCACATCTGCATCGTGTGTAGCTAAATTTGTTCTCCCCGGCTTATCCTCACAAATACCTTTGTGTGACTGCAATAGCTTCTCCACATCACTTCGATACTTAACATTTTAAAGTAGCCCCTCATTATCCAATTTTATTAGAGGAAATTCAATGTCGGAATCCTTCATTTCTACCTCTTTCTCTTTATCTACCACCACTAATACCTCCTTTTGGTCATCTTCCCTGTCAGAGTACTTTTTAAGCATAATTACATGACACACCCTCGGCTTCTTTCTTCTATCTGGATTATTTATTAAATAATTTACTTCACTCAGTTTCTTTTCAATTCTACTAACCTTGCCTTTAATGGGTCACCCAATATTGGTAATAAAACCAACACTTTTTCCCCAGCAACAAAACTACAAGCTCTTTTTTTGACTGACGGGACATTTCAATAATTTTTTACTATATTTAGAAAAAAGTTTTATTATCGACTTAATCTCCCTGAGGCAGCTCTGTGCCTCAGGGAGATTGCTGCGCTCTTTCGCATGCATGCGCAAAAGAGCGCAGGCCCTAACTCTCCCTCCTCCCCCGCCCGTACAGGGTAGCTGAGCCCTACCGGCCGTGCGTTACACTGGGCGGGCCTTAATTGACCCGCCTGCATAAAATGGCAGCGCGTAGCCAATCGCAGGTGGCGATCAGCTCCACGCCCGCTTCTGCCCACTCCCGCATAGCCTGCCCACCATAGGTGAGATTCTACCCTTAAATACATTACCCCCTGGTCTCTTCAACTAAAATTCTTTGTTAACAGTGCTGTAGAAAAGTTGTATTCCAGGCACACAACTTTTGTCACATTTGTCTAGCAGATGAGATATGGCTGTAGAGAATATTTATCCCCCTGACTATTAAGTCTCCTACCACTACCACATTCCCTTTCACTCCTCCCACTTGACTGACTGCCTTTTCCCGTAGTGTCATCGTGGGATGTTTCCTGCAGACTTTGACCTTATCCGCACAGACACCAAGAACTTTGCACCTGTTGGAGAAAGTCAAAGGCCGAGCTTCCTTCTGCACTTGACTGCTAAATTGCAGTTTCAGCCTGCACCAGTTTACTTTTGACGATATTTCTGTATCTTCTTTCATGCTGCCAATTACTTTCCGTGATCTCCAACACACTACCCAGCCTTTTCAATCTATCCACATAACTGAATCAGCATTAATACTTATAATTTGGCACTCCTTGCCAGCATGCACTAAAAGCACTTAATGGATAAGTCATTTGTTCAAAATTGCTGATGTGAAAGCAGGACATTTAGTATTAGTTTAAGAAAATCGATCAATCTGCCCTCAGTACTAATATGCTATATGATGCAAAACTTAACCTTGTACTGCCGTTTTCAGAAATTGAAAGTACAATAAAAAATTATGAAGGCAAAATACTTTGGCCCGGATTTTTGTCTGCAAGTCAGGTACCTAGTCTGAAGAATCCCCAGCTCCGTGAACCCTACTCCTAAAAGTGACTGACTGGACGTCAGATTTTTGGTCCGGATTGGATGAACTAAATTAGAAGTTGGGGCAGGCTGCATCGGAAAAACTGATGAGGCTGTCGGGTGGGGAGGCCGGCTTACTGACGGCTTGCCTTGGGACTCTGGCACTGTGTCCAAGATACAAAAAAAAGGATAAAACATGAAACGTCCCTTTAGCCCTCACCCCCCTCCCTAACACTCCTCATGCCCCACCCATGCCACCTCATGCCCTTCATCTGAAGGCCCCACATACCCTCCATGCCACTTCATGCCCTGTACCTACTCCCCATGGCTCTTTAGAAACTCCATGTCAACTTAGTGCCAACTCCTGCCACCCATGCAGAGAGCAGATAAAATAAAGTTCTAAGAGTCTATTGCAAACACTTAGGCCTGAATTTTACATTCCGAGGTTGGGCACACGCCCAACCCGAACGCACATAAAATTGCGCAAAATAACGTCGGGCATGCGTCCCAACTTCATCGCATACGCCTGCAATATTGAGATCAGCGGGTGCGTGCAGGCCAATTAAGGCCATTAAAAAGCCTATTAAGTGAGATTTTACATTGCCTGTGTGATTTTTAGTTTGTTGCACATTTTAATCATTTCCTCATCCATGGGTGGGATAAAAGGCCCCCGGAGCCGCAGCACTTTCTCCGTCATTTCCAGTTCATTGCTGTGTGAATACAGAGTTGTCCCACAGTTTCTTTGCATCTCATTTGATTGTCAAGCCTGCCTTTCAGCATCTCAGCTCTTCATCTTCCCTGGAAGGATCCCCTGAGTGTTGCAGCACAGTACTCCTTCATTTTCAAGGCACCGGTCCTCTGCATCCCGTCTAATGGGGATAGTGTATTCCGCTGGTAGAACCTCCTCTGAAGAGGAAGAGAGGGGGAGGAGGAAGAGGAGGCCAGGTGAGTACAGGCAGCGTCCCAGGGACAGACCTTTAAGAGGAGGGGCACGGGCTTAGCTGGTGCAGGGCCAGCAGGGAGGCCAAGGCGGGAGGACACGCTGAAGAGGCCACTGCCCAGCAACTAGAATGTTCAGGCAGTGCTCCAACTACCTCCAGATGTCCCAGGTCCAATGCCGCAGGAGGCTCCACCTCTCCAGGGACACAGTGACAGCAATATATAACATGATAGGTCCGGATAGGTCCAACTGTGTGGGTGGACACCCCATGCCGGTGGCTTTGAAGGTCACAGTTGTCCTCAACCTATATGCCTCCAGTTCTTATCAGGGCTCAGTGGGGGATGGGTGTGGCATTTCTCAAACAGCTGCACACAGTTGCGTCAAGGTTGTGACTGATGCTATCTTTAGATGTGTCCATACATTCATCCACTTCCGGACAGACGAGGTGAGCCAGACGGACGGAGCACGAGGCTTTGCTGCAATGGCTGGGCTACCCTACATCCAGGGTGTAATAGATTGTACTCACGTGGGCATCAAGGCGCCAGCAGATGAGCCAGGAGCTTTCGTAAACAGAAACGGGTTCCACTCAATGAATGTTCAGATCGTCTGTGACCACAGGACACAGTTTGTGCCTGTTACCCTGGGAGCACACACGATGCTTACATCTTGCGGTACTCAAAGGTACCAAGGCTGTTTGTGGCTCCTGCATAAGTGGATGAATGGCTCCTGGATGGCAAATGCTATCCCTTGAAGAGGTGGTTGATGACGCCACACTGTCACCCAAGAACTGAGGCCAAGGAGAGATACAACAGGAGTCACGCCTCCACAAGGGCGGTGATGGAGAGGTGCTTCAGACGCCTGGACTGGTCAGGGGGAGCTTTGCAGTATCCTCCAGAGCGTGTCTCCCTCACAGTCATCACATGCTGCACCCTGCACAACCTGGCTCTGTCAAGGGGAGACCCACTGGAGGCTGAGGAAAGCAAGGCAGCTCCACAGTGCAGGGAGGATGACTCAAGTGATGTCTCAGAGGAAGAGCCAGGGGAGGCACAGGGTGAGGACCTCGAGGCAGAGGATAGGAGCCTTTATGGAGTCAGTGTCACCAGGGATGCTTTGATACAGTGAACCTTCACCTAGGCATCCAAGACATCGATGCCTCATCAAGCCAATGGCACTGCCTCCTTTGCTAACAATCAATAGGTGAGAACGCAGTCCAGTGCGCCAGCACCACACAACACTATACTTTTATAAGCCTGTGTTGCATCTGGAACCTATTCAAACCACCCAACCAACTCAGCACATTTAAGTCAAATAAATGCTTATGTTACTTCCCATGAACATACAAAAAACAAAGTGTCCATCCCTAACACAATTGTCAAAATAATTAACACAAATAATGACACCCGTGACTTGCCCCTGTTGTGCTCAAGGTGCCTTCAACGTACATTTACGGATGCTGCATCTTGGTGTGTCCCCCACTCTCTGTCAGTGGCATTGGAGACAGCCTGCTGACTCTGCTGTCCTGGTGGCCCTGATTACCTGATTACAGTCGTCCTCTGGCTGCAGAGCCTGAGCAGACTCCACCTGGGAGGGTGCGTCCAGCCCCATGGCTGGGCACTCCTCAGTTGTCGCGGCATCATCAGATGCAGCGGACACTGGCAGAGGGGCGGAGGAGCTGGTGTCCTCGTCTGGAGCGCCCTGAGAGGAGCCCACCCAGACGACAGGCAGCTCGTCTGCCAGCATTGTACCTCCCTGCTCACCATTGATGGATGGGCAACCTGAAATGAAACTAGGTGCCTCATCTATCTCTCACACTGGCAGTGACCTCCTAAGGTCATAGCCTGTGTGAGGGCTTGCAGGTCCGACAGGAACCTCTGAGTTTGCTCCTGAAGCTGTCTCTCCATGAGAGGCGCCACTCTCTCCATGGAGGAGGCTGTGCGCTCATCGTTAAGGGTCAACACAGAACACATGCTCTTCATGGCAGAGACCATGGCACGCAGACCCTCATGGATCTCTGCCAGTTCTCCCCGCATGTCTCGCTGGACATCCAGCATCTGCTGACTGATGGACAAGTCTTGTTATCTGCCTCAGATGCAGCATGGTCCTGGTCTCCACCTCTGCTCAGTGTCGGCTCCCTGGGACCTCTCTGCCTCTGCCAGCTCCTCATGAGAGTGTGATGTGCCTTCACCAATTACCTGGGGAGCCGAAGAACTAATGCTCACTGACGCGTGAGTATCTGCGCTGATGTCCAGTTCAAAGAGACAGTGTGACGCTGATGCAGGTGTGAGGTCCTCCTCGGAGTTCAGTGAAGGATCCTCAGGGTCGCCGGCGGCTACTATGGATGGCGCATCTGCGGGAGGAAGGCAAAAGATCAGTATCATCATAATCATTATGCATGCTAGGCAGGCTGAGGAGACGGTGGAGACCTGCTGCATGGTGCCATCTGCATTGGAGCTTCAGTGGCCTCTCTGGCTACACCAGTTCAGTTTCTGATGAGCGGAGCCCATTAGGTTTCCAGTACCCACCACACACGCATCTGTCACCTGCACTCTTACCTTCATCCGAGACCCCTGCCTCACCACGACCGGAGGAGCAAGCTGGTCGGTGGCATTCCAGCTGTAATGCATCACTTTCATGCTTCATGAGGGTGCACAGATTTGGCACTCCTCCACCTGTTCTGTGGCGCTCCGCAGCGTTATGACTGCTCTTGTCCTGACAAGGAAGAATAGAAAACCTCACTATTGCTCCATCTCCCTGAAGGTCCTTTCCTGGTTTCCCTCCCCACCACCACCACAGCCCCCCCACCCACCTTGGCATTAAGTGGGCCATGTCACTGTGACACATTTCACCCTGCAATGCACTGAGGCCATTCATGCTGACATCCCAGCCTTGGCAGGGCAGGCTTCAGTGCTAGTTAGAGTACACACTCTTAGACCCCTGAATGTTTCGAGCAACAGGCACCCGACTATACTTCTCCGCACAGGTTCATGCCATCTCTGCATTTACCATTGCTGACCACAGAAGATCATTGAACCTTTTACGGCCCTGAAGCCACATGCAACGCACTGTGTCATGCCCACTCACCTGGACAGCAACCTCTGTCCAGGCCTTCTTGGTCAGGCAGGGCAGGCTTTTCTTGCCATCCCTGGGCATTAAGGTATGCTGCCTGGCACTGACCTCTTTGACCAGCATTCCCAGGCACTCATCTGAGAAAGTGGGGGCAGAATGCCTACCCGATTTGCCCTCTCACCTTCCATGACCAGCAGGTGCTGACGCCATGACTGTACACCAGGACACTTATTGAATAGCTTCAAAACAGCTCCTTCAGCCTCCCCCACAACTCCTGGCAGCCTTCAAGGAGCTGCCTCTTCCATTTTTTCCCCATTGGACCCGGCTCCCAAAGCGTTCCCACCTTTGTGCACAGAAAAAACAACCAGCAATTGTATTTCATGCTGGGTGGGCCTAATTTGGTCACCCAGCATAATATTGCACTTACAGCGCGATCTCGGCTTTTACATCTGCTTCCGGCCACGCCGACTTAGGGCGCACACCGAGGATAAAATTCAGGCCTTAGAAAATTGAAAAAAATACTCTCATTTATAAAAACCCATTTACTACATTTACATCCTTTCAACTACTTAAAGCCACATTTCATTCAAGTGCACAATCCCATATAACAACAAGCATTGGAATTCATCATCCCCCTTCAAATGGTCTATAACCACTTGTAGCTGTCAATCAAACTGAAATGGTAGGCACCCTACTGTGATAATGGATGATGTGAAATCAGTCATGCAGCAGTAATCCAGTAATAAAAGCCCTCATGCTTATGTCAACAGACAGAGTGAAATAGCAAGCAATAGCTTTTCTTCTAGCACTCCAGACATTTTTTCCAAAGATTTAAAGGGCAGGGTTTTAAATGCCTTGACAGGTGCTTTTGACAGTTTCTTTTGACACTTTTACAGTTCCCTTTGACAGATCTTCTTGACACTTTTGACAGTTGATTTTGACAGGCCTGTTGCCAGTTCCAATGAACTTGACAGTTAATGAGTTTATGCACTTTTACACATATTCATGCTCACTTTTAACAATTCCAAAGGGTGCCTTACCTCCCCCAAAGGACATCTGGCCTACCCCAAATGGTACCTGACCTTCACTAGAGGACACCTGACCTCCCCCAAAGGTGCTCTGGGACCAGATCCAAAGGGGTACCTTACCACTCCAACTCTGGCTATCCAATGAATCCAAAAAATCCAGACCTGCTCTTACCTGGTTTCATGTGCAAACTTCAGGTTTCACACTCCAAGGCTACCAAAATCCCACATGAATGGAGGCAGCTGGTGATTTAAATGGCCAGCTGCCTCCCTAAAACATGCAAGCACAAAACGTGTTTGTCCCCATTCTCGTCCTTGCGAAAATGGGAATTGCCATTTTTGGATGCGGAGCTTATGACTTTCAGCCACTTATGTGACTTTCTAACTCTCTGTTGTGGTGAAAATCTGGGCCTTTGGATGCTGGAAATCTGAATTAAAAACAGAAAATGTTGGGCTTTATAAATAGAGGCATAAAGTGCACGTTATGATGAACTTTTAATGGTTTGGCCTCAACTGGATTGTATCCAATTCCAGTCACTGCACTTTCAAAACAATTTGAAGGCTTTAGAGAGGGTGCAGAGAAGATTGATGAGAACGGTTCCGGGGATAAGGGACTTCAGTTACATAGACAGATTGGAGAATCTGGGGTAGTTCTCCTTAAGGAAAAGAAGGTTGAAAGCACATTTTATACAGGTGTTCAAAATCATGAGGGTTCTCGGCAGAGTAGAGAGGAATTGTTTCCATTGGTGGAAGGATTGGGAACCAGAGGGCACAGATTTAAAGTTATTTGCAAAAGAACCAGAGACGTCATGAGGGAAAGCTTTTTTATGCAGCAAATGGTTACAATCTGGAACACGCTGCCTGAAAGAATGGTGGATACAGATTCAAAAGGGAATTGGATAAGCACCTGAAGAGAAAACATTTGTAGGGTGAATGGGAAAGGATGGGGGAGTGAAGCAAGTAAAGGGGCAGGGAAAGAAGGGAGGGGGGAAAGATAAAAAGTAAGGTCTGTGATAGGAAGGAAGGCAGGGGAAATTAAATGACAAAAGAGATGATGGTGCATGGCAAAAAGAGATGGTAATGGGGCAGTAAAGAAATAAAAGGTGGGTCTAGAGGAGGTGTAAATGAGAAAAGCAGAATCATTACCAACAGCAGCCACCTGATAAAATGGGGGCAGAGGTTATGATGTGAAATTGTTGAACTCAGTGTTGAATCCGGAAAGCTGTAAAGTGCCTAATCGAAAGATGAAGTGTTGTTCCTCGAGC
This sequence comes from Cetorhinus maximus, assembly GCF_964194155.1. Lineage (NCBI taxonomy): Eukaryota > Metazoa > Chordata > Chondrichthyes > Lamniformes > Cetorhinidae > Cetorhinus > Cetorhinus maximus. Next base: position 89,407,063 of record NC_135881.1, read on the forward strand.
TTCATTGAAGTGTATGGAACAGAGGTCCAGGTCCGAGTGGGAGTGGGGCAGAGAATTAAAATGACAGGTGACCAGAATCTCGGGGTTATGCTTACTGAATGAGTACAGGTGCACCACAAAGCAGTCACCCAATCTGCATTTGTTCTCCCAAATATAGACTACGTAATGAACAGTGAATATAGTATACTAAATTGAAAGAAGTACAAGTAAATCACTGTTTGAGTTGGAAGAAGTATTTGAGGCCCTGGACCTTGGGAAAGGAGGAGATAAAGGGGTAGGTGTTGCACCTTCTGTGCTTGCAGAAAAGGAAAAGGTGTTGGGAGTGACTGAGGAGTGAACCAAGGTGTCAAAGAAGGAATGGTCTCTTAGGAATTCTGAAAGGGAGGGTAGGGGAAGATGAGTTTGGTGGTGGCATCGTGCTGGAGGTAGCAGAAATGGCAGAAAAAGATTTGTTTAGCATGGGGGCTGGTAAGGTGGAAGATGAGGAATGGGAAGCCTAATTTGGTTGTGGGAAGGAGGTAAGAGCAGAAGTGCGTGAAATGGAACAGACACGGTCGAGGGCCTGTCAACCATGGTGGAGGGGAATCCTCAGTTAAGAAAACAGAAAGCCAATTCGGAGTCTTCAGTATGGAATGTGGCATTATCAGAATGGATGTAATAGAAACCTAGATTTCTAACATTTTCTGTTTCTATGTTACAAACAAATTACAAGGATGACATAATACTGCTCTGAAAAATTTTGTTACTGTAGAATTTCCCTAACACTAAAACGTACAGTAAAGATACATTTAAGGGGAGGTTGGATATGCATAAGAGGGAGAAGGGAAGAGAGAGTTATGCTGATTATGCTGAATTAGATGAGGAAAGGCAGAAGGAGGCTCAAGTGGAGCATAAACACCAGCATGGACTGGTGGGGCTAAATGGCTTGTTTCTGTGCTGTATATTCTATGTAATCTTTGTTTATGCTATTCCAACTTCTGATCATCTTCCCCACAAAACAAGACAGTCTTTAATATTAGCGGTGCAAGAGAAAAGCAAAGAGAGCAAGACCATTTCTTCAGCCCCTTTAGGCTAATCATGTACCCTGTAGCAACTTGATACTAGTCTGTGGAGACACCTATGTGTTTGCTACTCCTGGCCTTTCTCCTGAGGAGCAGGAAAGACAGGGGCTCATTGTTAAAATTTATGATAGCAAACTAACAGAGTTCCTACCAATCCACCTATCCTTCCCCGGTTGCCCTTCAAGCCGTTTCTGTGGGTCCTTTTTGAGAGATTGTTTATCTTACTGTAAATCTAAGAAGTATGAAGGAAAAAGATCTTTCAAAAATAACTTTAAATAAGTGGCACGAAATCATTTGAAAGAGGACCAGGAAAAAAGCAGGGAGATAAGTTTCCATCAGTCATGATTCTTCCCAGAATTGATGAGCTGGAGTCTGAGCACCGGACGCTGCTGCACATCCGGGAGGGGGAGAGTTACCTGGACGCTTTGTTTCAGGAGGCGGTCACACCCGGTAGATTAAGTACCTCAAATTTGGTCAGGGTCAACAGGGTGTGACTGCAAGTGAGGCGGTTAGAGGGATCCTGTGTTCAGGAACAGAGGAGCCTCAGCTCTTGACCTTCTCCAACAGGTACGAGGTACTTGCTCCCTGTGTGGATGAGGAACAGGGCTGTAGGGAGGATGAGCCAGCTGACCACGGCACTGTGGCACAGGAGGCCATTCAAGAGGGGGGAGCAAAAAGACAAATGGTAGTTGTAGGGGATTCTATAATTAGGTGAATTAATAGCATCCTTTGTAAGCAGGATCGAGAGTCCCGCATGGTATGTTGCCTGCCCGGTGCCAGGGTGAGGGACATCTCTGACCGGCTTGAAAGGATATTGGAGAGGGAGGGGGAGGATCCAGTTGTTGTGATCCTCGTCGGGACAAATAACATAGGTAAGACTAGGAAAGAGGACCTGTTTGGGGATTATCAGGAACTAGAAACTAAATTAAGGACAGGTCCTCAAGGGTTATAATCTCCGGATTACTACCCGAGCCACGTGCAAATTGGCATAGGGACATGAGAATAAGGGAAGTAAACACGTGGCTAAAGGAGTGGTGCGGGAAAGAGGGGTTCCATTTCGTGGGGCACTGGCACCAGTATTGGAACAGGAGGGATCTGTACCATTGGGACAGTCTCCACCTGAACCAATCTAGGACCAATGTTCTAGCGAAAAGGGTGAATAGGGTGGTCAACAGGACTTTAAACTAGAAAGTGGGGGGGAAGGGAAGGGTAAAACTCCAAGAAGTATGACTAATGGGAAACAAAGCAGCAGGTTAGCATGTGGCGGAGGTGGATTCAACTTCATGGAAAATTATGAAAAAACTGAAAAGAAATGAGAGCCCAGGAGAGGCTATTAAAGTCTCCAGAACACAAAATAGGACAGAGTGTTTGGAAAGGGCTAGGAATCTAACTTCAAGCACATCAGATAAAGGGACGACAATGAGAAAAGGGACGGGAAATACAGGACTGAAGGTGTATCTGAATGCACGCAATATACGAAATAAGGTAAATGAGCTTGTGGCGCAGATTGAAATTGGCAGGTATGATTTGGTGGGCATCACGGAGACATGGCTGCAAGGGGATCAGGACTGGGAGCTAAATATCCAAGGATATACATCCTATCGAAAAGATAGGCAGGTTGGCAGAGGGGGTGGGGTTGCTTTGTTAGTAAAAAATGAAATTAAATCGATAGCAAGAAACGACGTAGGGTCAGATGATGTAGAGTCTTTGTGGGTAGAGTTGAGGAACCGCAAAGGTAAAAAAACCATAATGGGAGTTATGTACAGGCCTCCGAACAGTAGTCAGGATGTGGGGCACAAGATACACTAGGAGATAGAAAAGGTGTGTAAGAAAGGCAAGGTTACAGTGATCATGGGGTTTTCAATATGCAGGTAGACTGGGAAAATCAGGTTGGTAGTGGATCCCAAGAAAAGGAATTTGTGGAATGTCTACGAGATGCCTTTTTGGAGCAGCTTGTGGTAGAGCCCACTAGGGAACAGACAATTCGAGATTTAGTGATGTGTAATGAGGCAGATTTGATAAGGGAGCTTAAGGTGAAGGAACCCTTAGGAGGAAGTGACCATAATATGATAGAATTTACCCTGCTATTTGAGAGGAAAAAGCTGGAATCAGATGTAACGGTATTACAGTTGAATAAAGGCAACTACAGAGGCATGAGGGAGGAGCTAGCCAGAATTGACTGGTAGATGAGCCTAGCAGGAAAGACAGTGGAACAGCAATGGCAAGAGTTTCTGGGAGTAATTTGGGAGACACAGCAAAAATTCATCCCTAGGAAGAAGAAACATACTAAAGGAAGGACGAGGCAACCATGGCTGACAAGGGAAGTCAGGGACAGCATAAAAGCTAAAGAGAAAGCATACAATGCGGCAAAGAGCAGTGGGAAACCAGGGGATTGGGAAGCCTACAAAGACCAACAGAGGACAACTAAAAAAGAAATAAGGAGGGAGAAGATTAAATATGAGGGTAAACTAGCCAGTAATATAAAAGAAGATTGCAAGAGTTTTTTTTAGATATATAAAGGGTAAGAGAGAAGCAAAAGTGGACATTGGGCCGCTGGAAAATGACGCTGGAGAAGTAGTAGTGGGGAACAAAGAAATGGCGGAGGAACTGAATACGTACTTTGCGTCAGTCTTCACGGTGGAAGACACGAGTAACATCCCCAAAGTTCAGTAGAGTCGGGGGGCAGAGGTGAGTATGGTGGCCATTAGCAAGGAGAAGGTGCTAGGAAAACTGAAAGGTCTGAAGGTGGATAAATCACCTGGACCAGATGGATTACACCCCAGAGTTCTGAAGGAGATAGCTGAAGAGATAGTGGAGGCGTTAGTGGTGATCTTTCAGGAATCACTGAAGTCAGGGAGGGTCCCAGAGGACTGGAAAATTGCGAATGTAACCCCCCTGTTTAAGAAGGGAGTGAGGCAAAAGACAGGAAATTACAGGCCGATTAGCCTGACCTCGGTTGTTGGTAAGATTTTAGAGTCCATTATTAAGGATGAGATTTCAGAATACTTGGAAGTGCATGGTAAAATAGGGCAAAGTCAGCATGGTTTCATCAAGGGGAGGTCATGCCTGACAAATCTGTTAGAATTCTTTGAGGAGGTTACGAGTAGGCTAGACAAAGGAGAGCCAATGGATGTTATCTACTTGGACTTCCAGAAGGCCTTTGACAAGGTGCCGCACAGGAGGCTGCTCAGTAAGATAAGAGCCCATGGTGTTAGAGGCAAGGTACTAGCATGGATAGAAGATTGGCTGTCTGGCAGGAGGCAGAGAGTGGGGATAAGGGGGTCCTTCTCAGGATGGCGGCCGGTGACTAATGGAGTTCCGCAGGGGTCAGTGTTGGGACCACAACTTTTCACTTTATACATTAATGATCTAGATGAAGGAACTGAGGGCATTCTGGCTAAGTTTGCAGATGATACAAAGATAGGTGAAGGGACAGGTAGTATTGAGGAGGCGGGGAGGCTGCAGAAGGACTTGGACAGGTTAGGAGAATGGGCAAAGAAGTGGCAGATGGAATACAACATGGGGAAGTGTGAGGTCATGCACTTTTGTAGGAAGAATAGAGGCATAGACTATTTTCTAAATGGGGAGAGAATTCAGAAATCTGGAGTGCAAAGGGACTTAGGAGTCCTAGTCCAGGATTCTCTTAAGGTAACTTGCAGGTTGAGTCAGTAGTTAGGAAGGCAAATGCAATGTTGGCATTTATTTCGAGAGGACTAGAATATTAAAGCAGGGATGTGCTGCTGAGGCTTTATAAGGCTCTGGTCAGACCACATTTAGAATATTGTGAGCAATTTTGGGCCCCGTATCTCAGAAGGATGTTCTGGCCCTGGAGAGGGTCCAGAGGAGGTTCACGAGAACGATCCCAGGAATGAAAGGCTTAACATATGAGGAACGTTTGAGGACTCTGGGTCTATACTCGATGGAGTTTAGAAGGATGAGGGGGGATCTGATTGAAACTTACAGAATACTGAAAGGCCTGGATAGAGTGGACGTGGGGAAGATGTTTCCATTAGTAGGAGAGACTAGGACCCGAGGGCACAGCCTCAGAGTAAAGGGAAGACCTTTTAGAACAGAGATGAGGAGAAACTTCTTTAGCCAGAGGGTGGTGAATCTATGGAATTCATTGCCACAGAAGGCTGTGGAGGCCAAGTCATTGAGTGTATTTAAGACCGAGATAGATATGTTCTTGATTGGTAAGGGGATCAAAGGTTACGGGGAGAAGGCGGGAGAATGGTGTTGAGAAACTTATTAGCCATGATTGAATGGCGGAGCAGAATCGATGGGCCGAATGGCCTAATTTCTGCTCCAGTGTCTTATGGTGATGTTTTATTCTTCTTGTTCATAGAAGCACCCCACAGCATAAATGGGGCAGTTTCACCATCAGCAGGGACAATTTTTGGAGCCACTTCATCAACTTGGCTTTATAACACAATCATGGCGTGAGAAAGTTTGATTTATACAGGGTTTGCATTACCAGAAAGCAGTTTTCATCTTTGAACCCTATTTTGTAAGTCCTAGGCAAGCTAATTCTTGAATCCAAACAGCATATGTTCTCATTGAAAATTCTTGGATGCCTGATGGCTTAATGAGTTTATCCACAAAAGCAGGAAGATTCCAGTCTGTCGTGATCTTCCTTTGGTTGATGAGTGATGCACTATTGTTTGTCAGTTAGGGAGAGGAAGATGAGCTGGAGTTCCTGCTCCTCATCATTAACCAGCAACTCTGCTGGAATTGCATGTGTTGTGAAAATCGGAGAGGACAGGATTGGATTTGGCTACGACAGTGGCATAGTCTTTAGCATATGCGAAATACTGGAGGCGTTGTGATTTACACGGAACCAACCCTCACCTGGAAATCAATAAGTTTCAGAAGAATTGATGAAGATGGGATACATTTTGGAAAAGTTCTCTTGAAAAGCCAAAGAGAATTCTTGATAACTTTGTGCACTAGAACTTAATGCAATTGTACCTATGAGTTTACTGTAATTTTCAGGTTCCAGGAATCCATTTGTTAATTGTCTTTTATTGTTGAATGTTAAATTGTAATTTGTCTAGGTTCTCCCTAACCCTTTTTGACAGCTCTGACACAGAAGGTTGAAGAATCTGATTTGAAGAAAAGCCCTCTCTCCATGCTATAAACACAACTTGTGCCATTGCTTCTCTTGGCTTTTACTGTGTTCCAGCATGGTTTACAGTGTGATTTTATGACATTATTTTGGACAAATAGGTGATAGAATTTATGCTTGTTACTCAAAAATAAGTAGTTAACATTATTGAACTAATCTTGGACAATTTGTTGAAAATCATCCTACTCGCAGTATTAAATAATTTATCCATTTCTGAAAACATGGAAATATTGACGATTACCAACCAACACTGCCACCTTCTGACAGAAGGAATATACTGCCCTTGGCAGCCCTTTACAACAACAATAAATTCAGCTGCTCAAGACATTGGAGTGAAAGGAATCTTCTAACAATCAATGATATTTTCATGGTCACCATTACCGAGACTAGCTTTCAATTCCAGACTTTTATTAATTAATTGATACTAAATTTCACCATCTGCCATGCTGGGATTTGAACCCTTGCCTTCAGAGCACTAGCCTGGGCTTCTGAATTATTAGGCCAGTGACATTATCACTACACCACCATCTCCCCTAAATAATTGTAATACAATTATGATTATTTTTCTGCATCACTTTGTTTCCTGGCCTAAATTTTCCAATTAGTAACACCTGATGTTTATGTTCAAAGTAGGTTTTACAGATCACAAATTTGGGCAATGGTCCATAATGCCAAATCTATACCCATGCATATTGCCAATGAGAGTTCTTTTTAGCACAGGAAGCTCCTGCCTAAAATAACAAAAACATATTTTCATTAGACGAGACCAGATTAAAGGGTAGTTTGACAGAGATATTTAAAATTATGAAGGGATTAGGACGGGGTAGATAGAAACAAACTGTTTTTGGTGGTTGTGGGATCTTGAACAAAGGGATAGAAATATATGATGTAAGAGATTTAAGAGAGCAGGAGAAATTTCTTTTTTAACACAGAAGATTATGAGCTTTGAAATACATCACAAAAGTTAGTGATTGAAGCAGAGACCATGGCATCATTTAAAAATAGGCTGGATAGATGGCTGAAGGAAAGGGGGTTAAAAGGATGTGTGAGCAGGGCAACCACATGAAATTAGGACTAATGATGTTTAGAAAATAACCACCAACATGAACTTACTGCAACAAATACCTTGGCTGGAATTTTCCCGTTGGAGGCGGGAAGTAGAAGTAAGGATTAATCCTGATGTCGCGGTCCCACCTCTGTCCCAGCACTGCCAGCTGTCAAGATTTTCATGGGCAACATTTTCCCAGCGGGGAGGCGGAGCCCACTTGTCAACGTGTAAAATGACGCGCGGTGACATCAGGCGGGCGTCCCGACATCACTGTGCGTCATTTAGGTTTTCAGTTCAGCAGGCGCACAGCCGACTCAGCTGCGCGCCTGCCGAACTGTCAAAGGCCTATTAAGGCCACTTAAAACCTAATTAACTCAATTTAATGAGCTGCCTGTCCAACCTTAAAATTGGCGGGCAGGCGAAGAGCCCAGGCGGCCTTCACATTTTTCATGAAACCTCATCCACGGGCAGGATGAGGTTTCATGAACTGTTTTAAAATCTAACAAAAATTTCCACATTTATTCTTTGAAATTTCCCAGCTCATGTGATAGTGTCACATGAAGGGACATATTTTAAAAGTTTAAAAATCCTTTCTTTAAAAGTTTAACACTGAAACAAATGGTGCCTCAGCGAGATCTCTGCGCTCTTTTGCGCACATGTGTGTAAGACCACAGGGAATCCCCCCGCCCACACAGGGAGTGCTCAACACTTCCGGGCGCGTGTCACGATGGGCGGGCCTTAATTGGCCTGCCCACATAAAATGGTGGAGCAGACCCGATCATTTGCGCCCGCCCCCGCACAACCCCACCCCCCCAACGGGGAGAAATTTCTGGCTCATGCATTGGAGGGTGGAACAGCCTGGAGTCTGGGTCTGCTGGCAGCAGAGCTGAGGCAGAGAGGAGGCATAAGCGAAAGCAGGCCAGTGCCAAGGTTAAAAGGCCTGCCTCCATTCCCTGAAACATCACTCCAGTTCTTCACTGACTCCATCCATATCAAGTAAAACACTTAGATCAGTATAAAAGCAAAATACTGTGGATGCTGGAAATCTGAAACAAGAACAAAAATTGCTGGAAAAACTCAGCAGGTCTGACATCATCTGTGGAGAGAAAGGCAGAGTTAATGTTTCGAGTCCATATGACTCTTCTTCAGAACTGAAGTGCCTCACATCTTTTAAAAAGTACCTGGATGAGCACTTGACATGTCATAACAGTCAAGGCTATGAGCCAAGTGCTGGTAAATGGGATTAGGTAGGTAGGTCAGGTGTTTCTCACATGTCAGTGCAGACTCGATGGGCCGAAGGGCCTCTTCTGCACTGTGTGATTCTGTGATTCTGATGGCTATCTGTCAGAGTTTCCTGAACCTTTTGCAAGCTCACACCCTGAGATTGGAAGAGACCATAGAACAGATGAGCTCGACCGAGTCTCAGGGCATTGAGTGCAAGGGTTCCACCTAATGGAGACTAACATATGGTAGCACCTAGAGTACGTGCAAGAGCAGTGTTGTGTCCTGCACAGGGTGCACTGCGCTCTCTATAGCCTGGACCAGTCAAGTCAGACCCTGAGCACTGATGTCCATGGAGTGCTTGAGGAGCTAAGGACCCTGAACAGGACACTCTCGCAGGTGGCCCAAAGGTGACTATAGAGGATGCCAGCTACACACCAGCGGCAAACTCCCTCAAGCAAGTGAAGAGCTAAGGATGTTCAAGAGGAGGATGAGGGTCCCATGCAGTTTGTGGCACCCACAAGATCCTCGGCTTCCCCAGCCCTCTTACAGACAGAGCATCCATGCTACAGGTCCCAGTGATGATGACTGCCCTTGCAGAGATGCAGGTAGCACAGTCACAGGAGGGACTCCAGTGGGTCCCTACATGATGAAGCCAACCACCATGGCCCTCGTAGCTGTGTTGTGGAGTAACGAAAGGCACTCGGCACAGAGTCAGCTGTAGGTGAATCAAGCAGCAGTTTATTCAATACAAGTATGCATTCAGGGGATAGCACCCTCAGATTGCTCTAAGAGGCTACTTAAAACTACATGGCCCTGAATTTTCCGGTTGGAGGGGGGGGTGGAGCGGGTGGGCGTGGACCCAATTGCCACCTGCAATCAGGTCCGCGACGCCATTTTACCCAGGTGGACCAATTAAGGCCCGCCAGCATATTTCCCGACTCCCGAGGATAGCGGGAGTGGGCGGGCATGCACAGACCGCCGGGTCCAATGGCAACCTAGCAGCCTGTTTAAATGAAGGCCTGGCAGCCTTTTCTAGGCTGTTCACAATGGCAAGTGCAACGACACAGCAGAGGGCTTCTGGTGAGCAGGCCAGTCCGGAGGGTAGGCCAGCGGGACAGGCCAGGCCAGAGGATAGGGCAGGGGGACAGGCCAGGCCAGAGGGTAGGGCCAGTGTGCCCCTCGTTTTTCAGATGATTGCCTTGCTGCCCTCCTCAAGGAGGTGGCAGCATGGCGGGAGGTGCTGGTCCCCCAGGATGGGAGGAGGAGGCCCGCCCACATGACGAAACGTGCCTGGGAGGAAGTGGTGAGCTCCCGCAACGTGGTGCAGCGCTCCTGGATCCAGTGTCGCAAGCGCTTCAACGACTTGTTGCGCTCTGGCAGGGTGAGTACCATGTTGTCATTGGTCATTTAACCCAGCAGGACGGCTTACCCTCCTGCTGCCCGCCCACCCAAGTCAGAGTGTCATGACTGCATTGAATCATTGACAGCATTTCCCTTTGCTGGGTGGGCAAGCAGATACTGCCCATGCTGAGGTCAGCCTGAGAGGGTGATGAGATGTGTTTTGCCCCCGCAGCATGTGTTATACTGAGTCCCACATGACTGGTGTGGGGGCAACCTGGAGGAGCTACATCTAGGCGCTGCATTAGAACTCCAGGACGTGTCCTAGTCAGGGTGATGAGATGGTGGGAGGGGAGCTTCAAGGTAGCGTGGGAACGAACCATTTGCTGCGCTCTGCGCTCCACGTGCTTGCGCCTCCTTGCTATGGAAGGATATACCGTGTGGTGCCTAATGTGGTGTAGGCAGCATGTGGCCGGGGTGGGGGGAGGGAGGGGTGGGGAGCAGGCCCAGCATCTTTGTGTGAGTGCTCGGCAGCAGCGGGGTGAGGAGGCACTGGAGCCCTGATATTTCCCACTCTGGTTGCTGTGTGCCATGTGTGAACAGAGTCCATGTGCAATTTGCTCTTCTTTGCAATCAATGCTCTTCTCTCATTTTCAGGAGAAGAATGCTCATAATGCTGCAGAGTGTGCGAGGACTGGTGACGGCCAGGCGCACATCGCTATTCTAAGCCATTTTGAGCAAGAGGCCCTGGATCTGGAGAGGCGCCGTGCACCCAGGTGCACTGGTGTCGGTGAGGCTGGGGTGCCACAGCCAGCTATTTATGCCCAACAGTAAGGTCAACATTGTCCTCCCAACAGCCATAGCACTGCTGAATGTTAAATGATTTAATTTTGCAACATGGCTTGACCATTGCTTATGGAAGGATGAGTGCATAGTGATCTGGGGGACAGGGATGTCATTGTCTCCATGCTAAGTGATCCACTGTCCTTGTTCTTCCTTTCAGCATCATCGGAGTAGGGCCGGGAGGAGGAGCAGCAGATGCTCCCTCTCACACCTGAGGGGCCTGAAGTCTCACCAGCGTCACACCATTTCTGCGAGGCAGGCACCAGTGCAGATACTAGCACCTCAGTGGGAATCCGAACAACAGCTAGTGTCCCGGGGCACAGCGGTGAGGGCACTTCATAGTCGCTGGAGGAGCTGGCAGAGACAGTGCCCATTGTGTCAGCAGTCGGAGGACTGGAGGGGACCAGGCACACGCTCAGTTGGTTGATGTGCCTCTGGAATCGTCTGCACCGCAGCAGGTGCAGGAAATGTGCCAGGGTGTGCGGGAGCATCTGGCGGAGATACATGAGGCTATGCTTGGCTTGGTCTCCGTGGTGGAGGAGTCTACGCGGACGCTCGCCAAATCAATAAGCCACATGTCCGAGCGCCATGCGTCCTCCATGGAGAGAATGGCGACTCTCATGGAGAGCCTACTCCAGGAGACCCGTCAGGGCTTCCTGTTGATGTGCTCTGACCAGCAAGCGCATTACAGCAAGCCCTCACATCGGCATTGACCTCAGATGGTCAGTGCCAGTGTGGGAAATGGTGTGGGCATCATGTTTCCCAGCTCGGTGCCCATCCATCCACAGTGAGCAGGGAGGTCCGATATGACCTCATGACGGCGCAGCAGCTGCCTGTCGTCTCTGCGGGCTCCTCTCAAGGCGCTCTGGATAAGGGCGGCAGCTGCTCCGCCCCTCTGCCAGTGACCGTTGCATCCGGTGAGGCTGTGAAGACTGGGGAGATGCCAGCTGTGGAACTGGCAGCTCCCTCCCAGGCGGGGCCAGCACAGGCTCCATAGGCCAGAGGATGACCGCCAAGGTCATTGAGGCCAACAGGACAGCAGAGTCAGCAGGCTGTCTCAGATGCCACTCTGAGCAATGGGGCAGCACCAAGGCGTAGCACCCGGAAACAAAAGCATAAGGCACCTTAGGCACACCACGGGTTTATCACTGGTGCTTTTGTGTTGGCCCGAGATGAGGCCCGTGTGATTTTATTAGGTTTGTAAAACCCTTGTCTTTTTTTTGTAATAAGTTGCTTTGTTTGAATTAAATTCAGATATGTCACCATGGCGGAGGGTGCCTCTTTTTTTCTGCATGTGTATGGTTTCCAAAACTGTAATGAGTGCTTTTTTGGACATTCAGCTTTATTAACAATGCCCTTAGTCACTGCTGCTAACCTGGCAGATTTTGCACTTCGGTGTCGAGTGTCGAGCCAACAGCCCAGGCTTGTCCTGGTGGACCATCTGTGTTGGGCTAGCTGAAGGTTCGTTGGATTAAAGCCTCCCGGTGTTCCTGCCTCCCTGGAGTATGCCGGGGGCAGCGTCTACCCCCTCAGCATTTCCCTGTGCGTGCTCATCCTTGGACTCACTGCTGGACTCATCGTGAGCAGCCGCAGCCACTGCATCGATGTCTTCATCATGCACAGCGCAAGATTGTGGAGAGCGCAGCATGCAACTACTATCACCGAGACATGATCTGGGGGGTACTGGAGTGCGCCCCCTGAGTGGTCCAGGCATCGGAAGCGCATCTTGAGAAGACCGATGGTTCTCTCCACCATAGCCCTTGTGGAGGTGTGGCTTCTATCGTTCCACTGCTCAGCTTCTGTTCTTGGATGGCGGAGAGGTGTCATGAGCTACCTTCTGATGGGATAGCCCTTGTCACCCAGCAGCCATCCATCAAGCCAGGCTGGAGCACTGAAGAGCCCTAGCGCCTGCAAGTGTCTGAGGATGTAGGCGTCATGGGAGCTGCCTGGGTACCTTGCGCAGACTTGTAAAATTAGCATCCTGTGATCACACACTATCTGCACGTTCATGGAGCGGGAGCCCTTACTGTTGACAAAGGCACTGGGCTCACCTGCTGGCCACATGTCTGCAGTCTATTGTGCCCTAGATGCTGGGGAAGCCAGCAATCGCCGCAAAGCCCCTGGCTCACTGTGTCTGGCTTGCTTAATCCTAACGGTAGTGGATGAAGGTCAATGCACGCCTGAACAGAGCGTCTGTAACCTGCTTGACACAAGTGTGGACAGCTGATTGGGAGACACCACAAAGATCACCCACCAAGCCCTGGAAGGAGCCAAAAGCATAGAAGTTGAGGGCAGCTGTGCCTTTAGAGCCATTGGCATGGGGTGTCCACCCAGCCAGTTAGGGGAGATCTCAGGCCCAATCATCTGACAGATATAGTTGACTGTCTCCCTTGAGAGACAGAGCCTCCTTCGGTACTGCATCTCAGACATATTGAGGTAGCTGCTTCGCCGCCTGTGGCATCTTCTACGGCCCCTTATGCCTTGGACTTCCTGTTGGCCCTGCGCCCCTTGTGCCTGCGCCTATCCTCCCAAAGGTGGCTCCCCTGGAGGCTGAATGTGCACTCCTGGCCTCCTCCCACTTCTAGCCCTCCCTTCTTCCTCAGGGGAGCTGCCTCCTGTGGACAGTTCAGTTCCCATTCCCAGGCTAAGGGAAGGCTTTCTGAAACCTGCAGGCCCAGAAAAGATTCCTCACTGCAGAGTTCTGACCTGAAGGTTAAGAGTCCAGAAAAAGCAGATGGTATGCGTTCTGAAGTACTGCAGATCACACAGGCAAGTTTGAAAAACTTTCAAAAATACATACTTATTCTTATATATACTTATACGTGCACATTCACGACCCCAGTGAGCCCTCTTATCCCGCCCGAAATGTGTCCTACCCGCCTGCCTGTTGCGCCCCTGCGCCAACCCAAAGTTTGGACAGGCGCAGAAAAATCAGCGACAATTGAACACTTAAGGGCCTTAAGTGGCCTGTCAATTAATGGTGGCCGCGCGTCAGACATCATCGCACGCCCGCCCAGCGAAATATCGCAATGGCACATGGTGATATCGGGATGCTCGCCTGACGTCACCGCGTGTCATTTTACGCACAGACGTGCGGGGCCCGCCCCTGCACGACAATGGGAAAATTATATCCATGGTTTCCTTCATGTATTTATACCATTCTTGTGATAATTCATCATTGACTCAGTGTCCTTATCTTGCATGTCCGGTTCTAAGCGTCCAAAAATAACCTGACCTTTAACACAAACGGTGCCAGCAGCTTATACAAGAAAATATAATCTTTGCCTTATCTATCCTGATGATTTACTCCATTATCCAGTCATCCACTTCTCTTAACCTGATACAAAGATCAGGCACCAACTATCACAGTCTGACCCATAGATCAGTCATCAACTTATCCTAAAAAACCAGGATGGTCTAAGGGCCCTTAGCTTCTTCCTTGAACAGAGGCAGAACAATCCCCATCCACCACTACTCTCCTCCGTCTGGCTGAACTTGTTCTCACACTGAACAATTTCTCCTTTAACTCCTCTCACTTCCTCCAAATAAAAGGTGTGGCTATGGGTACCCGCATGGGCCCCAGCTATGCCTGTCTCTTTATGGGGTATGTGGAACATTCCTTGTTCCAGTCCTACTCCGGTCCCCTCCCACAACTCTTTCTCCGGTACATCGATGATTACTTCGGTGCTGCTTCATGCTCTCGTCGGGACCTGGAAAAATTTATTAATTTTGCTTCCAATCTCCACCCCTCCATCATTTTCACATGGTCCATCTCTGACACTTCCCTTCCCTTCCTTGACCTCTCTGTCTCAATTTCTGCTGATAGACCGTCCACCAATATCCATTACAAGCCTACCGACTCCCACAGCTACCTCAACTACAGCTCCTCACACCCCACTTCCTGTAAGGACTCCATCCCATTCTCTCAGTCCCTTCGCCTCCGTTGCACCTGTTCTGATGATGCTACCTTCAAAAACAGTTCCTCTGACATGTCCTTCTTCCTTAACCGAGGTTTTCCACCCACAGTCGTTGACAGGGCCCTCAACCGTGTCCGGCCCATCTCCCGCGCATCTGCCCTCACGCCTTCTCCTCCCTCCCAGAAACATGATAGGGTCCCCCTTGTCCTCACTTATCACCCCACCAGCCTCCGCATTAAAAGGATCATCCTCCGCCATTTCCGCCAACTCCAGCATGATGCCACCACCAAACACATCTTCCCTTCACCCCCCCTGGCGGCATTCCGTAGGGATCGTTCCCTCCGGGACACCCTGGTCCACTCCTCCAGCACCCCCTACTCCTCAACCCCCACCTATGGCACCTCCCCATGTCCACGCAGAAGATGCAACACCTGCCCCTTCACTTCCTCTCTCCTCACCGTCCAAGGGCCCAAACACTCCTTTCAAGTGAAGCAGCATTTCACTTGCATTTCCCCTAACTTAGTCTACTGCATTCGTTGCTCCCAATGCGGTCTCCTCTACATTGGAGAGACCAAACGCAAACTGGACGACCGCTTTGCAGAACACCTGCGGTCTGTCCACAAGAAAGACCCAAACCTCCCTGTCGCTTGCCATTTTAACACTCCACCCTGCTCTCTTGCCCATATGTCTGTCCTTGGCTTGCTGCATTGTTCCAGTGAAGCCCAATGCAAACTGGAGGAACAGCACCTCATCTTCCGACTAGAGCTGTACCTTGAGTGTCCTGCCATCCATTCTTAATTAGCACATTTTCTTAGATAATATCACCACCTTCAACACCTCTTTGATCCATTTGTCTGTGACATCTTTTGATTATCTGCTCCTATCACTGCTTGCTTGTCCCTACAACCACCTCCCCCCCCCCACAACTTCTCTCCCCCCACCCCCTCCCCACCTTAAACCAGCTTATATTTCACCCCTCTCCTAACTTTACTCAGTTCTGCTGAAGGGTCATGAGGACTCGAAACGTCAACTCTTTTCTTCTCCGCCGATGCTGCCAGACCTGCTGAGTTTTTCCAGGTAATTCTGTTTTTGTTATCAACTTATCCTAGCCTGACCCAGAGGTCACATTCCTAACTACACACACTCTAGTGATTACTTTTACTACAAACACTTTCAAATCTTATAGCAGCAATTTGGTCAAACCTGAGTATCCAAAGATACACCATTTCAGCTGAAAATCCAAGGACGTGAGCTGGCTGCCTCCACCTCTTCCAAGGCAACAAGAGGATTACTGCATCGAAGTGTCAGAAAGCATGAGGCACCACATCGTGTAGAGCACCAACTGGGTCACGGTGATGTCTTGTATATGTTGAATGTAAATAGTTAATTTCAGTGATGACATAAACAAAGTTACTGTGTTTTTACAATGGTTAGCATGTTCTTTGAAGCTTAATATCAAACAGTATTTATAATGTACAGAGATATCATCAGGTTCTCACTGGCCTCAGTGGAAACTGCAGCTAGTAGTCCATCTGTCTGTAACCAAAATATTTTGAAGATTGTATGCATGGTTGTCCTCCTAGTGAAGGCTCAGGCTTGGTGCATTGCTAGGCATATGTTCTGTTATTCAGTCATCAGGCTCTATCAGCTAAACCTTCGCTGAATTCGTAGATCCCTCACTAAAATGGCTTCCTGAAGACAGCCTGCTCCAAGTCCCCACGTCTGGCCACCACTTCGCCTCCACCCTCTTCATCTGAAGGATCTCCCTCTGAGTCTCCTGGCCCTTCATCTCCCTCATCCTGCTCCTCCTCAGCCTCAGATGATATGGGGCCCTCATGGCACTCTGCCTCTTCGAGTGTCACTCCCCTTTTTTGTGCCATGTTGTGTAGCATGAGGCACACAACCATTACAAGACACCCTGGCAGGTGAATATTGTAATGTGCCACCAGAACGGTTCAGGCAATGAAAGCATATCTTTAACAGGCCAGTGGCCTGCTCAGTGTAGTCCCTGATTTGCTGGTGACTTTCATTGTAACAGCATTGGGACTGCGTTTGAGCTGTTCACAGCAGTGTGAGGAGCCACCTCCTCAGAAGGCAGCCCTTGTTGCTCAGAATCTAACAGCTTACTTGGGGAATGGGATGAAAGATCTGTGGAAGGTTTGGCTGGCATGGTATGAATGAGTCGTGGCAGCTGCCAGGAAAGCGTGCACATAGACACGGAGGAAGTTTTTCTTGTGGTCACTCACCAGCTGCACATTGAGTGAATGGTATGCCTTTCTGTTTATGAAAAGCTTTCAGGTCAATCAGTTGGTGCCCTGATGGCTACATGTATGCAGTCAATAATTTCCTGCACATGGGGGAATCCGGCAATGACAGTGAATCTTGTGGCCCTCTGCGCGTGGGAGGCCGCCTTAGTGCTGACCTTGATGTAGTTGCTCTCTCACTTTCGGGGAATTCCCCCCCCCCCCCCGCCCGCACATAGCGCTTCCCGCCAGATATCACGCTAGGCGGGCCTTAATTGGCCCGCCCACGTAAAATGGTGGCGGGGCCCGCTTTTCCGGCGGGGATCGGCTCCCCACCCACCAGAGATTGGGTCGGGCCCGCCCGCCCGGCAGGTAGAAAATTCCTTGTGAGGCCAGAAAAAGTAGAAGCTGTTGTGGGGTCCCGGCATGGAATGTTCTTAGTAAAGATACTGCAACTTGCCAAAATTTATCATAAGCTGCTGATGACATACAAAGACATAATGATAAGGTGGTACCAGTTCTTGTAGTACCTACTCAATGCCATAGACTGGCACAATGCAGATTCAGTTCCTTACTTTACTGAATCCTTAATGTCATCCCACAGAGGCAGGCTAGGAATCGAAGAGGGGACTGCAAGTAAGTTGAGAAGGAGTCTTCGACAGGCTAAATTCATGCATCTTCTGGTAGCAGACAGTTGTGAAATTTTGGTGATATGAGAGTAGTCTTATTTTCAACTGTAGGAAATAGCTCACCAAGGCTCCAACGACAGCACCTTCCAAACCCGTGACCTCTGCCACCTAGAACAACAAGGGCAGCAGATGCATGGTCAAAATCTTTGGGTCAAAATCCTGGAACTACCTTGCTAGTAGCACTGTGGTTGTTCCTTCAACACATGGTCTACAACAGTTCAAGAAGTTGGCTCACCTCCACATTCTCAAGGGCAATTGGGGATGGGCAATAAATACTGGTCTAGCCATTTACGAATTTTAAAAAAGCCCAGAAAGGCCAAATAAGGGCAGAAAAGAGGGTAATATGACAGCCCAGAAGGAAAGAACGGTTTTGACCAGTATTCTTATTTCCCAGTTTTTATTGTTTCTTCATTCTGGGAGGCTACGGACCTACCTGTTTTCCTGGCTCTCCCAGGTCATTGCATGGCTTCCAGGTGGGGTGCGCCTGTGTTGTGTTTACAGCTTTATGGGACATACTGGATATGCCAGGCATTTTTTATTTATTTGTATCTTCATAACATTAATATATACCTTTTTAATACAGGGTAAAAGGATTGGACTGTGGGGAAAATGTTGCAAGATGGATTTCCACATTTCTTGGACGGCAGACCTTTCTGATCAGACAGAGTTCTAATTTTCACAGACCCTTGAAAAAGTTGCACACTCAAGGTAAAAAACTAAATATTAATTGAAAAACTGACATTTGCCAAGGCCAACTAGTTCAAACATTGACCATTTACATTATGCACTAAGCAATTCACATTACTCAATGCCACAGTGCCAGGAAAGGAATCAGAGTTTTACAACAACAACTTATTACATTAAAGGCACTTTATACATATGAAACATCCCAGGGCACTTCACAGGAGCATTATAAAATAAAGTAGGTCACCTAGCCACAAAGGAGATATTAGGTCAGATGACTAAAAGCTTTGTCAACAAGATAAGTTTTAAGAAGTGTCTTAAAGGAGGAAAGTGAGGTGGAGAGATGTGGGGAAGGAATTCCAGAGCTTGGGCCTAGGCAACTGAAGGCATGGCCACCAATGGTGGAGTAATTATGATTGGGAACACGGAACAGGCCAGAATTAAAGGAGCAAGAAGCACAGGTATCTCGGAGGATTGTGGGGTTTGAGGAGATTACAGAGATAAGGAGGGACAAAGCTTTGGAGGGTTTTGAAAACAAGGATGAGAATTTTAAAATCAAGACATTGCTTGAGCAGGAGCCAGTAGTTCGGCAAGCACAGGGACAGTAGGGGAACAGGACTAGTTGCGGGTTAAAACACAAGCTGCAGAGTTTTGGATGACCACAACTTTACGAAGCATGGAAGGTGGAATATCAGCCAAGAGTGTGTTGGAATAGCCAAGTCTAGAGGTAACAACGGCATGGATGAAGGTTTCAGCAGCAGATGAGCTGAGACAGGGTTGAAATCAAGTGATGTTATGGAGATGGAAAAACACAGTCTTATTAATGGCATGAATATGAAGTCAGAAGCTCACCTCAGGATAAAATGTGACACTAAGGTTGCAAACAGACTGGGTTAATCTCAGACTGTTGCCAGGAAGAAAGAAGGAGTCAGCAGTTAGCAAACAGAGCTTGGAGAAGAGACCGAAAATAATGTCTTCAGTTTTACCAATATTTAATTGAAGGAAATTTCTGCTCATCCAGTACTGGATGTCAGATAGGCAGCCTAATAATTTAGTAACAATGGAAGAATTAATAGAAGTGTTGTTGATGTAGAGCTGGGCTTTGTCAGCTTATATGTGAAAACTAATGCTGTGCCTTTGTTTGATTTTGGAAAGGGCAGCATGTAAATGAGAAATAGGAAGGGGCCGAGCATTGATCGCTGGAGGACACCAGAGGTAACAGTGCAGGAGCAAGAGAAGCCATTGCAAATGATTCTCCGGCTATGATTAGATAGGTAAGGATGGCACCACATGAGAGCAGTCACACCCAGCTGGATGGCAGTGGAGTGGAATTGGAGGAGGATGGTATAGTCAACCATGTCAAAGACTGCGGACAGGTCGAGAATGATGAGAAGGGAAAGTTTACCTTTGTCACACTCACATGGGATGTCATTTGTGACTTTGATAAGATCCATTTAGGTACTGTGGCAGGGGCAGAAAGCCAATTGGAGGGATTTGACCATGGAGTTCTAGGAAAGATGGGAACAGATTTGGGAGGCGACAACAGGTTCAAGGACTTTGGAGAGAAAAGAGAGGTTGGAGATGGGAGAGTGGTTTGCAAGGACAGAGAGGTCAAGGATTATTTTTTTGAGGGATGGGATGCTGACAGCAGATTTAAAGGAGAGAGGATCAACATCAAAAGGAAGAGCTGTTTGCAATATCGGCTAACTTGGGAGCTAAGAGGGGAAGTTAGGTGATCAGCAGATTATTGCGAATAAGATCAAGGGATCAGGAAGTGAATCTTATGGACAAGATGAGCTCAGAGGGGACATTAGGGGAGACATGAGAGCAAATAGAGAAAGTTGCGAGTTCAGATCTAGGGCAAGAAGTAGCAGTAATTAAGTTTTAGTTATCTGTTCTTTAAGAGAAAACATTGAACTTGGATTTTACAGGTTGATCCAATTTCTTTCAGGGAAAGGAGCACATTTTCAATAATTTCATCCATTTGTGTTTAGTGTTATGGGGGATTTTAACTCTAATCGTCTGGCAGAAAATGGGCAGGTGGGCATCTAAAATACCACAGGTATCTTCTCAGTCAATTTCCCACCTGCTTCACGGTAATACCAGTTTTAACCTGCTCTTTTAAGGTGACAAATACACTCACTTGAAGCCGGTGGGTCCTTCTTTAAATATGCGGGTGAGGTTAGACGAGATCACTGGGCCTTGCCTGCAATTTTAACACAGTCTGAGTAGGAAAGCTACTGTGGCTTTCTCACGAGGTTGAGGCAGGTCTGAAGAGAATCAGAATCTGAAAATGTCCTGAAAGATAAAGTTTTACTTCTCTTGTGAGGCCAGGAGAGGGTAGAAGTGGCCCTGGGGGCCTGACATTGAAAGTTTATGTCTCCCATGCCCCAGACTCCCCTTCTGTCCCATCTCTCCTGTGATGCCAGTTTAGAAACTCCTCCCTCTCCAAACCTAACTGCATGTCATGGGCAGTCCCTGGCTGACTAATTTTCCAGGGGCTGGTGGCCACTTACAGCCTATTTTCTGCTTGTTTCAAGCAAGATGGTAATGAAGCTGGTTGATTAAAATTGAAGTGGGCTCATACTGCCACTGGATGGATGAGAAATTAACTAATCAGTGTGGTTTACCATCAGAAACCTGCCCAGAGCTAAAATTTCTCCATTGGTTTGTAATAGAAGATTTGTGCTATAAGTAACATCATCTGAAGATTGTTACGTACAAAGTAAAGGTTATTAGACAGGACATCCCCTCAAAGGGACATAATAATGTTACTTGTCTGACCTCTCACTAAAATTATACTGCAAAGCTGTGCTTCTTACAATGAAGTACCTGCCCAGTTGGCTTATTGGTATGCAAGCAGTAGCATTTTTCTCAGTAGTATTAAGAATCTGGTATGGCATTGTTACCTTATCAAAAGTTTTCAATTTTTATATCACTTTTTACAGTAAACCTATAGGACAAAAGTCATTTAAACATATGGTCAAAATTCTTCAATTACTTTTGGCTAATCATGGTAAGAGGTATTAATGCTAGCAATTGGAATTCGTTCCACCACCGGCAGTCAATGGCAACATCAAATCCCAAATCAGGTTTAGATAGCAATGTTAGATGCACAGCCAAGGGCCGTTTTCTCTATCTTGGCAATGTGCCCCAAGATGTCCGAATTGGACTCCTACCAATGCCAGATTTTTTTTTCATTTCCTGGATCTCCAAATTGGTGGCCTGGCTTAATTGTTGAATTGGAATGGTTATGGTAGGATGCCGTATGTCTACCAGGAACTGGATTCAAACTGCCCTATGTCATTTCACATAAAGCTCTTAAGCCAACAGACAGCCAACATTTTCAAATTGTCCGAGCTGAATTTGCAACTGGTCTCCAATGTTAACAGTTAGTGTCTACCACTCTATTATTCAGTGACTCTGGTAAAATATTGCAATATAATGGCATCAAAAACTCTGTGATGCATTGCAGCTTGATACAAGTATTGAGATGCACCTTATATGATCTTGGAAAAGTGTGCAGCATCACAGATGCTTTTGAATTGCCAAACATTTTGCTGCATTGTTGGGAGTTGACACAATTTTATTTATTACCAGATATGTTTCTCATGCCGAACACAAACATCAACTCTCATAGTGAAGCAATTTTGTTCGCTTTGATCAAAGTAGGCCTAGCTTGCAATATTATGTTCACTTTTGCCTTGGGAGAATAATTCACCTGTTTAATATCTTTGGGTGTATATATATGAATCCAATATGCACATGATTTCTTAAGGTGACAAATACAAGTCATGCCAAACCCCTTCATATCAGACTGAATAAATTTATTTAGCAATTCAAGGATCCAGGGAGTGTTGAATTGGATAGCACTCGAAAACGGGCATGGGGAACACAATGTCCTCCTCCTCAGCTTCTTGCTTGATAACGTGGCAAAAGTTGTTTCCTCATGATGGCACAGTTATGCAGCATACCAGCACAACTAGAGAGTCACTCAGCCAAGTACTGCAGGGCTCCTTGAGAGTGGTCCAGGCAGTGAAATTGCTGTTTTAGTGTGCAAATGGCCTGCTCTATTAGATTTCTACAGCGTGTAACCTGCAGCAGTTCAAGAAAGTGGCTCACCACCAAGTTCCAGGGGGTAATTAAGAATGGGCAATAAATGCTGGCCCTGCAGCAATGCCCAAACCCCTGAACAAATAAAACAAATGCAACATACATGAGCCTAGGTTGCAAACCAGAGACATGAGTCATGTTGTCAATGAATAGCCCTTGTCGCCAAATAGCCACCCTTTGGTTTGTCACGGTGGCTGAAATAGAGCTGGCACAGCAGGCTGCCACAGAATGAACAGACTGCTGCTAGGATACAGGGCTTGACCTGTATGATGCATTGTGGTCACACACTTGCATGTTCAGGGGAAATTCTTTCAGTTCAGATATATGGCAGAGTTGACATGATGCACACAGAAATCAAAGTGCATGCAGTCAATGGAACCCTGAATTATGGGAAAGCCTCCAATTCTTGAAATTTTAGTACTCTTACCTGCTTCTTACTGACAAGGGGAAATAAAATAATGTTATCTCTCTTGGAATAAAGAGCGTTAGTGTTTTCCCTTTTGCAACAGCGCATTTCAAACTGCAAGACATTGCCAATATCTTCAGCTCCATTCCAGACAGAGCCAGAGGCATTAAAGTTCATTGCCACAGTCACCTCTGGCAATGCAGGCCTTGTCATACGAACATACGAAGTAGGAGCAGAATGGGCATTCGGCACTCGAGTTTGCTCCACCATTCAATAATGGCTGATGTTTCGAGTTCTTCATTCCCATCTCCCCCCAATAACCTTTGATTCCCTTACCTAACAAGAACCTATCTACCTCTGCTTAAAATATTCAGTGACTCCACTCTACTGCCTTCTGAAGCAGAAAGTTCCAAAGTTGCACCACCCTCTGAGAGAAATCACCCCACAAGGGTGACCTCTAATTTTAAAACAGTGCCCCCTAGTTGTGGACTCACTCACAAGAGGAAACATCCTTTCCACGTCCACCTTATCAAGATCATTCAGGATCATATATTTCAATCAAATCACCCCTCACTGTTCTAAACTCCAGTGGAAACAAGCCCAGCCTGTTCAACTTATCCTCATAAGACAACCTAGTCATTCCAAGTATCAATCAAGTGAACCTCCTCTGAATTGCCTCCAATGCATTTACATCCTTCCTTAAATTATACCAAATTTACATTTACATCCTTCCTTAAATTCGACCAAAACTGCACAGTATTCAAGATGTGGTCTCACCAATGCCCTACATAACTGAAGCATAACATCCTTTCTTTTATGTTCAATTCCTCTCATAATAAAGGATAGCTAGCATTCCATTAGCCTTCTTGATTACATGCTGTACCTGCATACTAACATTTTGTGACTCATGCACTAGAACATCTAAATCCCTCTGCACCTTGCAATTCTGCAGTCATTCTCCGTTTAAGTAATACTCTGCTTTTTTATTCTTCCTGCCAAAGTGAACAACTTCACATTTTCCCACATTATTCTCCATCTGCCAGATTTTTGCCCACTCACTCAACTTATCTATATCTGTCCGCAAAGTCCTTCTGGGCAGAATCTTTGGCTTGGCGAACGGGGACAGGGCCCGCTCACCGAGGCGTAAAATGATGCGCGGTGACGTCGGGCATGTGTCCCAACGTCACCTCGCGTCATTCAGATTCTCAGTTTGGCGGGTGCGCACCTGAGTCGGCTGCGCACCCACCGAACTGTCAAAGGTCTATCAAGGCCAGTTAACTATCAATTGAAACAATTAACTGAGCTGCCCGTCCAACCTTAAGGTTGGCAGGCAGGCAAAGAGCCCAGGTGGCCTTCGCATTTATCATGAAGCCTCATCCACGGGCGGGATGAGGTTTCAGGAAGGTTTTTAAAGTCTTATAAAAATTTTTAATAAAATTAATAGACATGTCATATGACAGTTTAATATGAGGGGACATGTCTTAAAATGTTTTATTTTCCTTTGTTAAATTTTTTTGAACTTTAACTAATCTCCCTGAGGCAGCTTCTTCACAACAAATTTTCCTACCTATCTTTGTGTCATCTGAAAATTTAGCTACCATGCCTTTGCTCCCTTCATCTGAGCCATTGATGTAAATTGTAAAAAGTTGAGGCCCCAGCACAGACCCCGGCGAGACTCCACTAGTCACATCCTGCCAATCAGACAAAGACCCATTTATGTGTGCTCTCTGTTTTCTGCCAGCCAGCCAATCTTTTATCCAGGCTAATATGTTACCCACTACAAGCTTTTTTTTTCTGCAATTTGATGTGGCACCTTATCAAATGCCTTCTGGAAATCCAAATCCAGTAGGTCTACAGGTTTCACAGCACGTGCTACTCCTTCAAAGAACTCCAGTAAATTGGTTAACATGATTTCACTTTCACAAAACCATGCTGACTTTTCCCAATTACCTTGTGTCTTTGTAAGTGCCCAGCTATAACCTCTTTAATGATCAACTCTAACACCTTCCCCACAACAGACGTCAGGCTAACTGGCCTATAGTTTCCTGTTTTCTGCCTCCCTCCCTTCTTGAATAGAGGGGTTATATTTGCTACTTTCCAGCTTGATGGAACCTTTCCAGAATCTCGGGGCAGAATTTTCCCTTTGGCGTGCGGGCGCAGGACCCTCACGCCGATGTGTAAAATGACACATGGTGAGGTCGGGTGAGCGACCCAATGTCACTGCGCACCATTGCAATATTTCGTTGGGCAGGCGCACGATGATATCCGATGCGCGCCCGCCATTAATTAACGGGCCACTTGAAGTGCCAATCGACAACAATTTTTCGGCGTCCATGCAATCTTCAGGACGGCGCAACAGGCAGGCAGGCAGGTACGGCGCATTTGTATAAACCTCATCCACGGGCGGGATAAGAGGACTCAGTGGGATTGTGAGTGTGCTCTGTCAAATATTGATTTTGCAAAGTTACTGATACTTGCCTGTGTGATCTGCAATACTTCAAAATGCATACCAGCTGCTCGGACTGGACTCACAACCTTCAGGTCAGCACTCTGCAGTGAGGTTTCTTTTTGGGCCTGCAGGTTTCAGGAAGCCTTCCCTTAGCCTGGGAATGGGAGCTAAACTCTCCACTGGAAGCACCTCCTCTGAGGAGGTAGGAAGGACTAGAAGGGGGAGGAGGCCAGGAGTGCACATTCAGCCTCCAGGGGAGCCACCTTTGGGAGGATAGGCGCAGGCACAGGGGGTGCAGGGCCAAGAGGTAGTCCAAGGTGGAAGGGGCCGCAGAAGACGCCACTATCCTGCTGCCAGGCTATACAGGCGATGAAGCAGCTGCCTCAATATGTCTGAGGTGCAGTGCCGAAGGAGGCTCTGTCTCTCAAGGGAGACAGTCAACTATATCTGTCAGATAATTGGGCCTGAGATCTCCTCTAACTGTGTGGGTGGGCACCCCACGCTGGTGGCTCTAAAGGTCACAGCTGCCCTCCACTTCTATGCCTCCGGCTCCTTCAAGGGGTCGGTGGGTGATCTTTGTGGTGTTTCCCAATCAGCTGTCCACACTTGTGTCAAGCAGGTTACAGACGCTCTGTTCAGTCATGCATTGACCTTCATCCACTACCATTAGGACCAGGCAAGCCAGACACAGCGAGCCAGATGCTTTGCGGCGATTGCTGGCTTCCCCCGCATCCAGGGTGCAAGGGTCCATCAAGATGCCAGCAGGTGAGCCCGGTGCCTTCGGCAATAGGAAGGGCTTCCACTCCATGAACGTGCAGATAGTGTGTGACCACAGGATGCTGATTCTACAAGTCTGTGCAAGGTACCCAGGCAGCTCCCACGACACCTACATCCTCAGACACTCCCAGGTGCCAGGGCTCTTCAGTGCTCCAGCCCGGCTTGATGGATGGCTGCTGGGTGATAAGGACTATCCCCTCAGAAGGTGGCTCATGACAGAAGCTGAGCAGCCGTATACTTGGCTGTGGTGGAGAGAGCCATCGATCTTCTGAAAATACACTTCCGATGCCTGGACCGCTCAGGGGGCGCACTCCAGTACCCCCCAAATCATCTGTCACTCATAGTGGTTGCAGTCTGCGCCCTCCACAATCTTGCGCTGGAAAGGGGGGACACTGTGGACGTTGAAGATGTAGATGCAATGGCTGCGGCTTCACACAATGAGTCCAGCAGTGAGTCCGAGGATGAGCACGTACAGGGAAATGCTGAAGGGGTAGACGCTGACCCGGGCATACTCCAGAGAGGTAGGAACGCCCGGGAGACTTTAATCCAATGAAATTTCAGCTAGCACACCACATATGGACCTCCAGGATAAGGCTGGCCTGCAGGCTCCATACTCGACTCCTTGGCCAGGATTTTCCCCTCAGTGATTTGGGGGCGGGGCCCGCTCGCCGAGGGGAAAATGACGCGGGATGATGTCGGGAGGAACCCCCGACGTCATCCTGGTCCCTTTAAATATTCAGTAAGGCGGACGGACAGCGAAATCAGCTGTCCGCCCCCCGACTGTCAATGGCCAATTAAGGCCATTGACAGGCTAATTAACCTTATTAAACCCTGCCCGTCCAACCTTAAGGCTGGCGGGCAGGCCAGGAACCCCAGCGGGCTGCAGATTATTAATGAAGCTTCATCCACTGGCGGGATGAAGTTTCATGTCCGTTTATTAAAAATTTAATAAATTTTATGTGTTTATTATTAACATGTCCCATTGTCACTGCTCACTCTGCTGTCCTGTTGGCCTCGATGGCTTTGGCGGTCGTCCTCTGGCCCGTGGAGCCTATGATGGCCTCGTCTGAGAGGGAGCTGCCAGTTCCACAGCTGGCATCTCCCCAGTCTTCACAGCCTTACCGGATGCAATGCTCACTGGCAGAGGGGCGGAGGAGCTGTCGCCCTCATCCGGAAGGCTCTGAGAAGAGCCCACAGAGATGACAGGCAGCTGCTGCGCTGACGTGAGGTCGCTTTTGACCTCCCTGCTTACCGTGGATGGATGGGCACTGAGCTGGGAAACTTGGTGCCCAGACCATCTCCCACACTGCACTGACCAGCTGAGGTCAATGCCAATGTGAGGGTTTCCTGGTCCGAGCGCATCCCCAGGAAGCTCTGATTGGTCTCCTGGAGGAGCCGCTCCATAAGAGTCGCCACTGGCTCCATGGAGGACGCATGACGCTCGGCCATGGGGCTCATTGCATCGGCAATAGTCCGTGTAGGCTCTTCCACCACGGACACGAAGCCAAGCATAGCCTCATGTATCTCTACCAGATGCTCCCGCACACCCGGCCGCATTTTCTGCATTTGCTGCGTCGTGGACGACTCCAGAGGCACATCATCAGGCACTGACTAAGCATGTACCTGGCCCCTGCAGTCCTCCAACTGCTGGCGCCATGTGCACTCTATATCTCTGCCAGCTCTTCCAGCGACTGTGAAGTGCCCTTACCACTGTGCCCCGGGACACAAGCCGATGTTCTAATTCCCACTGAGGTGCTAGTATCTGCGCTGGTGCCTGCCTGGCAGAAATGGTATGATGCTGGTGGCTCCATGACTCCAGGGCCCTCAGGTGTAAGAGGAGGCCTCTACTGCTCCTCCTCCCGGCCCTGCTGCACTGATGCTGAAACGAAGAACAAGGACATTGGATCAGTTAACGTAGAGACAATGTTAATGTGCATCCCTGTCCCCTGGATCATTATGCGTTCATCCTTTCATAAGCAATGGTCAAGCCATGCTGCAAACTTCAATCACTGAACATTCAGCACTGGCATGGCTGTGAGAACAACGGTGACCTCAGTGCTGGGCAAACATACCTGCCTGTGGCACACCAGCCTCACCAACACCGGTGGACCTGGGCGCATGGTGCCTTTCCAGATCTAGGGCCTCCTGCTCGAAGTGGCTGAGAATCACTAACTGGGCCAGCCCTCCGCCAGACCTCACCCACTTGGCAGTATTATGTGCATTCTTCTTCTGAAAAGAAGAGACGAGCATTGATTAGTGTTACTTGTACCTGGATTCTCTTTGCGGACGGCCCACCCCAACCAGAGTGGGACATTGCAGGGCTCCAGTGCCTCCTTACTCCGCTGCTCGCTGCTGCCAATCACTCACACAAAGATGCTTGGCCTGTCCACCCGCACCCCCCACCCCCCCCCACCCCTACACCACCCCCTTGGCCAAATGCTGCCTACATCACATTAGGCACCACATGCCACATGGTCTAACCTTCCATAGCAAGGAGGCACAAGCATGTGGAGCGCAGAGCTCAGCAGATCGATCGGTGCCACGCCACTTTGAAGCTCCCCTCCCAGCATGTCATCTCCCTGACTTTTGACATGTCCTGGAGTTCCAGCACTGCGCCTAGGTGCAGCTCCTCCAGGTTGCCCCCAAAATAGTAATGTGGGTCTCAGTGCACCACATGCTGCGGGTGCGGAACCCATCTCTTCGCCACCCTCTCAGGGTGACTTCAGCATGGGCAATATCTGCTGGCCCACCCAGCGAAGGACACATGCCAACATTGATTCAAGGCAGTCACTACACTCAGATCTCCTCCACTCACCAAACTCCAGTCTGCACTCAGTTTCCTCAGCAGCACTCCATTGTTCTGCTCTAATTTTTCAGTTGCAGCTGTAACAGTTGACAGATTACAGTAAAGATCTCCTTGGGGAAGGGAAGACGTCTCACACACTTTTCCGCATTGCAGCTCAGGACAGAGAATTACTCTCTGAACATACTGGGCAGATATGACCTCCTGCTGAGACCCCTTCTTTTCCTTCCTCTTCTAGCTCCATGTGGCCTCTGGTCATCTCCTAATCAAGCTCAATTCCAAGAGGAAAGCTTAATAGTGCATTGATGTCTGGGAACAACTGGTTTGTGCAGAAGCCTTGAAGTCAGCAAGCAGTCCTTCGGCACCTACCACACTACCTCCGGAGGCTTTTACAACTTGAAACAACTATGGAAAGCACCCAAAACGTCTATAATTGTAATAACAGCCAGAAACTGTGACTAGTTGATGATCCCTTTAAATTGAGCAGTATTAAGGTCAAATTAGTGTTAACACTGAGCGACATTTTCAACTGCCTGCTCTGCATATTCATGGCATTAAATTGAACATGCTTACGCAAACCCCTTTACCAGTATGGCATCCGGCACACTTCAGGTGCCATTTTGGAACTCAAGGGGCCGCCCATCACCCAAAAAAACAGGCGCTATCCCTGAGCCCAAAATACTGCAGGTGATAGAAATCTGAAATAGAAACAGAAAATGCTGGAAATACTCAGCACGTCAGGCAACATCCGTGGAGAGAGAAAAACCGAGTTAATGTTTCAAGCAAGTGACCTTTCATCAAAACCTTTCATGAGAAAATATTGGAATCCAGTTCCCTGCCAATAACACTTGTATTCTAAATTATTTAGCCTTTTGTACCTACAGAGTTTGTGTTTTGCCTTTGTGTTCATTGTTCTGGATTGTTCCAGAAAGGAAGTCCAAAATATCTAAAACAGGGCTTTCTCACACTCTCAGAAATGCAGTCTTGCCTTTTGAGAAGTCAACTTGTCAACACATGGTAATGTAGTCACCGACAGACTGTAGTTAGAAATATAAAAGGCCTATTAAAAACCATCTAGGGGAATCAATGAGTGTTTTGAAACTAAAATTACATTAATTAGGTTCTGACCTCCGTTAATTAACCAGTGATAAAGGCAAGCACTTCAAGTGCTGTTTCAAAGACATGGATTCTTGTTCTCTCTCAGGCAATCGACAGTTTAACCACCTTCTTTGTGATACAGATCAGGGAGGGACAGAGATACAGCTCATTTCACAACATGAAGTGGCAGAAATGCATTTTCAGGGAGGCACCTCTCTTAAAATAATTTACTTTCTTAGCTACAAAACAGTCACAGAAGAAAGTCTTTGAAGAAGATTTTTCTATATCTGCACCCAGGCACAGTGATGCAGAGAATATCAAAATATCACACTTTGATATTTTCAGTGCACACTTACAAAGGAATCCATCTGATATTCCTCCATTACTTTATACAGAGAGAAATGGGTGCACTCTGACCTGACAAATTTTCTAAAATGCATTATGCTTAGGTGATCCAGTGCTCAGAGATCCAGGAAAACCTCCCGATAAATCATAGTCAAAGTCTCTCATTTTTATCAGAATGTCAGTCTTCAGAAGAAATGGTAAATTGCAGAATAAAAAACAGAAAATGTTGAAAACACTCTTCAGATTAAGCAGCATCAATAAAGAGAGAAACAGAGTTAATGTGCCCGATTTTAACTCGCTCAAAACCTGTTCACTTATACAGAAGTAAAACCGGACTCAGTGGGTGGAATTTAATGTGCCCTCCTTCCCACCAGAGTCAGGTTTGGGTGAGGGGGGGCGCGGTTTGAGGGTTGTGGGGGAGGGATCCATGTGACTAGGTGGGAAGATGTGGGGTGAAGACCTTCCTGCCTCCCTCCAATTTAGTCCTGGGCAGCCAGACTCGAGGATGGCCTTCCTACACAGGGGCTGAGTTGATAGTTAACCAGGGTGGGCAGGGCCACGTTGCACGCCTGGAATAAGAATCCCCTCTGCCCTTTAAATCGATTCCTTTCTGTCCCTTGCCAGGGTCTCCCTGTCTGGCCCTCGTAAACCCACGCGATTCGCCTGTTTCCCGAGGCTCCAGCAATGATCCCTGGTGCAGGCCACGCTGCAGAATGTGCAGTGACCACCACTCCCAGTGGCACTGTTGGTACTGGAGAATTGCCAGCCTCTGATTGGCCGGCAGCTCTCGGAGGCAGGATATCTGCCTGCACCAGGATTTCTGGAGGGAAATTCTCCTCAAATGAGCCAGGAGGCCCAATAGCAGGCAGCTAGGTGTCCGATTGGGACTTAATCCTAACTGGCCTCCCGAAAATGGCTACAGCAGGTTTGCCACTGGTTTTCCAGCTAGTGGACAGGCCCCTCTTTCACTATCATTAAATTCTGCCCAGTGTTTTAGGTCAATGACCTTATATAAGTATTTTACTTTTGTTCTATTGGTAAATTATGAACCTGTTCTACACCTTCCAATGCACATTAAATATCTTATGACATCATTTGAAGAACAGGGAAGTTCTTCCAGTTTCCTGGCCAATATTCCTTCCTCAATCAATACTATCAAAAATAGATTAACTGCTCATTCGTTAGTAGAATGACACCACCCCAAAAGGCTGCATTTATCTACATAATAGTTATTACATGTCAAAAGTAATGTGTGTGTTAAGCCCTGACATATTTTGATGTAACAAGGCGCTAAACAACATAACGTTACTAATTACAGGTTAGGTTTCCTTATTCTTTAAGGAGAACAATATTTTGTTTAAAAATACATATGTTAGCAGTGTAAAGTATATGGGAATGCTCCCACACTATCTCACTGCTGGTGAGATTATGGGGTAAAACATGAGTTTCATTGCAAAATAAATCAAATAGCATGCTTGGATCAACAACTTAGCTGATCCTATTACTATGTTCAGGTGTCTGCTCCAATATTGAAGGTGTCCTAAATTACTTTGCTCTTGCTACTAACTGAATGGCTTCTTTAGGAGGGAGAATGTGAGCGTAAAGACGACAAAGGTCCTAATGAAATATTTCAGGTTTTAAAGCAAACAAGAACAAGTAAATTTTGAAAAAATTGCTTTTGCATTCTAATAGTTATATATTTTCAAAGCTGAAATGTGATGTCCAATAATTTTGCCCTAACATAACTTTGCAGAGATTGAAAATGCTGGCCATTGTATCTTCCACATGTCTTTAATGATGTATTTAAATTTTCAGTTCAAAATCAAGCTTTGACCCAATCATCTTCCCTGTCATTGGTGAATGAAAGCCAGTATCTTCTCATAAACATGGCGAGCATTCTACACCTCAAGGAACGGATATTACAACGGTAGGATCTATCCAGAAAGGACACTCTCCTCATGGGTAATAAAGAAAAAAATATAAAACTGTGCCAAGCAGATGGTAGCTGTGTTATTCAATGAAAAGCTAATAATGTAAAGTATTTGGAATACTTTCAGTCAAGTTCCCTTAGTGGTAAAGAAAATGGATTGTGACAATAGTGGGTGTGAGTGACTGCTCTTGACATCAAGGCAGCATTTGACCAAGTGTGGCATCAAGGAGCCCTAGCAAAACTGGAGTCAATTGGAATCAGGGGGAAAACTCTCTGCTGGTTGGAGTCATATCTAGCACAAAGGAAGATGGTTGTGGTTGTTGGAGGTAATTATCTCAGTTCCAGGACATCGCTGCAGGAGTTCCTCAGCGTAGTGTCCTAGGCCCAACCTTCTACAGCTGCTTCATCAATGACCTTCCTTCCATCATAAGGTCAGAAGCAAGGGTGTTCACTGATGATTGCACAGTGGACCAGCCATATAAATACTGCGGCTACAATAGCAGGTCAGAGATTAGTAATCCTGTGGCAAGTAACTCACCTCCTGACTCCTCAAAGCCTGTCTACAAGGCACAAGTCAGGAGCGTGATGGAATACTCTCCATTTGCCTGGATGAATGCAGCTTCAACAACACTCAAGAAGCTCAACACTATCCAGGACAAAGCAGCCCGCTTGATTGGCACCCCATCCACAAACATTCACACCCTTCACCACCAATGCACAGTGGCAGCAGTGTGTACCATCTACAAGATGCACTGCAGAAACTCACCAAGGCTCCTTAGACAGCACCTTCCAAACCCACAACCGCTACCATCTAGAAGGACAAGACAACAGATGCATGGAAACAACATAACCTGCAAGTTCCCCTCTAAGCCGCTCACCATCCTGAAATATATCGCCGTTCCTTCACTGTCGATGGGTCAAAATCCTAAAACACCCTCCCTCGAAGCATTGTGGGTGTACCTACACCACATGGACCTCAGCGGTTCAAGAAGGCAGCTCACCACTCATGGTCTCATGGGCAATTGGGGTTGGGCAATAAATGCTGGCCTAGCCAGTGACGCCCACATCCCCTGAATGAATTTTTAAAAAGCATTAATTTTTTAGCATAGGCACCTCACTCCACATGACATGAAGAAGCAGATGAGTATACCGAATACAGCAATGTTTCTGGGCCCTGACTGGCACTCCAGATCTAGCTTGCTCTCAGCCTAGCTACTCCAGTACAGCTATGACATTGGCATTCACCAAACAATGTCGAAAATTGCCCAGGTATTCCACAAATACGAGGACAAATCTAACCCAGCTAGTTATCGCCCTATCAACCTCCTCCCAATCATCTGCAAAATGAATAAAGAAATCTTAAGTGCTGTGAAGCAACAAGTGCTCACTTGGTCACTGATGTTGAGCTCAACTCCAGACCTCATCACAGCCTTGATTCCGACATACGTGTGAGCTGAATGCCAGAGGACAGGTGGCAGTGTCCACCCTTGGCATCAAGGCAGAATTTGACCCCACAGGGCACCAAGGAACCCAAGCAAAATTGAAGCCAAAAGGAAACTAGTTCTAGTTGGAATCATATGTAACACAAAGGAAAATAGTTGTGGCTCATCGCTGCTCTAGCACATTGCTGCAGGAGTTTTTTTTCTTTATTCTTTCATGGGATATGGGCATCACTGAGAAGGCCAGCATTTGCTGCCCATCCCAAATTGCTCTGGAAATGAGTGGCTTGCTTGGCCATTGCAGAGTGCAGTTAAGAGTCAATCATATTGCTGTGGGTCTGGAGACACATGTAGGTCAAACCAGCTAAAGATGGTAGATACCTTCCCTAAAGGACATTAGTGAACAAGATGGTTTTTATGACAATCAATGATAGTTGTCATGGTCACCATTACTGAGACTAGCTTTCAATTCCTGGTGGGATTTGAACACCTGTCCCCAGAGCATTAACCTGGCCTTTGGATTACTTATCCCATGATATTGCCATTGTGCCACCATCTCTCCAAGAAGTTCCTCAGCTGCTTTAGCAATGACTTTCCTTCCATCATAAAATCAAGAATTAGACTTCTCACTAGTAATGCTGCATTTAGCTACATTCAGAACTCTTCCAATGTTAAACAGCCCATTGTAGTCGATAGCAGGACCTGAGCAACATCCAGACTTGGGTCGACAAGTGGCAGACAACATTTGCCAGCTTAAGTGCCAGCTAATCACCACCTTTAACAAGAAACAAACAAATCATCTCTCTCAAACATTAACATAATCGTTTTCACCATGTCTTCAACCATCAACACCCTGGGGATTCTCATCAGCCAGAAGCTTAACAGGAATCTCAGATATGTTATGGTTGTGACATTTACTAAATTGTTGTTTTTTGATTCATATTTCAACTTCATAATAACATGTCTCACTTGTCGATTTAGTTCTGCCATAGCTTCTGAAATGAATGTTAGTGTAAGAGGTTACTGAATTTACATCCTAAAAATAACAAATTTTGGGAAACGTTAGAAAATATGTTCACAAATTCATCGTGGCCAGCTTGTGACACATTAAAGCTATCTTTACAGCTTCCCCTTCCCTCAGGGTGCAAGCTAGAAGGCATATTACCTGAAATGTGCTTTGCCTGACTTGGCATGGAGATGTCTCATGAATTTAGATCTACTGTAGATATCTTCATGATGTCAGTCACTCTTATATGCAGTTGGAGCTTGGGAAATATTAGAAAGCATTTCAACAAATTCATTGCATTCTGGGGTACATCTCATTCTTTATTTTTCAATATTTATGCATTTAGAAGCTGCTGATTATTTGAGGTATTTCTCCAGAATACCTCATAACTCCAAATCATTTTTAATTGTGATTATCCTTCTGTGATAGAGGTGGAACAACTGATTCTAATTCTGCTGAAGCATTAACAACAGAGGGGCTAATCCATCGTTTTCGTGCCAACTTTGTAATAAGTGCAATGAGGCCTTATGAAGAAGATGACTGGGCTACGATAGATATAGATGGTGTTTCTTTTCAGGTAAATATAAATTTTCACATGGAGTTTTAGATATATTTATATAAAATTTTGAGTATGTATTCTGCAACCCAGGTGCCTCTGTCCAAAGTATCAAAAATAAAAAAGAGAAGGAAGCTATTTTTTCTGACCTGTAACCAGAGGTTTACAAGCACTGAAGAAATACTGCAAAGTTCTACTGCGACAAGATCTATTTAGTCCATGCACACAGAGAGTACCTGCGCAGTAGCCTTTAAAGGGACTGACCATGTTAGCAATAAGTATCACTCCCATTCTCCAGATACCAGATTACCTGTGAGTAATACCAAAGAAAATCAACTAGTAACAACTGAGACATTTCTACATAAATTTGTCTGATGTCCTAGACAGAACTGTTTGCTCACAGTATGCGGAGACATCTAATAACTAGATAGTGTTGTTTTACTATTAAAATTAGACCTCATTATTGATCTATTCAGTCTTTTTACTTTTCTTACAATTCTTCACAGAGTTGCTCCCACTCCACTACCATAACAGGGTTTCTGTTGTACTCCCAGTGAAGTTATGGGAGCAATGCAGGAGCAGTTCTGAGAAAATTTTAAACAGTGTGCTTGTTTATATAAAAACATGATTTGGAGGATTTGCTTGGTGCAGTGCATTGGCAAATAGGGTGGGGGAGGGGCTGTGACTCCATGATCCTTTGCTCTCAGAGTTGCCTGTAGGGTGTGCAGGTTAGGGATACAGTTAAAACACTGGGCAGAACTTTTAGCTCGGCTAGCAAGCGCATGCCCAACCCACTCGAGCGTTAAATAAAGCGCGTTGATGTCGGCCGAGCGTGCTGATGTCAACGCGCACTCTCGCGATATTTCACTAGGCGGGCACATGATGGAGACAGAGGCGCATCTACCATTAACTAAGTGGCCAGTTAAGGCCCTTGAGACACTAATTGCCTCTGACTTTATGTAGCCCGTGCGATTTTTAGGCTGTCGCATGGGCAGGCGGGCAGGCCACAATTATCAAAACCTCATCGGGATAAGAGGGGTCATTGGCCTTGTCAATGCGATTAGTGAGGAGTTTAGGATATCACTTGCTGCTGGTTGCTTCTGTGAACAGGACAGCTTCATCTCACTTCAGAGCTGCATTCAGAGAATTTCGAGGCTTCAGTTCAGGACTCAGTGTTGTTTTCCAGGCCCTGGAGGATTCACACCGCGTGGGCCCTTCCACGTATCAGACAATGGGGATTGTGGTCGCCGCTGGAGGCACCTCCTCTGAGGAGGAAGAGAGGGCAAGAAGGGGGAGGAGGCCAGGTGTACCTTTGCAGCTTCCAGGGGAGCGACCTGTGGGAGGAGAGGCACAGGCACAAGGGGCGCAGGGCCAGCAAGAAGCCCAAGGCGGAAAGGGCCGCAGAAGAAGCCACTATCCTGCTGCCAGGGTTTAAAGGCAGCGATGCAGCTACCTCAATATGTCTGAGGTGCTATGCCGAAGGAAGCTCCATCTCTCAAGGGAGACAGTGATTTCCATCTGTCAGAGGATCGGTCCTGAGATCAGCTCTGACTGTGTGGGCGGACACCCCATGCCAGTGGCGCTAAAGGTCACGGTGGCCCTCAACTTCTATGCCTCCTGTTCTTTCCAGGGGTCGGTGGGGGATCTGTGTGGAATCTCCCAATCAGCTGTCCACAGTTGCGTCAAACTGGTGACAGAAGCTCTGTTCAGGCATTGACTTTCAATCATTATTGTACAGACAAGGCCAGCCAGGCCGAGCGAGCCAGAGGCTTTGCAGTGATTGCTGGGTTCCCCCATGTCCAGGGTGAAATCAACTGCACACACGTGACCATCATGGTGCCAGCGAGTGAGCTGGGTGCCTTTGACAACAGGAAGGGATCCCACTCCATGAATGCGCAGATAGTGTGTGATCACAGGATGCAGATTCTGCAAGTCTGTGCAAGGAACCCAGGCAGCTCCCATGTCGCTTACATCCTTAGGCACTTCCAGATGTTGAGGCTCTTCAGTGCTCCAGCCTGACTGGATGGATGGCTGCTGGATGACAAGGGCGATGGCTGCTGGATGACAAGGGCTATCCCCTCAAAAGGTGGCTCAAGACGCCCCTCCGCCACCCAAGAGCAGAGGCTGAACAGCGGTACAACAGGAGCCATGCGTACACAAGGGCGGTGGTAGAGAGAACCATAGGTCTTCTCAAGATGCGCTTCTGATGCCTGGACCATTCAGGGTGAGCACCCCAATACCCCCCAGATCATGTGTCACTGACAGTGGTTGCATGCTGCACTCTCCATGATCTGGTATCTACCCTGTCTAGTCCTGTTAGAATTTTATAAGTTTCTATGAGATCCCCCCCTCATTCTTCTGAACTCCAGCGAATATAATCCTAACTGACTCAATCTCTCCTCATATGTTATTCCCGCCATCCCAGGAATCAGTCTGGTAAATCTTCGCTGCACTCCCTCTATAGCAAGAACATCCTTCCTCAGATAAGGAGACCAGAACTGCACACAATATTCCAGGTGTGGTCTCACCAAGGCCCTGTATAATTGCAGCTAGACATCCCTGCTCCTGTACTCAAATCCTCTCACTATGAAGGCCAACAAAACATTTGCCTTCTTTACCGCCTGCTGCACCTGCATACTTACCTTCAACAACTGGTGTACGAGGACACCCAGGCTTTGTTGCACATTCCCCTCTCTCAATTTATAGCCATTCAGATAATAATCTGCCTTCCTGTTTTTGCTACCAAAGTGGATAACCTCACATTTATCCACATTATACTGCATCTGCCATGCATTTGCCCACTCACTCAGCTTGTCCAAATCACACTGAAGCATCTCTGCATCCTCCTCACAGCTCACCCTCCCACCCAGCTTTGTGTCATCTGCAAATTTGGAGATATTACATTTAGTTCCCTCATCTAAATAATTAATATATATTGTGAATAACTGGGGTCCCAGCACCGATCCCTGCGGTACCCCACTAGTCACTGCCTGCCATTCGGAAAAAGACCCGTTTATTCCGACTCTTCATTTCCTCCCTGCCAACCAGTTTTCCATCCATCTCAATACACTACCCCCAATCCCATGCGCTTTAATTTTACATGCTAATCTCTTATGTGGGACTTTGTCGAAAGCCTTCTGAAAGTCCAAATAAACCACATCCACTGGCTCCCCCTCATCAACTCTACTAGTTACATTCTCGAAAAATTCCAGTAGATTTGTCAAGCACGATTTCCCTTTCGTAAATCCATGCTGACTCTGTCCGATTCTGCCACTGTTTTCAAAGTGCTCAGCTATTAAATCTTTTATAATGGACTCTAGAATTTTCCCCACTACCGACGTCAGGCTGACTGGTCTATAATTCCCTGTTTTCCCTCTACCTCCCTTTTTAAATCATGGGGTTACATTAGTTACCCTCCGATTTGTAGGAACTGTTCCAGAGTCTATAGAATGTCGGAAGGTGACCACTAATGCATCCACTATTTCTAGGGCCACTTCCTTAAGTACTCTGGGATGTAGATTATCAGGCCCTGGGGATTTATCGGCCTTCAATGTCATCAATTTCCCCAGCACTATTTCCCTACCAATACTGATTTCTTTCAGTTCCTCCCTCCCATTAAACCCTGTGTTCCCCAACATTTCTGGTATGTTATTTGTGCCCTCCTTTGTGAAGACAGAACCAAAGTATGTATTTGGTTGGTCAGCCATTTCTTTGTTCCCCATTATAAATTCCCCTATTTCTGACTGTAAGGGACCTACATTTGTCTCCACCAATCTTTTTCTCTTCACATACCTATAGAAACTTTTACAGTCAGTTTTTACGTTCCCCGCAAGCTTACTCTTGTACTCTATTTTCCCCTTCTTAATCAATCCTGAATTAATCCCTTGGTCCTCCTTTGCTGAATTATAATATAATAATCATAACATCATGGCCTACCCTGCACCTATAAAACAAATGAAGCATACAGAGGCCAGTTGCACAAAATAACATCTCATTTCCTTGTGAATGTGAAACATTGCAGAAATTAACATTAACCAGGTGTTTTCAATAACACCATTAAAAAATGTAAAGAAAAATGGGGGAACAAAATATCACACGTGATAAGACCATGTTGTGCTTACGGTGCTTTAAGTTTTCGTTTGCGGTTACTACATCTAGGTGCTCATCCCTCGCTGGCACTGTCGTTGGAGACAGCCTGCTCACTGTGCTGTCTTGTTGGCCTTGATGACCTTGGCGGGCGTCCTCTGGCCCATGGAGCCTGTGCTAGCCCCGCTTGGGAAGGAACTGCCAGTGCCCCAGCTAGCATCTCCCCAATCGCTGCAACCTCATCAGATGCCATGGTCACTGGCAGAGGGGCGGAGGAGCTGCTGCCGTCATCTGGAGCACCCTGATAGGAGCCCACAGAGAACAAGCAGCTCGTGCAGCAACATGAGGTCACTCTGGACCTCCCTGCTCTCCATTGATGGACGGGCATCTAGTTGGGATACTGGGTACCAATCTATCTCTCACACTGACCAGCTGAGGTCATTGCCGGTGTGAGGGCTTGCAGGTTCGAGCGCACCCTCAGGAACCCCTGATTGAGTCCCTGGAGGAGCCTTGCCTTGAGAGTCACCATTCACTCAATGGAGGAGGCATTGCACTCAGCCATGAGGGTCAACGCAGTATTTATGCTCCGCAATGGACACCATGGCATGCATTCCCTCATGTAGCTCCGCCAGATCCTCCTGCACACCCTGCTGGACATCCAGCATTTGCTGCCTCATGGACGACTCCAGAGGCACATCATCAGCCATCGACTGAGCATTGCCCTGGTCCCCAGCAGTCCTCTGACTGCCGGCGCCTTGGGCGCACTCCGCCTCCACCTGCACCTCAAGCGAGTGTGAAGTGCCCTCACCAATGTGCACCAATGGACTACACAACGATGTTATGCCCACCGAGGTGCTGGTATCTGCACTGGTGTCTGCTTGACAGAGAGGGTGTGACACAGGTGTGTGGTGAGCATGGTGGTCCTCTGGGGTCAGGGGTGGGCCTTCAGGCTCCTCATGACGACCACCTGCTGATGAGCCTAAAAGGGAGAAGAAGAACATGTCATTAGTTTAAGTCATGACAGTGTCACTGTGCATGTCTAGCACCCTGATAAGACAGAGATATGCATCATGGTGCCCTTGTCTTTCAATTATCAATCGGGATTCCAGGTTCCAGGCTCACATCAATATAGAGACTACACTGGAATGGTTGTAGTAACAGACATTCTTACCTCAATGCACTGCCCTCTTACCTTCCTCTGGCACCCCAACCTCACTGCGGCTGCTTGACCGAGGTGCATGGTGCCTCTCCAGTTCCAGGGCCTCCTGCTTGTAGTGCATGAGGATGAAGAGGTGTGGGGATTCCCCGCCAGTCCGCGACCTCTCAACATTGTTATAGGATGTTTTCTCCTGAAAGGGCAGAGGAGCATTGAGTAGTCCACTCTCTACCTGCATTGCCATTGCAACCTAGCCAACCCCATCTGAGGAACACCTTGCAGGGCTCAGCTGAGTCCTGACCCTAGAGCCGCAAGGCACTCAGTCCAAGCAGGCAGGGCTCACCCCCTTGGCCAGATGCTGCCTCATGGACATTTGCCACTCACACTCTTAACACCTCTGAGGTCCACGGGGGGATGGGCAGCTCTTAACTGTTCTGCAAAGTGACCCACTCCAACACGGGACTCAGCCTTCCCAATCGCAGGAGATCGTTGAAGTACTTCCGGCACTGCACCCATGTGCGCCACACCATATCGTGGCTGCTGACCCTGGATGCCACCTCCTCCCAGGCCTTTTTGGTGAGGTGGGGGAGCCTCCTCCTCCCATCTCTGGGGACAAGGGTTTCTCTCCTCACTGCCACCTCCTCCAGGAGGGCTGCGAGGCACTCATCCGAGAAACGCGGGGCATAACTGCCCCACCGACCTGCCCTCCCACCTGCCTTGTCCACGCACAATGGTTTCCATTGACCAGACTGCAGCACCCTTCCGTGGCAACCTTCCAGGGGCTGCCGAGGCCGCTTTTGAATCAGCCGCCGGGTCTCCATTGGACCCGACAGACATCATGTCCTCGCCCGCCCCTTCTCGTTCATTCACAAGCCACGTACCATGCTGGGCGGGCCTTAATTGGCCTGCCAGGGTAAAATCGCAGTGCGCTACCGATCACGGGCGCCGGTCGGCTTCCCAACCTCACCCGCCCGGTCCCGCCGATCCCACACACCAAGGGCAAAATTCTGCCCACTGAAACTCTGATTTTCTAACTCACATTCTTTGTGAAACATGAAGTGATGCCTGCCCGACTGTCCCACAAAACATAAAAATCATGATATAAAATCATTAGCTTGTTTGTTTTCAAACACAAACATATGTCAACTGACAGCTGGTTTATATTAGCGTCATGAGTTGCTAACCTTAACCTCTAACAGTCAGAGATCTTCTACAAAAACTATATTTCTACATCTGAAAATGCTCTATAAAAATCTTTTCAAGAATCCTATTTGAGGCAGTACAGCAAAGGTCCGCTAAAGTGACCCATGAGTTGTCCTATGATGAAAGGTTGAACAAATTGAGCCTATATTTTCAAAAGCTTATAAGAGTTTATAACAAACTCACTGAAACATACAAGATCCTGAAAGGGCTCGATAGGGTAGCTGCTGAGAGATTGTTTCCACTGGTCAGGAATCTAAAACACTGGGACCCAGTCTCAGGGTAAGGGGCCGATCATTTAGGGCTGAGATGAGAAATTTCTTCACGAAGAAGGTTATAAATCTTTGGAATTCTCTACCGCAGAGGGCTATGGATGCTCCATCTTTGAATGTATTTAAGGTTGGGATAGACAGATTTTTGGTTTCTCGTGGAATCAAGGGTTATGGGGAGCAGGCGGGAAAGTGGAGTTGAAATTCAAGATCAGCCATGGTTGTACTGAATAGCGGAACAGGCTCAACGGACCTTATGGTCTACTTCTGCTCCTATTTCTTGTGTTTGTGTGTTCATACCTGTTATCTCCACGTGTGTTAAAGAATAATCTGTCCTTCCTCCGCAGTCGCTATTATCTGAAACAGCAGCCTCCTGACAGCATGAAACCTCCCACATGTCCCAGCTTAATACATTAATACATTAAAATGCATTTTTCTACAGAAGAGTAACAAATATCACCTCCAAATTTGAGTTATTCAAAATATGGTAGTGGAAGTTAAATTAATACAAACATATGAATAGTAACTGACAGGTAAATACCCTCTGAACCAGCCAGCCTGTCCCAATCAATTGCAATACACTCCCCATATGTAAAATGTAAAGATTTCAATTATTCGTTTCAATGATCAGTCTTAATCAGTATTTTTATTTTAACTATCTTGAAAAAATTTAACAATAACAAATGGGTGTAGTCATGTAGAATAGTGGATACTTAGTGAACATACAAACTAGGAGCAGGAGTATGCCACTCGTCCCTTCGAACCTGTTCCGCCATTCAATAAGATCATGGCTGATCTGACTGTAACATCTCACCTGTCCCCTGTAATCTTTCATCCCCTTGTTTGTCAAGAATCTATCCAGGTCTGCCTTGAAAGCATTCAAAGACTCTACTTCCACTGCCTTTTGAGGATGAGTTCCAAAGACTCACTACCCTCTGAGAAAAAAATTATTCTCATCCCTGTCTTAAACGAGTGACCCCTTATTTTTAAAGAGTGACCCCCTAGTTCTAGATTCTCCCACAAGAGGAAACATTCTCTCCACATCAACCCTGTCAAGACCCTTCAGGATCTTATATGTTTCAACTAAGTTGCCTCTTACTCTTCTAAACTCCGGCAATACAAGCCTAGCCTGCCCTTTCCTCATAAGATAACCTTCCCATTTTTGGTATTAGTTTAGTAAACCTTCTCTGAACTGCTTCTAATGCATTTACATCCTTCCTTTTTACATCCTTCCTTAAATAAGGAGACCAATACTGTACACAGTGGCCGGAATTTTCTAGCCCCCTCATGCTGATGGGATCTTCTGGTCCAGACAATGTGAACAGAGATTTCAATAGCTCACTGCCCCCCAACCCCGTGGGAGAACCTGCCGCAGGGGAGCTGGAAAATCCTGGCCAGTATTCCAGATGTGATCTCACCAGTGTCCTGCACAACTGAAGCATAACCTCCCTACTTTTGTAATCAATTCCCCTCGCAATAAATGATAACATTCTATTAGCTTTCCTAATTACTTGCTGTCTTTAATGTTATCCTTTTGCGACTCATGCACTGGGACACCCGGATCCCTCGGAGCCTCAGAGCTCTGCAATTTCACATGATTTAGATAATATGCTTCTTTTTTATTCTCCCTGCCAAAATGGACAATTTCATATTTTCCCACATTATATTCCATTTGCCAGATCTTTGCCCACTCACTTAACCTATCTATGTCCCCTTGTAGCTTTCTTATGTCCTCTTCACAACTTAC
Source organism: Cetorhinus maximus (assembly GCF_964194155.1). Taxonomy (NCBI): domain Eukaryota; kingdom Metazoa; phylum Chordata; class Chondrichthyes; order Lamniformes; family Cetorhinidae; genus Cetorhinus; species Cetorhinus maximus. Next base: position 89,450,615 of record NC_135881.1, read on the forward strand.
TTTCCTACCTATCTTTGTGTCATCAGAAAATTTACAGTTCCACTGCTCTTTTAATACCAATAGATGACAACTCGCAATTCGACGGACCTCCTTATGCAGTGACACCTCAAAGTGCTTTACATTGAAGAATGCAGAACTGGATGCTAAGAAGGAGGGTGGAATTTAAAAATAAAATTAGGTTGGGAAATGAAAAACATAATAGAAGACAAATATTTTAGGAAGTTTTTTTTAAACATAGAGGGTAAAGAGAACTGAATAAAGAGAGCAGGACTGTAGTAGCTAAATAAGGGACCATTAGTAGTATAGGAGTAAAAACAGAAAGAAGCTCAGTGTTTGAGGTGTAGAGAAAGCAGGCAGGAATTTGAAAATTAGGCCAAAAATTTATGTCAATTCCCTAACTCTCCCAAGTTAAGAGAAAGAGAAAGGCAATGCTAGCACTCCAGATCCCCAGCTCCCCGTCTCCAGGCTTTCCCTCACAGGATACTTACCTCTTTACAAGAGGGAAACTTTTAAGTGTTAGTGTTCACATACATTTTCCAGTTTGTCCATCTAGGTTGTAGAGGTTACAGGTGTGGAAGGTACTGTTGAAGAAGCCTTGGTGAGTTGCTGCAGTGCTGTAGTACACACCATGGCCACAGTGCACAGGTGACGGAGTGAGTGTATGTTTAAGTTGGTAGAAGTGGTGCCAATCAAGTAGTTGCTTCATTCTGGATTGTGTAAAGCTTCTGGAGTGTTCTTGGAGCTACATTCATCCAGGTAGGTGGACAGTATTCCGTCACACCCCCAACTTGTGCCTTGAAAGGTGGAAAAGCTTGGGAAATAAGGTGAGTCACTTGCTACAGAATACCCAGCTTTTAACCTGCTCTTTACCCACAGTATTTATATGGCTGATCCAGTTAAGGTTCTGCTCAACGGTGACAGCCAACATTTTGATGGTAGATGAATTCAGCAATGGTAATGATGTTGAACAAGGGTAAATTTCCAGACTCTTTCTCTCGCCTGAATAGCCTTCAACAACCACTGCTATGTTCTTTTGTGCTAGGTATGACTGCAGTCATTAGAGAGTTTTGCCCTGTTTCCCATTGACTTCAATTTTACAAGAGCTGGTCGATGCCACACTCAGTTAAATGCTACCTTGATGTCAAAGGCAGTCACTCTCACCTCACTTCTGGAGTTCAGCTCTTTTGTCCATATTTGGACCAAGGCTGTAATACAGTCTAGAGCAGAATGATCTTGGTAGAACCCAGACTGATCATTGATGAGCAGGTTATTACTCAGCCATGCAGTTATAGGTTGAATACAATTCTGCTGCTGCTGATGACATATAGAACCTTATGGATGCCCAGTTTTGAGCTGCTGGACCTGTTCTGAGTCTATCCTATTTATCACAGTGGTATTGCACCACAAAAGGATGGATAGTGTCCTAAGTGTGAATGTGGGACTTCAGCTGCACAACGATTTTGCGGAGGTGACTGCTACCGATACTGTCATGAACAGATGCATCTACGGCAGGTAGATTGTTGAGGACAAGTAGATTTTTCCTTGGTGATGGTTCTCTCACCGCTGTGCTGGTACACAGATTGCTGGACTGCTGTGAAATCATGGAAGCCTCTTTGAGCACTGATATCTTCAACAGTTTAAGCCTGCATGGCAACAAGCTGAGATTTCACGATCTCAGTCCGAGTTTCCATTGCAGCACCTAGATATTGGGTGGTTTCTGCTTGTGCTGCAATGGAACCTGAGACATCAGCCATCAGATGCTGCATCATGGTTGGATCCACAAATGTTGGCGTGGAGATGGCCACCCCATCCACTCTGGAAAGGAGTGACTCCAAGCTTTGTGCAAAGCCTAGTGCCACATTGGAGCCATTACAGTGACATCAGATTATCTGGCAGGCCTGCCAATGCACCAAGCATTTCTGTGTAAGTGCCCATCATCCATTTTCTGTATGCCACCCTGCTGAGTCCTCTGCAGCAGAGAATATGTGCAATCCATGCTCCAGGCAGCTGACACACTATCCTTTCCCTATGCCCTGGCTGCAACCTACTTGTGCCCTGTGAATCACCATTTGTAGATCCAATCTCTATGCTACCCTCTAAATTACATGCAGTGTCGCTATCTGATCTGTTGGCTGCAAGTGTGAGATCGAGTGATGATGGGCTGAATTTTCATCGGAGGTGAAGGCTAGTTTGGAGGGTGCGTGACACCAATTTCGCACTACTGGCCAACAAGTTGGTATGCCGTCATATTCCTGCCTCCAGCCTATTTTCAGGGAGACAGCTACTGCGGGGTGAAGGCTACCTACCTGCCAGCGATGGATAGCTAATTAAAGTGCCAGTTGAATACATTCCCCACATGCTGTCTGGAGTTTCCAGCCCCCCCGACTCCCTGCCAAAGTGGCTGGAGCCCATAGATGGCAGCAGCAGTCAGGGAGATGATGTGGGGGGTACCGGAGATGCATCCTGCAAAGCAGATCAGCATGGATCCACTGGGCTTCGAGGAACGCAGCCTCTGAAATAAAAAGCAAAATACTGCGGATGCTGGAAATCTAAAATAAAAACAGAAAATGCTGGATAAACGCAGCAGGTCTGACAGCATCTGTGGAAAGAGAAACAGAGTTAACGTTTTGAGTCCTTTTGACTCTTCTTCAGAGCCTCTGAAATGATGGCCTGGCAGTTCTGGCCATAGTTAAGTTTGAAGCATTTACAAATCTTCAGAGTGCACCTCTGGGGCAGAATTTTCCCGTTGGTGTGTGGGGGCGGGAACCACACGCCAACGTGTAAAATGATGCGCAATGACGACAAGGCGAGCGTCCCGACGTCACTGCGTGCCATCACGATATTTTGTTGGGCGGGCGCACGATGATATCCAATGTGCGCCCGCTATTAATTAACGGGCCACTTCGCCCCAATCGATTTTTCGGTGCCCGTGCAATCTTCAGGTCGGCACATGAGCGCAACGGGCAGGCCGGTAGGACACATTTGTATAAATCTCATCCACGGATGGGATAAGAGGACTCAGTGGGGTTGTGAGTGTGCTCTGTCCAATATTGATTTTTCAAAGTTACTGATACTTGCCTGTGTGATCTGCAATACTTCAAAACGCATACCAGCTGCTTGGACTGGACTCACAACCTTCAGGTCAGCATTCTGCAGTGAGGAATCTTTTTTGGGCCTGCAGGTTTCAGAAAGCTATCCCTTAGCCTGGGAATGAGAGCTGAACTCTCCACTCGAGACACCTCCTCTGAGGAGGAAGGGAGGGCTAAAAGGGGGAGGAGGCCAGGAGTGCACATTCAGCCTCCAGGGGAGCCACCTTTGGGAGCAGAGGCGCAGGCACAAGGGGTGTAGGGCCAAGAGGTAGTCCAACGTGGTAGCGGCCGCAGAAGACACCACTATCCTGCTGCCAGGGTGTATAGGCGGCGAAGCAGCTACCTCAATATGTCTGAGGTGCAGTGCCGAAGGAGGCTCCATCTCTCAAGGGAGACAGTCAGTTATATCTGTCAGATGATTGGACCTGAGATCTCCTCTAACTGTGTGGGAGGACACCCCATGCCAGTGGCTCTAAAGGTCACAGCTGCCCTCAACATCTACGGCTCTGGCTCCTTCCAGGGGTCGGTGGGTGATCTTTGTGGTGTCTCCCAATCAGCTGTCCACACTTGTGTCAAGCAGGTTACAGACGCTCTGTTCAGGCGTGCATTGACCTTCATCCACCACCGTTGGGACCAGGCAAGCCAGACACACTGAGCCAGAGGCTTTGTGGTGATTGCTGGCTTCCCCCACGTCCAGGGTGCAATAGACTGCACACATGTGGCCATCAAGGCACCAGCAGGTGAGCCTTCATCAACAGGAAGGGCTTCCACTCCATGTACGTGCAGAAAGAGTGTGATCACAGGATGCAGATTCTGCAAGTCTGTACAAGGTACCCAGGCAGCTCTCACGACGCCTACATCCTCAGACACTCCCAGGTGCCGGGGCACTTCAGTGCTCCAGCCCGACTGGATGGATGGCTGCTGGGTGACAAGAGCTATCCCCTCAGAAGGTGGCTCATGATGCCTCTCTGCCATCCAAGAACAGAAGCTGAGCAGCGGTACAATAGAAGCTACATCTCCACAAGCACTGTGGTGGAGAAAGCCATCGGTCTTCTTAAGATGCACTTCCAATGCCTGTGCCGCTCAGGGGGCGCACTGCAGTACCCCTCAGATCGTGTGTCACTGGTAGTGGTTGCATGCTGCACTCTCCACAATCTTGCACTGGAAAGGGGGAACACTGTGGACGACAAAGATGTAGACGCAATGGCTGTAGCTGCACACGATGAGTCCAGCAGTGAGTCCGAGGATGAGCACGCGCAGGGAAATGCTAAGGGGTAGACGCTGACCCGGGCATACTCCAGGGAGGCAGGGACACCTGGGAGGCTTTAATCCAACTAAGCTTCAGCCAGCACACCACAGATGGACCTCCAGGACAAGCCCGGGCTGCAGACTCCATAATCGATACCTGAGTACAGAATCTACCTCGATAAGAACATTAATTAAGGGCCTTGTTAATAAAGCTGAATGTCCCACAAATCACTCATCACATTATTGGTAACCATCCAACTGCAGAAGAAAAGAGGCACCCTCAGCCATGGTGACATGTCTGAATTTAATATTATAACCAAAGGAACTTAAGAAAACAAAATGACAAATGTGTTAAAGATCACACCAACTCATAAAGACTTCATTGCGGGCCAACACAAAAGCATCAGTGATAAACCCATGGTGTGCCTAAGGTGCCTTATGTTTACTTTTTCGGGTGCTATGTCTTGGTGCTGACCGCTCGCTGGATGTGGCATCTGAGATAGCCTGCTCACTCTGCTGTCCTGTTGGCATCGATGACCTTGGCGGCTGTCCTCTGGCCCTTGGAGCATGTGCTGGCCCTGCCTGGGAGGGAGCTGCCAGTTCCACAGCTGGCATCACCCCGGTCGTTGCAGCCTCATCGGATGCAACGGTCACTGGCAGAGGGGAGGAAGAGCTATCACCCTCATGCGGAGCGTCCTGATAGGAGTCCATAAAGACGACAGGCAGCTGCTGCGCCAACATGAGGTCGCTTTTGACTTCCCTGCTCACTGTAAATGGATGGGCACCGAGCTGGGAAACTTGGTGCCCAGACCATCTCCCACACTGGCACTGACCAGCTGAGGTTAATGCCGATGTGAGGGCTTGCTAGTCCGAGCGCATCCCCAGGAAGCCCTGATTGGTCTCCTGGAAGAGCCTCTCCGCAAGAGTCGCCACTCTCTCCATGGAGGACGCATGCCATGAGGCTCATTGCATCGGTGAGAGTCCACGTAGACCCCTCCACCACGGACACCAAGCCAAGCATAGCCTCATTTATCTCCACCAGATGGTCCCACACACCCTGCAACATTTCGTGTGTTTGCTGCATCGCCGACAATTACAGAGGCACATCATCGTCCACCAACTGAGCAAGTGCCTGGTCCCCTGCAGTCCTCCGACTGCTGGCGCCATGGGCATTCTGTGTCTCTGCCAGCTCCTCCAGCGACTGTAAGTGCCCTCACCACTGTGCCCCAGGACACTAGCCGATGTTCTAATTCCCACCAAGGTGCTAGTATCTGCGCTGATGCCTTCCTGGCAGAGATGGTGTGACACTGGTGAGTCCGTGACTTCAGGGGCCTCAGGTGTGAAAGGGAGCCACTGCTGCTCCTCCTCCAGGCCCTGCTCTGCTGATGCTGAAAGGAAGAACAAGGACATTGGATCAATTAACATGGAGACAATGTCAATGTGCATTCCTGTCCCCCGGATTATTATGCGCTCATCCTCCCATAAGCAATGGTCAAGCCATGTTGCAAACTTGAATCAATGAACATTCAGCGCTGCCATGGCTGTGAGAACAATGGTGGCCTCACTGCTGGACATACATACCTGCCCATGGCATCCCAACCTCACCGACACCTCTGGACCTGGACGCATGGAGCCTCCTGCTCAAAGCGGCTGAGAATCGCCTACTGGGCCAGCCCTCCACCAGTTCTCACGCGCTCGACGGCATTATGTGCATTCTTCTCCTGAAAAGGAGAGAAGAGCATTGATTAGTGCTAATTGTACCTGGACTCTCTTCACGGTTGGCCCACCCCAACCAGAGTGGAACATTGCAGGACTCCAGTGCCTCCTCACCCCTCTGTTACTGAAGACTCACACAAAGATGCCAGGCCTGTCGCCCCACCACCACCCCCTTGGCCAAATGCTGCCGACATCACATAAGGCACCATATGGTCTAACCTTCCATAGCAAGGAGGCGCAAGCACGTGGAACACAGAGGACAGCAGATCGATCGGTACCACGACACCTTGAAGCTTCCCTCCCAGCATGTCATCACCCTAATTTTGACATGTCCTGGAGTTCCAGCACTGCGCCTAGGTGCAGCTCCTCCAAGCTGCCCCCAAAACAGTAATGTGGGTCTCAGTGTACCACATGCTGCGGGTGCAGAACCCAACTCTTCACCACCCTCTCACGGTGACCTCGGCATGCGCAATATCTGCTGGCCCACCCAGCGTAGGACACATGCCATCAATGATTCAATGCAGTCGCTACACTCAGACTTGGGGAGGAGGGGTGCACCAGGGGGGAAAGCCTAACTTCTGGGTTAAGTGACCAATGCCAACATGGTACTCACCCTTCCCGAGCACAACAGGCCGTTGAAGCGCTTGCGGCACTGGATCCAGGTGCATCGCACCACGTCGCCACCTCCTCCCAGGCACGTTTAGTCATGTGGGGCGGCCTCCTCCTCCCATCCTGGGGTACCAGGACCTCCCGCAGTGCTGCCACCTCCTCGAGGAGGGCAGCAAGGCAATCGTCAGAAAAACGAGGGGCACAGTGCCCCCCTGCCCTACCCTCCTGCCTGGCCTGCTCAGCAGCAGCGCTCTGGGAAGCCCTTCCAGTGGTCATGATTCACAGCCTTTGAAAGGCTGCGGCAGCTTTTTAAAACAGACCACAGGGTCGCCATTGGACCCGGCAGTCATTGCAGTCCCATGCCGCCCTCCTACTCCCGCTGTCCTCGGGAGCCGTGATTCACGCTGGGCGGGCCTTAACCGGCCTGCCCGAGTAAAATGGCGGCACGGACCCGATCGCAGGCAACGATTGGGTCGGCACCCGCCTTCTCCCGTACTGCCTGGCCGACAGGCAGAAAATTCTGCCCCTAGTTTTTTTTATTCCAAATTTATTAATAGATTCAATACAAATTTTCTCAGCTGCTGTGGTGGGATTTGAGCTCAGGGGAATTTTATGGAGACGACAGGGTTCATGGCCACCAGCTAGACAACTGGTAAGAGACCCACACTGCCTCCTCTGGGAAGGCCCGCCAATATTGCGTGCCAATCAGGCAATTGAGAGGTCATCAGCGGGCCTTCCACGGGATCAGGACCCTTGGAGTGGAGCAACCCAGGCCAGAGATAAGTGATGGTGCAGGGGTTTTTCAGGGTGAGGCAGGGGCGGAGCATTTAGGGGGATCATCAGCAAGGCAGGAGGGCAGCCCTTAACAGCAACACCCCCACCCCCTGCCTGATGCCGTGTCCTTTGATCTGACACTGAGTACCTTTGAATGAGGTCCGTCCCTCTGGTACACCACAAAAAGCCAGCACAACTTTGTATGTTGTGCTCCTTGTATGGTGACTGGCCCGTCCACTGCTGGGTTAATACCAGCAGCGTTGGGAAGAAGCTGTTAATTGGGTGTTAATTGCCTACTTAAGGGCCTCAATTGGCAGCGGGGTGGGAAGGCCGTCCCACCATAGACTTAACTGGTGTGTAGGCAGAATGGTGGCGAGGTCCCCATCCGCAACCATCCTACCCGATTAAATGCCCTCCCAACCCTTGCTCACTATGGGTCAAAGCATAAAATACTGCTCCATTTCTCTGGAGCATCAGTCCAGGACTCTGGGTTACTAGTCCAGTAACTATGGCCCAGATCTTCCAGTCTCCGGATCATCAGAGATGGGATGTGCCCCCCTGAGATGCATGTCAGGACCCTTTCTTTCATTCATGGGATGTGGGCGTCGCTGGCTAGGCCAGCATTTATTGTCCATTCCTAATTGCCCTTGAGAAGGTGGTGGTGATCTGCCTTCTTGAACTGCTGCAGTCCATTTGGTATAGGTACACCTACAGTGCTGTTAGGGGGGAGTTCCAGGATTTGACCCGGCAACAGTGAAGGAATGGCGATATATTTCTATGTCAGGATGGTGAATGGCTTGGAGGGGAACTTCCAGGTGGTGGTGTTCCCATCTGCTTGCTGTCCTTGTCCTTCTAGATGGTAGTGGTCTTGGATTTGGAAGGTGTTGTCTAAGGAGCCTTGGTGAGTTCTTGCAGTGCACCTTATAGATGGTACACACTGCTGCCACTGTGCGTTGGTGGTGGAGGGAGTGAATGTTTGTGGATGGGGTGCCAATCAAACAGGCTGCTTTGCCCTTGATGGCGTTGAACTTCTTTAGTGTTGTTGGAGCTGCACTCTTCCAGGCAAGTGAAGAGTATTCCATCACACTCCTGTCTTGTGCCTTGTAGATGATGGACAGTCTTTGGGGATTCAGGAGGTGAGTTACTCCCTACAGGATTCCTAGCCTCTGACCTGCTCTTGTAGCCACAGTATTTAAATGGCTTGTCCAGTTCAGTTTCTGGTCAATGGTAACCTGCAGGATGTTGATGGTGGGGGACTCAGCAATGGTAATGCCATTGAATGTCAAGGGCAATGGTTAGATTCTCTTTTGCTGGAGATGGTCATTGCCTGGCATTTGTGTGCGACAAATGCTACTTGCCGATTGTCAGCCCAAGCCTGGATATTGTCCAGGTCTTGCTGCATTTGGTCATGGACTGCTTCAGTATCTGAGGAGTCACGAATGGTGCTGAACATTTTGCAATCATCAGCGAACATTCCTACTTCTGACTTTATGATGGAAGGAAGGTCATTGATGAATCAGCTGAAGACGTTTGGGCCTAGGAAACTCATACAAATGAAAGTGTTTTGCAAGACAGTGCAATGATCCATTCAGAATGTCATCATTTCACTGTTCATAATTTATTTCTTCTATTCATATGCCGTGTTTTGGAGCACCAGTAAATTTCACTATGAAGCAGTGGGAAGCACCGCTTGTATAAATTCTTTGATTTCTTTGTAACTGATTATTGCAAATTGGAAAACAGTGTAAGAAAAAAATTGTTTTCATCCCAGGCCTAACTTGCACTCAGATATATTTTGCTTTCTAATACTGATGCATAATATTTTGAACTCTTGATACCAGCACATAGTTGATTACAATATGACACGAGAAGCAGTCCTTGTGGTACAAAATATTCACTGTCATGCCATATATAAATTTTTGCAGATTGTAGGGCTGTGCAGTAGATGCCAAATGATTTGCGTTAACCAGGAGAATGGAAAAAGAAGCACTGAACCCCTGCAGACTCTATTTTCATCCAGAGACGGAAAGGTAATTATTGCCTCTTTAAAAAAGTAAAATATATTAAAACTGTCAATTGTGTAGTGGTTTGTTGTATTAAAGAGGAAACAAAGGAAGGTATTTTGCAAGGCAGTGCAATGATCCATTCAGAATGTCATCATTTCATTGTTCATAATTGATTACTTCTATTCATATGCCATGTGTTGGAACACCAATACATTTCACTATGAAGCAGTGGGAAACAGATTGAGTTTTCTCCCAAATTCTCTCCCCATTTTTCCCATTAGCTCCTAAAGGCAATTGCCAGTTAAGAGATTTGGAAACCCTCCAGCTCTGTACATCATGTGTGAGTCTAGTTAGTTTCTCTTGCACTTCCTATTGGATTATATCTTATACATTGTAACGCCTCTAGTACAAAATGCTTAACAACAAGTGCGTGAACTGGAAATGTGCCATAAATATAAATATTTACCTGAAACATAAAGCAGTGATAAAACATTATAAAGCAGTAATAAAAATTTTACTTATTTTACAAGGTTTACCTATCCAAATAATGTATCTTCCATGTACCCGCTCCTAAAGCACTGTACTGCAACAATGGAATCAATTGTGGAGAAACTGCCCTCTTCAATGATTGGGTGTCTAAATAAGGTTGCAGCTCTGCCAGGACATATTCCTGGAGATGTCATCACATGACCTTCAACTGCAGCCCCCCCCCCCACCCCATCCCCCGACTCCTGCCATTGGTCACCCAACATGTCAACCATCAAGGAGCCCCCCACCTTGCCAAGGCTTTTCAATGTGTCCCAGTTTTGACTTTTGAAAATCTGGTCATCCTAAATAATGCTCAAATTTGCAGCAGGTTGGTGAGCCCGTTTTGCTTTCACAATATTGTTTCTGCTACTTAATCTGCTCCTATGTGCAGCTTTCATGTGATTTTGAAGAATTATTGTTGGTTGTTCTTATTCGTTCATTATGCAGGAGAGAACAGAGGAATAACTTCTTCCAGAGACTTTTAATAATTCAGTTTTCCTGTGATTGTCACATGAACTGCAATTTTCAGACTATTATGAGAGTGTTTCAACATAAATAAAGTAAATGGAAAAATAGAGGGATTGATAGAAGCAAATGAATATATACACAAGAGTGGAAGATTGAGACAATCAAATTCTCCATTATTATTGTTAATATACTAAGACCATTGTAAAACGCATTTCGCTACAGTGTGGAACTTGGTATAACTCGGGCCATCTTGGACCCCAAAGTTATCATTCTGAAAATAGGACTACAAACTTCCCCCCAGTATGAATACAGCCACCCACTTTAATAAAAGAAAATACTAAAAGCAGGCATTTAATTATTTAGTTGATTTTGCATAGCACGTGTTTTTTTTCATTTATTTTCGTGTATGAGAACTGGAACTGTAGGGATATGCATTATTGGCCTTGGCACTGGCAGGATCAAGCCTGAGCACTTGGCACCAGCAGAAGACACAGCTATGAAATAATGCAGTGTCACCTATAAAGCGTCTCAACAGCGGGTCCACTGGACCACAGTGTCAGCAGTGGCTGAGTTCATAGCACTCTCGCAGCTGAGCTACAAGGATCCAGGTTCAACTCCTAGTCCAGGGCAAAAATCTAGGCTGACATTCTAGTGCAGTATTGAGAAGCGCTGCACAGTTGGAGGTGCTATCTTTTGATAAATTAAACTGAGGCCCCATCTGCCTGCTTGGATGGATATAAAAGATTCAATGGCACCATTTAGATGAAAAACAGAGGAGTTATCCCCAATGTCCTGGCCAATTTATCCATCAATCAACATCACAAAAACAGATTGTCTGGTCATCATCACATTGCTTTTTATGGAAGTTTGCAATGTGCAAATTGGCTGATGCATTTCCTACCTTACAGCAGTGACTAAACTTCAAAAGGACATAATTGTCTGTGAAGCACTTTGAGATGTCTGGTGGTCACAAAAATCATTATATAAATACAAGTCTTAATTTTGTATTTTTATTGTTGGGCTGTACATCATCTTTGAGGTCAGGCAGGCAAAATTAAACGTGGTGAAGAGTTAGACTAGACTACTAGAGTTATGCTTGATTGCACTTGAGCATTGAGGAATATTTTTACATGACACTTCTTTCGCTTATTTAATTGAGGCTGAGTCAATAACAAGGAAGCAGGAGATTTTATGGATTGAGAAATCATACTTCTTCCATATATTCTTATGTTCTTAAATAAATTAACAGAAAAAGTAAGGTTTCGATGAGTAAGAGAAAAATCAATGCTTTTCTTAAACCTGGAACAATGTGCTGGATTTACATTCACACATGGGGCACGCTGTCCCCCCCGTATGTATGTAAAATAGAGCATGATGACGTCAGATTGGCAATACGATGTCATCACACCAGTCTCCCAAATTATGAAGGAGAGCGGGTGTGGAAGTTAGCAGCCCACCCCCACCATTTTGAAATGACTAATTAACAAGCTAAAGACCCAATCATCTTCAATTTTTCATAGCCCGCTACATTTTTGGGCATCAGACGTGAAAATGTTTGGGAGTGTTTTATGGCAGCTATGACAAGGCAACACAAGAGCGGAAAAAAAGGCTGCCACTGGTACCATGATTGAATGCAGCAGCAGATTCTGCTGATAAAGGTGGCAGCATCTGTACCTTTTTTAAATTTTTTTTGATCCTTCAATAAAAAATAAGGACTGATTCTGAGGGCAGGGAGCCTTTAAACTTGTAGGTGTAACTGACATCCTGTTCATGGTATTATCTCTTCGCCGCATGACGACCCTGCCTACAGACCCAACTTGGCAAAGGCCACCACCTCCCCCCGCCCTTCATCGTTTGCTTATGTAATTGGCCTCCTTCCTGCTGGACAGTCACTCGGCCACGAATTGATCATCCGGCACTTGATTGGATGAGCTGAGATGGCATGGTTGGGAGCGAGTAGACCACTCAGTTTCCGTTTTGCATCCCTCACCCCGCAGACAAATGTAAAATGCAGCCCAATGTTTTTGGAGTCAGTAGCATCAGTTTTCAAATATTGTCTTACTCCAATCAATCATAAAGCCATTTTTCTTGATATGACTGGGGTAACATGTGAGTCTTTGGAACTCTCTTCCTCAAAAGGCGGTGGAAGCAGAGTCTTTGAATATTTTTAAGGCAGAGGTAAATAGATTCTTGATAGGTAAGGGGCTAAAAGGTTAGGCGGGAATGTGGAGAAATCAGTATATTTGTCTGTATGTATGTATAAATAAACTGTGGGATTTTAACTGAAGTAATATTCTTTCCAGATGACCTTTGGAGCATACCTCCTTCATCAGCCACCGGCAACGTCAGGACATTGTGCAATACTGGCTGTCGGATCTCAGGTCCATGTGAGAAAAAGAGAGAAAAGAACAACTACTCCTTCTGCTGGACAATGACATCCTCTGCAGCTTCTGTAGGAGTGAATGCTCCACATGAGAGTGTGCCAATGAATGCTTCAGTATAACTTTAAATGGAGTTATGAATTAATATTACATTTATGGATCTCTGAAGTAAAGCCTATGTTAATTCCAGTTTACTAGACTGAAAATCTATTAGTATTGCACAATTTCTTGATTTAAAAAAGAGAATACAACAATTTCCAGTTGTGAACCCAAGTGAATCTGAATTTCAAATTATGTCTGTTGTTGTACTTGACCATACCATATATTAGTTTTTTATATATTGGGAAATTAGTTTCAAGAATTTATACAGTTCTACGTGTGAAGGAACTGAATTATATCAATTGACTTTTTTAGAGTATATTATTCATGTTATACACATATAGATTTGGTTTTTATTCTTCTCCCAGGCTGATAAAATTATGACATCTTAAAGGTGCTAGCTAAATGGTTCTATTTATATAACACTCAAGAGACAGCATGTGATTAGCTAACACATTAACATCTGCAAACTTATTATAAATCTTATATAGTTGTAAAACTGAGAGAAATTGAGATTATTGCCTCAACCTCACCCACAATTTATTAAGGTCCATTGGCTGTTGGTGAGGCTCCTTGCTACTTTTGTATAATCAGGAAATTTAGACCAGCATTGTTTAAATTGTTTTAATTTTATTAAAACAGAATTCACTTGGTTAATAGCACCTAGGCAACACTGAGGGTGCTTCAGTTGACCTAAGTGCTACTGGGCCATGGAGCAAAAATCAACCAGGGCTCTTACTACTGATCACTTGTGACCTCAATTGGAACATACATTTGAAAATGCATGAACGCAACTTGGAATTTAGCCGCTTTCAAATTGAATGGTCTGACAACATTCACTGCCCAGGCTAACAGATGGACACAGGCGCAGTTTCACCTCAGGAGTAGCAGTCTCAGCAGAGCTGCACATTAACTATGCTATCTGCCCCAATATCTCCTCTAAACCACCACGCCGGACAAAAACATGAGCACTTACCTACCAAATTTTTAAATTAGAGTAAACTAAATTAAAATAAAGTAAAATTAAAGATAATTTTGATAATTTACATCTGAGTTTAAAGGCGCTAAGCTGTCTTAATATATCTACTAACAAATTGTGAATTGCTACTAAAATTGTTTAATTTTTGTCATAATTGCTAAATATTTTGTTACATGAGTGAGTAGTTTTGTTTTTACAATGTTGATGTATTATCAGCATATTTAAATGATTAAACAATAAGAAATCAGGATGAAAAATCTGAATAATTTCTCCTCTGCATCACTTCTCCCTCTTTTCCTGCCTCCATCCAATGGGACTGATATTAACTTTTATCACTGGGTGATAAACAGGTGATGGTGAATCAGCAACTCCTTTCACACTTCACCCAATTTCTTTTTCCATTGGATGAGGCGTGAAAGGAGCTGCTGATGGGATAAAGCACCACTCCAAAATTCTACCAGGTAGTTCAGGGTGGGCGCTACTGACAACCCAAATGGAGAATCTGCTTCCACTGGCAAGTGGGTCGGTAACTATAAGACACAGATTTAATGTTAAAAGCAAAAAACTGCGGATGCTGGAAATCCAAAACAGAAATAAAAATACCTGGAAAAACTCAGCAGGTCTGGCAGCATCTGCGGAGAGGAACACAGTTAACGTTTCGAGTCCGTGTGACGCTTCAACAGAACTAAGTAAAAATAAAAAAGGTGAACTATAAGATGGTTTAAAGTGGGGCTGTAGAGCTGGAAAGAGGGCCAGTGATAGGTGGAGATAGCCAAAAGATCATAGACAAAAGGACAAAGAAGTGTTGAAGGTGGTGATATTATCTAAGGAATGTGCTAATTAAGGGTAGAAAGCAGGATAATGTTATTGGCAAAAGAACTAGAAAGGAGATGAGATTTTTTATGTAGCAAGTGATTATGATGTGAAATTCACTACTTGCAAGAGTGGTGGAAACAGTCAATAATAACTTTAAAAAGGGAGTTGGATAAATGCTTGACAGGAAAAATGTACAAGACTCTGGGGGATAGAATATGGGAGTGGGACTATCTGGGTAGCTCTTCAAAGAACTAGGGTAATCGTGATGGGCTATTATAAAATTAAGGACACATTCGAGGGCCCAACAAAGCTATTTAGCCCTGTGTTCTGAGATTAGTTAGTGGGAAGAACCCTAACTGGTTCAGGTTGGTTCCCCTCAGATCATTGAGAGATTTTCTGCATTGAGGGAGAAGTTTGTATCAAGTGAATCTCCAATAAGAACAGTCCCAGATGCTTGGCATTTTCCCAGTTTCGAATGGAAGACAAACAGTACACAGGTTTTCAGACTCTGCATTGAGAATCTTGGTGGAAGAGAGGGAAAGGAGGGGAGACACCCTGTAGCACAGGGGTCCAGGGCACTACAAACCAATGCTGAGGAAGCAGTGAAAGAGGTCACTGCTCCAAGAACATGAATGCAGTGCAGGTAGAACTTTAACAATCAGAGATGAGTTGCAAAGGTGAGTGAATTCATTTTCAAATGACATACACTACCAGTGGTACCACTAGCCTATTCACTGCTCAATTCACTACACCCCCATCACCCATCTACCAGCACTTTATATGAGACAGTACACATCCTGAAAATTCACATGCTTTACCTCACAGTCACACACACGGCACTGTTACAGGCTTCTTACCGACCACTCATAGCTTGCACACAGTGGCAGTTAGTCAACCGTAACAATCGCACGCCCAAAACATATTGCAGGATGCTCACTGCCAAGCTTCCCTCCTGCAGGAGAAGATGGCACATAACTGGAGGCAGCAGGAAAGAACTGGAGGAGAAAAGTGCAGCTTTTCAGGACATCACCGAGGCCATGGCCAGTGGTGAGGTTGAAGCAATCAACAATGAGGGCCTCTGCACACCTAATCCTTCTCTCATCCTATTTTTCCCTCATCCCTCAATCTCTTCTGAGTCAGAGACTACAGACGGTGCCATCATACACCTCTTACTAGCTCCGCTCTCTTCACCACAACCCAACCCTTATCTCTTCTTCATTTCATATACCCAAGAATTTCCACCTCACAGGCAGTCGATGAAGAGGAAGAAGACGGTTAAGATGAACAATGTCACATGATCTTATACTCGCTGCCCTGCTCAGATAGTCCCACAGCATGAACTTTATAAAATCTAGGATAGCGGAGGATCTGCACATGGTGAGACACCGGGCACAAGTGCACAACAGCCAGGATAAGGCGAAGGATAACGTAGGCACTGGCTTGCCAAGGAATAAGGCCACACATTAGTTTTACTACAGAGGACACAGATAAGGACTTCAATGTTCCAGGTTACAGAAGAAGGTTGGTGGGTTACAAATCTAAAATTTAAATCCCCTGAAACAATCTCAAGTAATCTCCCAATAGAAAAGCAAATGATTATGGATACAGTCCATCTGACCTAATTTCTCCTCATGTGGCTTGGTGTCATATTTTGTTTTATAATGCTTCTGTGAAATGCCTTGGGGCAGTTTATTACATTAGAAGTGATATATAAAAATAAGTTGTAATTGTTGTGTAACAGGCTTTATAATCTACTTTTGGACCGATTCACAGTTCCATGAAACTCTTCATTTGATTATCCAATCAATCATATAAGTCCTTGACTTTCACACTTCAAAAACACATAACTCTGGAGTTGTAAGAGCAAGGATGTTATGATAGAATTATATAAAACACTAGTTAGGAGATAGCCACAACTGCATCCTGTTCTGATCACCACATTACAGAAAGGATATGTTCACACTAATGGGCATAGAGGAGATTTACAAGGGTGTTGCCAGGAATGTACTATTTTAGCTATGAGAAAAATTGGATAGGCTGGGTTTATTTTCTTTGGAAAGAGGAGGCTGAGGGGAAAATTAATTGGAGTGTACAAATTATGAGGGGCTAGATAGAGATGATAGGAAGGACTGACTTCCCTTAGCAGAGAAATCAATAACAGATGGACATAGATTTAAAGTAATTAGCAGGATTAGGGGAGAGTTGAAATTTTTTTCACCCAGAGGGTGGTGGGGTCTGGAGCTCACTGCATGAAAGAGTGGTAGAGGTAGAAACCCTCATCACATTTTAAAAATACTTGGATATTAACGTGAAGATCTGAAACGTACAAGGCTATGGACTAAAAGATGGCACAGACATAATGAGCTAAATTACCTCCAGTGCTGTAAAATTTGTACTTCTATAATTGAATAATTATTGCGCT
This sequence comes from Cetorhinus maximus, assembly GCF_964194155.1. Classification (NCBI taxonomy): domain Eukaryota; kingdom Metazoa; phylum Chordata; class Chondrichthyes; order Lamniformes; family Cetorhinidae; genus Cetorhinus; species Cetorhinus maximus. The sequence continues at coordinate 89,467,750 of NC_135881.1, forward strand.
GGAAAGTCTGTCAGAAAGTCTGTGCTCAATGTCTAGCAAAATGGTGGAGCCCAGCACCAACTAGGCACAGAGCTTTGTGCAGCGCTCAGAGCCCATCCAATCCAGCTAGAATGGACGGTCACCTCCATCAGCACACCTATCGAATTAATCTTGATACAGCATTTGACCTCATCCTCATCAATCTAACTCGCAGATCCATCTGTCTATGACAATATTGGTAGGAGTGACCATCACACAGTCCTTGTGGGGACCAAATCCCGTCTTCACATTGAGGATACCCTCCACCGTGTTGTGTGGCACTACCACCATGCTAAATGGGATAGATTTTGAACAGATCTAGCAACTCAAAACTGAGCATCCATGAGGCACTGTGGGCCAGCAGCAGCAACAGAATTGTATTGAACTCAAATCTGTAACCTCATGGCCCGGCATATCCCCCACTCTACCATTACCATCAAGCCAGGGGATCAACTCGGTTCAATGAAGAGTTCAGGAGGGCATGCCAGGAGCAGCACCAAGAATATCTAAAAATGAGGTGTCAACCTGGTGAAGCTAGAACACAGGATGACTTGCATGCCAAACAGCTTAAGCAGCATGCGATAGACAGAGCTAAGTGGTCCCACAACCAACAGATCAGATCTGAGTTCTGCCACATTTAGTTGTGAATGGTGGTGGACAATTAAATAGCTAACTGAAGGAGAAGGTTCCACAATTCTCAATGATAGGGGAGCCCCAGCACATTAGGGCAAAAGACAAGACTGAAGTTTATGCAATCATCTTCAGGCAGAAATATCAAGTGAATGATCCATCTCGGCCTCCTCCTGAGATCCCCAGCATCACAGATGCCAGTCTTCAGCCAATTTTATTCACTCCACGTGATATCGAGAAACACCTGAAGGTACTGGGTACTGCAAAGGCTATGGGCCCTGATAACATTCCGGCAATAATTGTCCTTCAGAATTAGCCGCACCCCAAGCCAAGCTCTTCTAGTACAGCTACAACGCTAGCATCTATCCTGCATTGTGGAAAATTGCCCAGGTATGTCCTGCCCACAAAAAGCAGGACAAACCCAACCCGGCCAATATCGCTCCATCAGTCTACTCTCGATCATCAGTAAAGTGATGGAAGGGGTCATCAACAGTGCTATCAAGCGACATTTACTTAGCAATAACCTGTTCACTGACGCTCACTTTGGGTTCCGCCAGGGCCACTCAGCTCCTGACCACATTACAGTCTCAGTGCAAATATGTGACAGAAAGCTGATTTCAGAGATGAGGTGAGAGTGACTGCTCTTGATATCAAGGCAGCATTTGACGGAGTGTGGCATCAAGGAGCCCTGGCAAAACTAGAGTAAATGGGAATCAGGGGGAAAACTCTCCACTGGTTGGAGTCATACCTAGCACAAAGGAAGATGGTTGTGGTTGTTGGAGGGCAGTCATCACAGTCCCAGGATATCACTTCAGGAGTTCCCCGGGGTAATGTCCTAAACCCAACCATCTTCAGCTGCTTCATCAATGGTGTCCCCTCCATCATAAAATGAGAGCTGGATTGTTCACTGATGATTGCACAATGTTCAGCACCACTTGATATTTCTGTACTCCTCAGGTACTGAAGCAGTCCATGTCCATGTGCAGAAAGACCTGGACAACATTCAGGCTTGGGCTGATAAGTGGCAAGTAACATTCGCACCGCACAAGTACCAGGCAATGACCATCTCCAACAAGAGCGAATCTAACCATTGCCCCTCGAAATTCAATGGCATTACCATCACTGAATCCCCCACGATCAATATCCTGGGGGTTACCACTGACCAGAAACTGAACTGGATCATCCATATAAATACTGTGGCTACAGGAGCAGCTCAGAGGCTGGGAATTCTGCAGCAGGTAACTCTCCTCCTGACTCCCCAAAGCCTATGTACCATGTATACGGTACAAGCCAGGAGTGTGATGGATTACTCTCCAATTGCCTGGATGAGTGCAGCTCCAACAACAGTCAAGAAGCTCAACACCATCCAGAACAAACCAGTCCACTTGATTGACACCCCATCCACCATCTCCAATATTCACTCTCTCCACCAATGGCACACAATGGCAACAGAATATGCCATCTGCAAGATGCACTGCAGAAACTCACTAAAGGTCCTCCGACAACACCCTCCAAACCTGCGATATTTACCATCAGAAGGACAAGGACAGCAGATGCATGGGAACATCACTAGCTGCAAGTTCCCTTTCAAGTCACACATCATCCTGACTAGGAACCATATCGCCATTCCTTCACAGTCGCTGGGTCAAAATCCTGGAACTCCCTTCCTAACAGCACTGTGGGTGTACCTACAACACATGGACTGTAGCGGTTCAAGAAGGTGGTTCAGCACCACCTTCTCAAGGGCAATTAGGGATTGGCAACAAAAATTGCTGGCCTAGCCAGCAACATCCATGTTCCAAGACAGAATAAAAAAAAATCTATATCCCTTTACAGGCTCTTCACAACTTGTTCTCCTACTTATCTATGTATTGTCAGCAAATTTGGCTTCATCCAAAGTTATTAATTATGGATCGTAAATAGCTGAGGCCCCAGCACTGATCTCTGTGGCACTCCACTGTGGCATAGTTAGTTTGCCATCTTGAAAATAATTCCTTTATCCTGACTCTCTGTTTCCTGTTAGTTAGTCAATCTTCTATCCATAAGCTCTTATTTTGTACAGTAACCTTTTATGTGGCACTTAATCAAATGCCTTTTGGAGATCCAAGTACATTACATTTACTGGTTTCCCTTTATCCACCCTGCATGTTACATCTTCAAAGAACTCTAATAAATTTGTGAAACATGATTTCCTTGCAAAGTTTTCCTCACTACAAAGTTGTGTGCCAAAATTAGGAGAGCTGTCTCCCATTGTATACCACTGTGTTGCCATCTCTGGTGTGTTTCTCCTGCCAATGGGAAAGGACATACCCAGGGACGGTGATTGAGAAGTCTGGGGCATTGGCTGAAAGGAATGATTTTATGAGTATGACCATGTCTCAGGCTGATCCTTGACCAGTTTATGAGACATCTCTCAATTGTGGCGCAAGTCTTTAAGAGGAAGTCTTTGCAATGTTGATCAAGTGGTCCGTCCGGTTTTAATCTTATCAACTTTTTTGTACTGGTTTCATAAAACTCAGTGGCTTGCTAGGCCATTTCAGAGGGCAGTTAAAAGTTAACCACATCGTGTGCGGGCTGGGTTGGGATTCAGATTTTTAACCTCCCATCCAACCCAAACCTGCCATTTTTTGGGGTTAAAATTTCTTCCCTACTCCAACTGAGGAATAGCCAGTGAGTTTATAAGGTTTAACTGAGCTTACTTGCTTTTTTATTCCATGGGCGGAATTGTCCAGATTTACACTAAGTAGCAGATGGGAAAAGAGTAGTTTTACCCGGCAACCGCAATGGTAGGTTTTTGCTCCATATTGTCCCATTCCCAGCGCGTCCCACCTCATCATTACTGCATTCACGCGAAACATGCTGGATCGCTGGTAGGCAAGCTTGGATTTGCCTGTCACGCTGTGACATCAGCGCTTCGGGCGCCAAATTTAAAGCACACCAGGCTGCAGCCTACTTCACGTCTACAGACAAGGACTGTTCCAGGCCATCTGTGGACAGCAAAGAAGACAGCAGCCACCAAATATACTAACACCTCTTTGGGGCACTTGCTGGACTCATTGGAAGGCTGCCTTGATGCTCTCTACCTCTGTTCTGGCCGCAGGATGTCCATTAGAGTTACCAATCTGGTCTGAGAGGTGGTGGTAGTGGCGGACAGCACCGCCGCGGCAAAGAGAAGATGAGCCATCCAGTGCAGGAAGAGGATGAATGCTCTTATCCCTTCCACAAGGGTAAGTCAACCACCTCATTGCTCTCAACTCATACACTTACAAACACATCACACATCCGCAGGGATCTCACACCTCGTGAGACAACACCACTAACTCTCACACGCACCCTCACATCTCCATCAGGCTCATATCCTCTGGAGCTCCTGTCTTCAACCCATCCATGACTCCGCTCAACACACAAACATTCCATGCAGTGCCATGCGTCCTGCTCACATTCTCTCCATCTGTTTTCATGCAGGAGAAGCTGGCTCACGATAGCAGGGAGAGGTCCCAGACCAGTAGTAGCCAACATTAGGCCTCTCACTCACTTTGAGGAGCACGCCATCACACTGACTCGTGAGGATGTAGACCATGCCTGCAGCGACGGTGAGGTCAGCGGCAAAAACCTACGTGAGGATCCTGCACCACATCATCCCTCTCTCCTGCTTTTGACTCTGCTGCCATGCACTAATTATCTCTACTTTAGTTCATAGGGAGCTCTGCCAAGTGACCAACACCCTCAGCCAGCCAGTCCCTCAGCTCCATCCAGGTCCTCACCTTCAGCCAAGATGACACCTCCTCCATTGAAGAGCTAGAAATAAGCAGCCTGGAACACCGTCACAGCGCTTATCCACACCCCCAACCAGCGCAGGTGGGACCTAGATCTAGAGCAGACTTGGGTTCATAATCTGGTGGTCATCAAACGGACATGTGTCCAAAGCAGGAGGAGGCAGGTTCTGCTGAGCTCCCCAGCTCTCAGAGGTGTGCTGGGGAATAGGCATCTATGAGGTCCGAGTCAGATGACCAGCCTTGGGGTTCAGACTTCCAACTCATCGTGGCAAGTTACCAGGGGAACATCACGCAAAACTGTTAGAAGCCCTCAACAGAGTGGCGTGCAAGTCAGAGAAGTGCCTCCACCTGCTCTCTGATGAAGTGGTGCCCACATGTGCGCGTATGGAGATCTCCATGGGAAGAATGGTGGATGGCAAGGAGACCCTGGTCAAACAGATCGCGGATATGCGCGCAGACCTGCACTCCATCATGGTATCCATGGGTGAGTTCCTGCATTGGCAATGCGAGAGGGAAATAGGGCACCTCGATGTCCCTCCAGGTGCTCCTTCCCCTCAAGGAGTAAGTTTGGGCCTCTTGGGCACCCAAAGGGAGGAGGAGCGGCAGCTGGACACCCCTGGGTCATCCATTCAGCAATCTCAGAGGCTGTCTGCTCCTTTGAATCCCCTTTGCCGGTGACCCCCTCAACCTCGTCCTCTATCACTGCAGAGGGAGCAGCTGGTTTACAGGAGGACAGCCAAAGCAAGTGAGGACCCTCAAGGTCTTGGCTCTCCAGAGGACGCACACAGAATTCATCAGAGGCAACGAGGCCAACCATTGCACAGGCTGTCTCCACCTCTGCTGCAGATGTCAGGGCAGCACTTAGAAGATAGAAGATGTGGTTAGCCTAGAAAAGTTACGAAATTCTGATCACAAGTGATGACACAGGTGAACACGTTTTGTCACTGTATTACCTGAAAATATATTCACTTTCACTGAATAATGTGTAATGCTGTCTTTCAGCTTCATTTACAGGCATTCCGAGTCCTCCCCCTGCACCCCCCCCGTGCCCCTCCGCCACTAGCAGTTCAGCTGCACACAGCCAGACCATGAATGATTCCGGAGGGAGAAGTGTGTGTGTGGCAGGGCCTTTCAGAGCCTTGTACAAGCACTCTCCCACGCACCCGGAGCCTTCATCCATCACACACATCTCACTGTCCTGAGTATTTTTGATGCTGCCTGCTGGGGTTCTCTTTCACTTGTCCATTTGCGTTGACCTGCATCTCCGCCCACCCACTGATTGCACTCCCATGCAGCACCTGTGCCCATCCAACATGAGGCTCCTCTCGCTTTCGATTTCGAAAACCATGGTCAGAATCAAATATATTGTCAGCTCCCCAGTCCTTTCTCCTCCCCCAATCACCCATGTCCTTTCCCCCATCACTATTGACCTCCCTGGCATCACTTCCACCTCCTCACCGTCACCTACCAACCTGAACCCTTGTCTTTCCAGGATGTCCAGCTGAACATGCACATTCCCTACCTTCCCAAGAATCCCAAGCACATCTATATTGACCTCCCCAAACTTCTGCTTCCCACCCACGGGGCCATGTTTGCCTCCGAGTCCCAATCAACCATGCTTACCACCCCTTCTATTGCTAATGGCACACCCTCACCCTCCCATCCTACTGGCACCCTCTGCCCTCTCTCACACTGATCATTCTCTCCTACCATGCCCACCCTCAATTTGCTCCCCTGGAGGCAGTTATTGACTCCACAGACCCCTCCCTTACAAATTAACCTGGACATCACCCCTCCTTACTCCCTCTTCCACCCTTATTCCCTCCACCCACCTGGACACCTCCCCCTCTGAACTCCTTCCTCCCCTGCCACGACACCTTCCCCCTTCCGACCTCCCTCCTCCCATCGGTCACCTTCCCCCCCGAACTCCCTCCTCCCCCCAGACATCATCCCCCCGTCCAAACTCCCTCCTTTACACCTTCCTCCCCCATATTCCCTCCTCCCCTTACCAACCTTACCCCCGATACCTTTGCACCCCCCACCCCCTTCTCAACTTCACACCCCCCTGACATCTTTGTCTTCCCTTCCCAACCTCACTCCCCCACGACACCTTCATCGCCACCCCTCCCAACCTCACCCCGTAACATCTTTGTCCCCCGCTCCCAACCTCACCCATCCCCGTCCACCTTCTTTTTCCAGTCACACCTAGCCTTTCCTCTCCCATTCACCCCCCTCCCCCGCCAGTGCACCTTTCTCTCCCCACACCCCACCAATCATATGCAGCAGCCCATGGCCAAAACCATGATGTTCTGAAGCAGACCCGAAGCATCAACAGAGACCTCCCACCTTCCGAGAGCTGCTTCACAGCAGAGCCAAGTCCATGAGAATCCACCCAATATGCTGCAACATGCTCCAGCATCTTCTTCACCTCGGATGTCCACGATTTGAGCAAGGCCCTAAAGGTGAGTCCCACTTCTGCACATCTCGCTTGTCCAGACGTGTTCTGGGCTGGCATGTTTTCCCGTCGTCTAATGGTAAATCGGGCACGGGGGGACAATTCCGGTCAGGTCTTACTTTGCATCCCATTAGCAGGATGCAAATCGGGTTCACACTGGCCTCCAGTGGGACTCACGTTCCGCCATAGCAGACACCGTCAGATGACCCCCACTGTGCATTCACATCGGTGTGAAACCCATTTCTACCCCTCATGCCGAATTGTCCCCTCCCACCCGCCATGACGCTCGCTGCCAACAGGACTGGGCGATTCTGCCCCATGTCTTTTTTAATAAAGGATTCAGTATGTTTTTGTAACACCCTAATTGACCTGTCCTGCCACTTTCAAAGATTTGTGTATGCAAAATAGTATTCACTTATCTGTTTGCTTTCATAAATAAATATGACTAATAGTTTATAGCCTAACATCCGGTTGAGTTCTTATTCTTCTAACTTCCCAAGTCAAGGAACCGATAAGGCAGAATGTGATATATCCAGTAAGCCCAAAATATAAAATCAAGATTCATCAGTTTGACACTTACATTTACTAAAATCTTGGATAAGCAACGGGTCCTCAAACCATAAGGAATAAATGCTCAATTACAAGGGTAGTCTCTGGCACCAAACATGAAGAAAATATCAACAGCAAAACCCCAAAAATCTAATCATCATGTTTCATAAAGCCTGAGGGTTTCCTAATTCCTGAAGTGGAATGAATGTGTTTAGGCATGCCCAGCTTCAGAGCTTTTGCTGACTTATTTGGAGTCTTTACAATTTCAAAAAAATGTCACAAACATTACTGTATAAATACAATTTATATATATACACACATACAGACACTTATCAAAAAATTCTTAAATGACATGCTATTTAGTGCTTTGTATTTTCTGCATTACATTTTTATGAAGTGCAGAGATCAACAATTTAATTAACATAATTAGTACCTGGACAATTCTTTTGTGAGGTTAAGTTTTCCCCTTCTCCAACAGCCTCATTGAAATTAATTTCTGGAATTTGGCAAATTATGCAGTGTTTGTCTTGAGTTTGTTTTTCAATAAGTACCTGACTTTAATCTCATTGCTGTTGGAAATATATTAATTTAAACATGAAGGAAAAAGTATGAAAGCCATTAGAGAAAGCTTTAAGGTGAGGTTTTTACAAGTTCTCCCTGACATCATTGTTAAAGATTTCTGCCAAATGCCTGAGGCTTCCTTAAGTTGATTTCCCTGCTCCTCCCTTTCTATGGTTCCAAGTTAAGAGTATGGAGTAGATTTGGTTTCGGCCCATTTTTGGAGGCAGATTCCATGCTGTGCAATTTAGCGCATGCCCAAGCAAAGGCCAGAGAATCAATGAAAATGAATCCGTCGGCCTCATCAGCATACTCAGCACGAGCTGTTTACACTGGTCACGCCTCTGCAGGCAGCTCACCTGAACAAGAGATTAATATCCAGCCTCTTGCCCTGCTGACAGAAGGCAGGTTTTTGGAGGAGAAAATAGGGTTAGCGAACGTTTTTAAAACTTATTGGGCCAAATCTTCCGGTCTCCAGATTGTCAGAGGCTGGATGTACGACTGAAGATGCACGCGCAACCCTAAGCCAGTCCTGACATGCTGACCTCTGTGGGAATTGCCCAGGAAATTTAAGCTTCTGATGGGCAACTCTCCCCCCCCACCCACCCCCAACCCCACCACCCAAGACCGTCCACGTTTAGAGTCGGAGACTTCGGACAGTTCCGCAGTACTTAACTGGCTAGTTACCCAGGAAATGTTAGACAGACCAAATTGAGTCCAATACATTGCTATGGACAGGGGAAGAGAGGGAAAGCCCCCAATTCTCTTCCCTTACTGTCTGCAATCAGTGTGGTTAATTTGGAAAGGTGTTATGTGTGTTTCTAAGCCCCTTTAGCATGTGGTCAATTTAAGAAAACAGCAGCAGGCTTTCATGAGTTTCAAACTTAAGAAGATTATCTATTCTCACACCCACCCTAAGTCTAAATGCTACGTCAGTCACACAACACACACTCAAGAAAGATAGTTAAAGAAGATAGTGAACTTTTCCAAGTGTTAAACCAAAAAAGAATAGTTAGTAGTTCACTTGTTTGGCTTGTTGTAGGAAATCAGCACTGTGAGCCCAGTAGAACAGGAACTCCTTTTCCACTCTTGGATTGTAGCTCACATGGGTTCAAATAGCTGAAGTCAGATATCCGGATCGTTGCAGGGTTCCCTCGAAGAGATGAATTTCAGCAGGTCACATAGCTAGGCACTTGTGATTTTCATATTAGGAAGTCAAATTTCTTTACAGACGGCCTTGCAGTTTTAGAATCTGGCCAGCGGCTTTTAAAGACTTTACAGCCTCCCGGTTCTTAAAGGGCAAAAATAACACAGCCTTTTGAAGCTGCTGATTGCAGTATTCTTCTGCGGACTGCCCAGGTGTTTTCTAGATCTTTAGATCAAAACTCAAAGTCTCCAGGCAGTTTTGGTCATATAACCAATACTGGTATTGTCTAACCAGAATCGTTGAAAGTCGAAAGACACCACAACACAATAGGAGAATAAAGGAAGTTTTTCACTTTTATCCTGTAGATAGCTGGTTTCTCTTCAGCTCTCTTTTGTGCAGCATTTTATCTTGGAGATGAAAAGTCTAGAGGTCTATTGATTCTGTGTTTGGAGTAAACTTCGAACAACGGCAAGTGTGAATTCCACAAAGGGGTGCTGTCTAGACATGTCCATTCAAGGGGAAGTCCCCCACCTAGGATGACTCAATTAGGACCTGACCTGACTACACTCCCGACCAAACCGAATACCCGCCGACCAAACTACACCACGAGCATCCAACTAAATCCCCGACTACACTCCTGACCCAACCTCACCAGTCCCGAGAGGACTGGCGGCACCCTCAACAGCCCGATCAACCGCCGATCACCCAATTATACCCCACCCCCCGAACCAACCCGACTACATCCGACCCAATCTGACCTGACTACCCCCCCCCTTGAACACCTTCCATTCACCCAACTACTCTCCTTCCCCCCACTCCTGATTAACCTCCAGACCTGATCAGATTACTCCAACCAGACCTAACCACCCCCTTGACAACCCACCTGACTTGACCCGACTACCCCCCCAACCCAACTACTCACTCACCCACCTACCCCTACCCACCTCACCTACCCATCCATCTCAGCTACTTAACCACCTCCCCACTAACCTACCCACCTCACTCTCTTACCCACTCACCCCCTCACCTACCTACCCAACTCACCCACTTACCCACCTTGTCCACTCATCCACAAACCCACTTGAGCGACTGTTGGGGTCACTGAAGAATTCTGAATGGGCTTGTCACAGAAACATTTCTTTAGGGGGTCTTTCAACAGGTCTGTAGGCCTCTGATTTACCTATTTAGTATCTCAAAGTTCCTAGTACTATTTGAACATTTGGGTTAATAGTAACCATTTTACTGATTAAACTCATGGTGATGTATGATCAAAAATATACTACTTACTCTCATCATAGCATAATACTTAACATTTTAAGTTAATACGTAATAATGACCTCCATGTAAAGAGCACAAGTTGAATTTGAAAGTTATACTATGTTCCATGCTCTTTCAGCTATCGGTTACTGTAGTACAAACAGTGTGGTATGTAAATGAGACACAGTATACATCATCACAGGGAATGATGCAATATCTCACGATCTTGCTTTCTCTTAGACCTCAGGGCGAGATTAAGCCACAATAAGAGATGTTCTGTCGAAGTTAATGTTTTCCTTAGCTCAGTAGACTGTGATTATTCTGTTTAGCACAATGAGACCAAGAATACTATATGATGGCAGCGAGTGAAAGAACAAGTAGGGAAAAGTCTCTGCCATTACGCTATTATATGTGATAGGTGGCTGCGCAGATGATATCCTAGTCATGCAAGGGATCAACGAAGAAAAACCTATGTGCGATTAAGTAATAAAAGCACTTGATACCTATTTCAATCTACGAAAGAATACCACCGTCGAGCGGGCTAAATTTAATAAGTGTACCCAACGACAAGGGGAAAATGTGGGTACAATTATCAACGATCTGTATAGACTTGCAGAGAACTGTGAATATGGCAGCTTAAAAGATGAACTAATCAGGGAAAGACTTGTTGTCGGAGTCTTAGATGAAGCATTGTCTCTGACCACTTGCAGTCGAGAGATGATTTAACCTGAACAAAGGCAATTCAACGGAGCAGACAAGCTGAGGTCAGGAAGCGGAATCAATTGATGATTCAGGATGACAGAGAGAATCATATCCCAAAAACGACTGACTCAGTGAAGTATGTTAAATATAAAAGCAAAGAGGTGTCCGTACAAAAGCAGGGGAGGCAGGAAGGGAGGTGGCGTCCATCAACCACCCCAGCTAACTGTAATTGTTGCAGCTGGAAAAAATTACAGGCACCAAAATTATCCCACTAAAGAGGCTGAATGCCATTTTTGTGGAAAGAAGGGTCACTTCCAAGCAAGCAGCAAGAAGCCTGTATAGTTTAAGCAAAAAGAAACGCCTTTGAAAGGTGGCAAGATCCATGAAGTACAAAATCTCAATGATATTGAAATGCCTTTCCTTGAAGAGATCCAGGAACCAAGCAGAAGCTACTGTAGTGCCGATATCCTAGCAGAGGGAAACAAGACATGCTTTAAGTTAAACACAGGTGCAGCAGTTTTGGTTCTTTCTGATGCTGAACCATGGTTGGAGAAAAGTTCTCTTCAGCCATCATGCATTCATTGCCACAGAAGGCTGTGGAGGCCAGGTCATCGAGTGTATTTAAGACTAAGATAGATAGGTTCTTGATTGGTAAGGGGATCAAAGGTTACAGGGAGAAGGCGGGAGAATGGAGTTGAGAAACTTATCAGCCATGATTGAATGGCGGAGCAGACTCGATGGGCCAAAGGGCCTAATTTCTGCTCCTATGTCTTATGGTCTTATAAACCTACACAGGCCAGGAGGTATAGAACTCGAGGTCATAGGACAACTGAATGCAACCCTTCAATATAGAGAGAGAGAGAAAAATATCACTGAAGTCTTATATGTGATCCTGAACCAGAATTGTTCACTCTTAAGCAGGAAAGCCTGTACTGACTTACATCTGATTTGCAGAGTAGAGGAACTGGAAAGTCGCAAAGATCAGCCTAAAAACTTCAGAGCTGAATTTCCACAGCTGTTCACAGGACTAGGAAAGCTGAAGGCAACACACCACATCACTTTATGTCCTGAAATGAAGTCAGTGTGTCTGTTTACACCCAGCAAAGTTCCTCATCCATTCTTGCCAAAGGTAAAGAAAGAAACTGACTCCATGTTGAAGTAAGGGGTTATTTCACCAAGCTGGTCCTCCGGGATGGTCCCAGTGGCAAAACCCAACAGATTTATCAGAATTTGCATAGATCTTACACAGCTGAATAAAGCAGTTGAAACTATGTTATCTGTGGATGAGACCCTAGCAAAATTGGAAGAGCTCAATCTTCACAAAGCTGGATGCAGATAGTGATTTTTGCCAACTACCCTTTGATGAAGTGTCTATGTTGCTCACAGCTTTCATTACACTATTTGGGAGGTTTTGTTTTGCATCACACCATCGCCAGAAATCTTCCAGAGGTCAATGTCAAGTATCCTAGCAGGACTGGATGGAGTTGTACGTCACATGGATGACGTCCTCATCTATGAATCCACTCAGAGAGAACGTGACATTAGACTGCAAGCTGTGCTACAACACCTACAGGAAGCAGGACTTATACTCAACAACAAATGCAAATTCTCACAGCCAACTGTCAAGTTCCTTGGGCATGTTGTGGATGCATCCGGCATCAGAGTTGATCCGCAGAAGACAAGAGCAGTCAAGGAGTTTCCAGCTTCTTGGAATGTGACTGAGCTCCAGAGATTCATGGGTACGGTAAACAAAGTTGGAAAGTTCTTGCACAAAGTAGCTGTCATCAATTAGCCACTATGTCAGCTGTTACGATGGAACAATACATGGTGCTAGGAGAAAGCACAACAGAGGTCTTCTGAGAAAATCAAAGAGATGCTGTTATCATCCTGATATTGTAGTTCACTATGGCCCAGAGCTACCCACTATCATTGCTGCAAATGCATCTTGCACATGATTGGGAGCTATACTCTTTTAGATACAGGCAGATGGAAAGCGTAGACTAGTTTATTATGCATCCCGTTCACTGATAGAGACTGAGCAGTGTAGGATTGGAATCCCCTTCAACTGAGAAATTTATGGAGTATAAAACCCAAATCCAAGAACATGTTTTGACCTCATGTTTTATTACCACACAATACAGAAACAAAGCTACAGCCAACAGTACAGGACTGTGCATCAAGGGGCTAATTCAGACATTAGTATAAGACAGTCCCAGATTTTCACTAAATGTGGTAGCGGGCTGGTTTTCACTCTGTATCATCCCAAACCCGCCACATTATTTATGCATTCTCAGGAAACATGGCGTTTCGATGGTGGGCGGGCTCTCATTCGCCTGCCGTCACTTTTCTGCTTCATCACACCAGACGCCATATTTAAAGTCCAGCCGCTCGCACACATCTCAGTGTTTCCAGCCCACGACTACTGCAGGGAAGATGTCCACGAAAGGGAAAAAGACTGCATCCCCCAGGCTAAAGACTTGTCACTGGAATGCCATTTAGATGCCATGGAGGCCCGCCATGATGTCCTCTATCCCTGCTCTGGCTGCAGGATAGGTTAGGAACAAGGTGGGGGTTTAGCCTCTGACAGGATAGGGTTCTGGGTAATGTAACTGTAATTGTAACTGTATCTTGTGATTGCTGAATGCAGTCCTTCTCTGAGGGCTGTGGGTAATTCAATAAAGCATTTGTGAAATATCGGAAGAAACCTTGTCTTGCTGGTCATTCTGTTCAAGCCATACACTTGTGAATCTGGTGTCACGAACTTGAGTGCGGGAAGGATCTCTGAAGGAGAAAAGGGGGCACATCCCTACAAGAAAGATATGCAGCAATGGAGAGGGAAGCATTAGCTGATACATGGACTTATAAAAAAATTTGCAGATAATGGGCAGGATTTTGAGGTCATCGGGCAGGCACGGTGGATGGGCCCGGGAGCGGCTGGAAAACGGTCCGCCACTCACGATTTCATGCTGGCGGGCCATTTAAGGCCCAGCCAACGTGAAACGGGGCTCCGCACTGGCTAGGAAGGGCCGAGTGGGGGCAGGGGCTTGTCGGCCGTCAGGTCCAATGGTGACCCGGTGGCCAGTTTAAAAACGGCCGAGGCAGCCTCTGGAAGGTTGCCACGGAAGTACGTGTGTTCAATGTTTTCAATGGAGTCAAGTGTGGCTGGACACGGCAGGCAGGAGGGCAGGTTGGATGGGCACTCAGCCCCCCTTGCTTTTCTGACTGATGCCTCGCCGTTCCCCTGTAGGAGGCGGCTTCTAGGAGGGACACCCTTGTACCCAGGGATGGGAGGAGGAGGCCATTGCACCTCACCAAGAGGGCATGGGAGGAGGTGGCAGAAATGGTGAGCAGCCATGACATGGTGCGGCGCACATGGGTGCAGTGCTGGAAGCACTTCAATGACCGGCTGTACTCAGGAAGGGTGAGTACCGTGCTAGCATGGGTCTGTATGCACAAGTGTTAGGGTCTGGCTGTCCCCCGTGGACCTCAGGAGCGCTAGAGTCTGAGTGCCAACTGTCAATGACGCTGGAGCTGGCCATGGGGGTGAGCCCCGGTTGTTTGGACTGAGTGCCTTGCAGCTCGAGGGCCACAACTCGGATGTGCCCTGCAAGGTGTTCCTCAGCTGGGGTTGGCCAGGCTGCAATTGCACTGCAGGTAGAGAGTGGACTAATAAATGCTCTTTTGTTGTTTCTGGAGGAGCGATAACCAGGCAGAGAGGGCGTGTACAGGCGGAGGGCAGTCCAACCTCCTGCTGCTCAGAAGGTTCAAGCAAGACGCCCTGGAGCTCGGGAGCTGGCACACTCCCCGTGCTACCGAGCGTGGAGAGGCAGGGGTGCCAGACGAAGGTAAGAGTGCAGTGCACAGAGGTGAGACTTTTGGCTTGTGCAACCCTTCTATGTAGTCTCTTCACTGATGTGAGCCTTGAACCTGCAATCCCCATTGGTCATTGGAAGGTGATGGCACTGTGATGCAGATCTCCATGGTCTCACCAGGGTACCTGGCATGCACGGTGACAGTGTGATGACTTTAACTAATGACATGTCCTTGTTCTACCTTTTAGGTTCACCAGCAGGCGTTCACTCTGCGGATCCTGAAGGGCCACCTCTGGCACTGGAGGACCACCGAGCTTCTGTTGCACCTGCTCTCTGATACAGGCACCAGCGCAGATACCAGCACCTTGGTGGGCATTAGATCGGTGGCTAGTACCTCGGTGCACATTGGTGAAGGCACTTCACACTCACTTGAGGTGCAGGCAGAGGCAGAGAGTGCCCAGGGCGCCGGCAGTCGGAGGACTGCTGGGGACCAGGATGATGCTCAGTCGAAGGCCGATGGTGACCCTCTGGAGTCATCCATTAGGCGGCAGATGTTGGATGTACAGTGAGATGTGCGGGAGGATCTGGTGGAGATCCACGACGGTATGCGTGCCATGGTCTCCGTTATGGAGGAGTCCAAGAGGAGCATCAGCACTGCCAAGCACACTGCCTCCTCCATTGAGAGAGTGGCGACTCTCATGGAGAGGCAGCTCTAGAGACAGAATCAGGGATTCCTGGGGTTAGATTTGGACCTGCAATCCCTCACACAGGCATTGAGTTCAGGTGGTCAGTGCCAGTGTGGGAGATGGATGAGGCACCCAGTATCCCGCTAGGCGTGCGTCTATTAATGGTAAGCAGGGAGGTCCAGAGCAACATCACGTTGGCACACGAGCTGCTTGTCGTCTCTGCAGGCTCCCCTCAGGGCGCTCTGGATGACAGGAGCAACTCTTCCGTCCCTCTGCCAGTGGCCATCGCAACTGATGAGGCTGTGATGAATGGGGAGATGCCAGTGTGGCACTGGCCATTCCCTCCCAGGTGGGGCCAGCACAGGCTCCACTGGCCAGAGGACAACCGTCAAGATCATCAAGGCCGAAAAGGTGGCAGTCAGCAGGCTATCTCCAATGCCTGTGCCTGTGAGGGGGGGCGGGGCCCCAAGACGTAGCACTCACAAGAGTAAGTTAAAGGTACCATGAGCACAAGAGAGGCAGGTCACGGGTGATTTTATGTTCATTTATGTTTACTTTGTCTATACTGGTCTGGGAATGAAGACCAGGGAAGTTTATGTAAATAGTTTAGAATTGTCAAAATGAGATAAATTTTGTTTTTGTCGTCATGGCCCGAGTATGCTTCACCTTTTTCTTTTATTGGTGCAGAGTACGCCAGTATGTAATGCTGGACGTAAATGGCTCTGAACTTTATTGCACAGGCACTGAGTGTTCTTTGTGTTCAAATGAAAGTGCCCTTTCAGATATCTGGGATGGAGGCGGCAGCCCTGGCATGTGGTTGAAGCTGATCTTTGGTAGCCTAGCTGAAGGAGTGTTAGGTCAAGGCATCCCAGGTGTCCCTGCCTCCCTAGAAGTTACTGAGGTCTGCCTCCATGCCCTCAGCGTCCTCCTCACTGTGCTCCTCTTCTGACTCATTACTGGACTCACCATCTGCGGCCTGTGCAGCTGTGTCAAGATCCTCTTCCTCCTTGTCAGTGCCAGGTTGCGGAGAGCGCAGCATGCAACTACTATCAGTGACACGCGCTCTGGGGGAGTATTGTGGTGCACCCACAAAACAGTCCAGGCATTGGAAGCGCATCTTGAGAAGACCTATGGTCCACTCTACCACCACCCTTGTGGAGGCATGACTCATATTGTAACACTTCTCTGCCTCTGTTCTTGGGTGACGGAGAGGCGTCATGAGCCACCTCTTCAACGGATAGCCCTTGTCACCCAGCAGCCATCCATCCAGTCAGGCTGGAGCACTGAAGAGCCCCAACAATTGGAAGTGTCTGAGGATGTAAGCGTCATGGGAGCTGCCAGGGTACCTTGCAAAGACTTGCAGAATCTGCATCCTGTGATCACACACTATCTGCATGTTCATGGAGTGGAATCCCTTCCTGTTGACGAAGGCACCCGGCTGATGGGGGAGAAACCAAGCAATCGCTCCAAAGCCTCTGGCTCGTTCAGCCTTGCTGGCGCTGTCTGTACGGTAAAGAATAAAGGTTAGTACCCACCTGAACAGAGTTTCTGTCACCAGCTTGACAGAGCTGTTAGAAAGCATGCTTCAGAATCGCTGGTTCTATGTTGAACTAGGTGGGAAGCGCAGCAGGTGGCGTATTCAGAAGAATGGTCTTCCTCAGGGAAGCGTGCTTGCACTGCTGCTGTACAACATCTACACGAATGACCAACCTATAGACGGTATCACACGCTGTTTTATATATGCTGATGACTTACGTGTCACTGCCCAAAGCACTGATTTTAACACCGTGGAGAAAACGCTTTCTGAGGCCTTGGAGGGACTAACATCCTACTATGAGGAAAACCACCTTCGCGCAAACCCATCAAAGACACAAGTTTGTGCATTCCACCTCAGAAACCGTGAAGCCAAATGCCAGCTTAAAGTAACTTGGTATGGAGCAACACTAACGCATTGCGAGCACCCTATCTACTTAGGAGTCACCCTTGACAGATGCCTCACCTTTAAGAACCACATCGAAAAGACAAAGGCAAAAGTGAGCACACGAAACAACATCCTGAATAAGCTCACTAACACAAAATGGGGAGCAAGCTCGAAAACATTGCGAACCAGTGCACTTGCTCTTTGCTATTCCATTGCCGAATACGCCTGCCCTACATGGGAAAGATCTACTCATACTAAGAAGATGGATGCCGTTCTGAATGCAAGCTGCTGACTTATCACAGGTTGTTTAAAACCAACAAACACCAACAGCCTATATATACTGGCGGGTATCGCTCCCCCTGATATAAGAAGAACGGTAGCCAGCAAGAAAGAGCGACTCCATCAAACATCAGATGAGAGGCACCCTCTACATGGTCATACACCTACACCCAGCCGCCTAAAGTCAAGGAAGAACTTCATGAACAGTGTTGTTCCATTACAATCAACCTCATCTGAAGCCCGAATCGCCTTGTGGAAAGACCGGCTCGCCAGTCTCGAACAACCCCCAGCGATGGAAATTCTACCGGATGAAAGCCTTCCCCCAGGAGCTAATTGCAACTGGGCAACCTGGAAGTGCCTTAACAGACTTAGGACTGGTGTAGGTTGTTCAAAGGTGTCACTAAGCAAATGGGGATATACAACCAGCCCGACAACTTGTGAATGTGGAATTGAGCCACAGACTATGCAACATCTCCTGCAATGCCTATCGCTAGAGGAACCCTGCATTGTTGCAGATCTTGCCGAATTCAACAACAAGGCGCAAAAATGTGTCCAGTTCTGGCTGGGCCATGTATAGACTGTCCGTGGACACGAATAGAAGAAGACCAGCTTGACACAACTGTGGATAGCTGATTGAGAGACTCCTCACAGATCCCCCACTGAGCCCTGGAAAGTGCTGGAGGCATAGAAGTTGAGGACCGCTATGACCTTCAGAGCCACTGGCATGAGGAGTCCACCCAGCACTCAGAGCTGATCTCAGGCCCAATCATCTGACAAATGGAGGTCATGGTCTCCCTCGAGAGGCGGAGCCTCCTTTGGCACTACACCCCAGACATATTGAGGTAGCTGCATCACCGCCTGTAAACCCTGACAGCAGGATAGTCATGTCTTCTACAGCCCCTTCTGCCTTGGACTGCCAGCTGGCCCTGTCCCCCTTGTGCCTGCACCTCTCCTCCCACAGGTCTCTCCCCTGGAAGGTGCATTGGGACACCTGCCCTCCTCTCCCTTCTGCCTCTCTCTTCCTCCTCAGAGGATGTGCCACCAGCAGAGACCACAATCCTCATTACCATGGTAATGGAAGGCTGTCTGATGCCAGGGAGTGTCCACATAGTCTGAATCCTCCGGAGGCCTTGTAGGTACCAAGGAATCCTGAGATGAAGCCTGTAAATGCTAAGAATGAAGCCCCCGAACAGAGATGAAGCTACCAAATACCAAGAAGTCACCAGCAGTAAACTATCTACGAAACTCCTCACGACTTACACTGGCAATGCTGCTGACCCTTTTTATCCCGTCCTTGGATGAGGTCTTTGAAAATGTTAGCTGGCCGCCTACCCATGAGACGAGCGCGAAATCGCACGGGCAACGAAAAATCGCCGTCAATTGGACTGTTAATGGCCTTAAGTGGCCTGTTAATTAATGACGGGTGTGACTCCAGCACCGCTGAGTGAAATATCGCATGCTATTTTACACCCGATTGGGTCGGCTGCGCGCTTGCCCGCGGGATGTAAAATTCTGCCCCATGTTTACAGCAAGAGTATTGGAAAATGATGGTCAGAGCCTCTGCTATTTCTTCCATTGACTGCAGCCTTGGATACAGTTCATCCGGGCCTGGTGATTTATCTACTTTCAAAGATGGTGAATCCTTAACATTTTCTCTCACATAGCAGGGGAGTCACGCTGATCCCTGACTCCAGACTTCTGCCTGGGGCCTGGACGTTGGAACCCGCCTTCTGCGGGGCATTCTCCATGAGGCAATCCCCGCGGCTGCCAAGGACATCTAAAGCAAAAAGCAAAAAACTGCGGATGCTGGAAATCCAAAACAAAAATAAAAATACCTGGAAAAACTCAGCAGGTCTGGCAGCATCTGCGGAGAGAAACACAGTTAACATTTCGAGTCTGTATGACTCTTCAACAGAACAAAGTAAAAATAGAAAAGAGGTGAAATATATGCTGGTGTAAGGGTGGGGTGGGTGGGACAGGTAGAGCTGGATAGAGGGCCAATGATAGGTGGAGATAGCCAAAAGATGTCATAGACAAGAGGATAAAGAGGTGCTGAAGGTGGTGATATTATCTAAGGAATGTGCTAATTAAGGGTAGAAAGCAGGACAAGCAAGGTACAGATAGCCCTAGTGGGGGTGGGGTGGAGTGAAGGGAAGGGATCGAAATAGGCTAAAAGGTAGAGATAAAACAATGGATGGAAATACATTTAAAAATAATGGAAATAGGTGGGAAAAGAAAAATCTATATAAATTATTGGAAAAAAAAAGGGGATCGGAAAGGGGGTGGGGATGGAGGAGAGAGTTCATGATCTAAAATTGTTGAACTCAATATTCAGTCCAGAAAGCTGTTAAGTGCCTAGTCGGAAGATGAGGTGCTGTTCCTCCAGTTTGCGTTGAGCTTCACTGGAACAATGCAGCAGGCCAAGGACGGACATGTGGGCATGAGAGCAGGGTGGTGTGTTGAAATGGCAAGCGACAGGGAGGTCTGGGTCATGCTTGCGGACAGACCGAAGGTGTTCTGCAAAGCGGTCGCCCAGTCTGCGTTTGGTCTCTCCAGTGTAGAGGAAACCGCATTGGGAGCAATGAATGCAGTAGACTAAATTGAGGGAAGTGCAAGTGAAATGCTGCATCACTTGAAAGGAATGTTTGGGCCCTTGGACGGTGAGGAGAGGGGAAGTAAAGGGGCAGGTGCTGCACCTTCTGCGGTTGCATGGGAAGGTGCCGTGGGAGGGGGTTGAGGTGTAGGGGGTGATGGAGGAGTGGACCATGGTGTCCTGGAGGGAACGATCCCTGCAGAATGCCATCAGGGGAGGTGAAGGGAAGATGTGTTTGGTGGTGACATCATGCTGGAGTTGGCGGAAATGGCGGAGGATGATCCTTTGAATGCGGAGGCTGGTGGGGTGATAAGTGAGGACAAGGGGGACCCTATCATGGTTCTGGGAGGGAGAGGAAGGTGTGAGGGCAGATGCGCAGGAGATGGGCCGGACACGGTTGAGGGCCCTGTCAACCACCGTGGGTGGAAAACCTCGGTTAAGGAAGAAGGAAGACATGTCAGAGGAACTGTTTTTGAAAGTGGCATCATCAGAACAGATGCGACAGAGGCGAAGGAACTGAGAGACTGGGATGGAGTCCTTACAGGAAGCGGGGTGTTTGCTTGTTTGCTCCTTTAAATCAAAAGGGCTCTGGATTTGGGAGTCACATCCTTTCTCTTTGTGGGAACATATTTGTTCCTGAACCCTCACTACCTCCGCCTTGAATGCCTCCCACTGTTCTGCCATGGATCTACCTTACAGTCCGTGTTTGCTAAATCACATCATAATGTAGTAAAATTTTCCCAATTGAGAACTTTTACTCCTTGTCTATCTTTGTCCGCTTCCATAACTAAATTATGATCACTATCATCAAAATGCTCTCCCACTGATACCCTTTCACCTGTTCAGATTTATTCCTGAAAACTCAGTCCACAACTTCTCTTCTTGGGCTTGCTACTTCCTGGTTTTAAAAAGTCCTCCTGAATGCATTAAGAATTTTTTGCCCCCTATATCTTTTACACTGATCCTATCCCAGTTAATAATAGGTTGAAAACTCCCACTACTACTGTCATTTATTTTAGTGCCGTTTGTAGGATCTTGCTGTGTGCTTCGCAGCACCTAGTGCATGAGCTCATGGGCTGTGAAGTGTTTTGCATCCTCGTGAGATCCTGAAAGGCACTCTTTCCATCATGTTCATTTTTTGATGATAATAAAACCAACAAATTGTATTTATATAGGAAACAATGGGCCTGAACTTCCTTGGAGTGTCAATCAGCATCGGATTGCCCAATTACTGACATCAATTTTTTTTCAATGCTATCTCATCCAACCTTCCAACTCAGGCTAGGCGAGATCCAAGTAGTGCAGCGTGTCCTCGTGGCCCAGCATTGAAGTCCAGGAGAGTTGAATAGAAGGAGGCCATGTCCCCTATTTAATGGTGCTAGTTGCCATAAACCAGGTAAGTTTAAAGGTCCATTGAAATTTAAAGGTCCTTAACAGGTGACGGAGAAGGTGGGTGGTTAGAATTTGGGGTATAGGGGAGATTGGAGGTCTGAGGTTGCTGGGGGCTGGTGTGGTTTGGAGGATGTCAGGCCTCAGAGGGGGTTGGGCATCAAGTGGGGGGGTCCTCTGGTTGATTCAGGCCTGTGGACGGGGTGGGAGGAGTTAGTGGCGAGGAGGGCCTCGGATTGAGTCAGGTTGGGCCTGTGGCGTGTTGGGGGTAGGAGGGTATCGGGCCTTGGGGTGGAGTGAGGCCTTGGGGGTTTGGGTGTGAGGTTGTCAAGGGGGTGGGGCGTTTAGGGACTAAGTCCGGGTGAAATACGGTTTGCGGAGGGGTTCAGGGGGAGGGTGTTGGGCCCGCCAGGGGGACAGGAGGTAGGAGTCCCATGTGGGTGAGGAGATTCCGTGGAGGGAGGGGGTTAGTGCAAGACAATCCCGTGGGGGGAGGGGGTAGTGGTATACTCCTGAAGGGTCAGGGGAGTCCTGTGGGTGGGGTAATTGGGGGTTGGAGGTGTCCCGTTAGGGGGGTGGGAGTTGGGGGTGTCCTCTGGAGGTTGGTCTGGGTCTGTACAATAGTTACCCAGAAGTTAGAAGCAGTTTTAATTATTCTAACCTTTTCTGGATAACTATTGTTGTAACCCAGTCAGAGACATCCGAAGTTTGCAATTTAAATCGCATTTTTGGATGGTTCCCAGTTCAGAGCAATTGCCCAGGGGAAGTTTGCACTTCTGGGCAATTGCCATGTAAACCTTACCTGTGAAGTTCCAAAGGGGATTCCCCAGTGCATCTTTGGAGTATCCCCCTAATCCGACACTGGTGAACTCGGAAGTTAAGGTCCAATAAATCATCCGAAGGCATTTGAGAGGAACATCATGAAACATAATTTGACACCAGGTCACATAAGGAGATATTAGGACAGATGACCAAAAGCTTGGTCAAAGAGGTAGCTTTTAAGGTACAATGACCGAACTGAATCTGGAACACAGTGTGGGAGCGCAGCAAAGTATCCAGCACGGAAAATGTAGGTAGCACATATACATTACATGCAAAAAAAAGTGCATATAGTTACCACAGACATGACGCTACATGATTGAAGCACACCTTTTATAAATAATACAATATTTTCAGGAACGTTAGTTTTCATACCGACTGTTAACACAAACCCATCTGTGTTGGCTCAAAGTTTGCAAAAAAATGTTTGTAATAGAACTCAAAACTAGCAGATGCTACAAGAGCAGCTTTATGTTTAGTGGTACCTTTGTGTCCTTTTATAGATGTCCTGCCTCCAGTCGAATTGGCAAAGAGCAACTGACATATAACTCTTTTCCAATTGGTTATAAATATGGAAAGTCTTTTGAAATTGGTTGTCAAAGCAGCAAATAGAGTTTTTTGACACCATTTTCATGCTGAATCTCAAATGTTGCATGGGTTTGTGTTCAAACACCATTCAGTCAGTGTAACTGTGTAACTATGGCAACTGCAATAGTGCACTATCGTCCATGCTATAGCTGATAGTAACAATAGTCATAGAAATTAGGGGAAGATGGTGGCATAATGGTAATGTCACTGGACTAATAATCCAGGGGTCCAGGCTAATGCCCTGGGAACAAGATTTCAAATCCGACAGTGGCAGCTGGTGGAATTTAAGTTCAGTTAATAAAATCTGGAATTGAAAACTAGTCTCAGAAAAGGTGCCATTTGGTTCACTAATGCCCTTGAGGGAAACAAATCTGCCGTTCTTACCTGGTCTGGCCGACATGTGACTCCAGACCCACATCAATGTGGGGCTGACTCTTAACTGCCCTCAAAAATGGCCTAGCAAGCCACTCAGCTCAAGGGCAATAACAAAAGAATTTTTAAAATCTGCTTATTTTTCTCAAATGCATTTATTGAGCCATTTATCTGAGGCGCTTACACTAAAATCTCTGTTCTGCTCCAAACTACATTCTCTGTTCTGCTCCAAACTCCATTACCTAACAACTGACTCTATCCCTCTTCCTGTCTGGTGTCACATTTGATCCTGACCTCATATTCAGGCCATCTCTAAGACCACCTATTTCCTCTACATGCCATAAACTTGAAGCCGTCCAAACATCTGCTGCCCATGTTTTAACTGGTAGCAAGTCCTGTTCCCTTGTCACCCTTGTGCTCACTGACCTACACTGCCTCCTGGTCAAACAACATCTTGAATTTAAAATTCTCATCCTTATTTTCAAATCCCTCCAAGGCCTTAACCCTCCCATTTCTGTAATTTCCTCCAACCCCACAACTCTCTGTCACATCTGCACTTCTTGCTCCTCTAATTCTGGCCTCTTGTGCATTCTCAAATATAATTACTTCACAATTGATGGCTGTGCCTTAAGTTGCCAAGGTCCAAACTCTGCATGAAATTCTCTCCCTACACCTCTCTACCTCGCTTCCCTCCTTTAAGTGAGTAAGCTTTTAGTTATTGGACCTAATATCTCCTTATGTAGCTAAGTGTTGTAGTTTGTTTTGTAATGCTTCTGTCAAACGCCTTGGGATGTTTCATTACGTTAAAGGAGCTATATAAATATAGATTGTTATAGTTGTTGTGCATTATGGATTAGAACTATTCCACCATAAGATATTAAACATTAGGGCATTTTGGGATGCGCTTCATGAACTGGGCACTCTTCTCAGATATTGTTTGTCTGGGCACACAATACCTCATCCAGGGACTGTACTTGCAAAACCAGGGCACATGGTCATCCTATTTTAAGGAGCATCTCAAAGCAAGACAAAAAGAAACAGAGGGTTTTAAGGAGAACATAAGAAATAGGAACTGGAATAGATCATTCAGCCCTTTGAGCCTGGTCCGTCATTCAATAAGATCATGGCTGATCTTCTTGTGTTTCAATTTCCACATTCCCATCTAACCCCGATAACCTTTGATTCACTTGCCTATTAAGAATCTATCTACCTCTGCCTTAAAAATATTCAATGACCCCACCTCCACCGCCTTCTGAGGCAGAGAGTTCCAAAGTCTCACAACGCTCTGAGACAAAAAAATTCTCATCATCTCTGGCCTAAAAGGGCGACCACTAATTTTAAAAGTGCCCCCTAGTTCTGGACTCACCCACAAGAGGAAATATCCTTTTGATGTCCACCTTGGCAAGGCCGTTCATGATCTTATATACTTCAATCAATCACCTTTCCTCATAAGTCAACCCACCCATTCTAGGTATCAATCTAGTAAAAGCAAAAATAAAAATACCTGGAAAAACTCAGCAGGTCTGACAGCATCTGCGGAGAAGAACACAGTTAACGTTTCGAGTCCCTTTGACTCTTCAACAGAACATCTCTTCTGTTGAAGAGTCATACGGACTCGAAACGTTAACTGTGTTCCTCTCCGCAGATGCTGTCAGACCTGCTGAGTTTTTCTAGGAAATTTTATTTTTGATTTGGATTTCCAGCATCCGCAGTTTTTTGCTTTCATCAATCTAGTAAACCTCCTTTGAATTGCCTCCAAAGCATTTACATCCTTCCTTATATAAGGAGACCAAAACAGCACACAGTATTTGAGGTGCGGTCTCACCAATGCCCTGTATAGCTGAAGCATAACATCCTTACTTTTATGTTCAATCTCTCTCGTAATAAAGGATAGCATTCCATTAGCCTTCTTAATTACTTGCTGTACCTGCATACTAACTTTTTGTGACTCATGTACCAGAATACCTAGATTCCCCTGCACCTCAGAATTATGCAGCCATTTTCCATTTAAGTAATACTCTGCTTTTTTGTTCTTCCTGCCAAAGTGAACAACTTCACATTTTCCCACATTAAACTCCATTTGCCAGATCTTTGCCCACTCACTCAACCTATCTCTATCCATCTGTAACCTCATGTCCTCTTCACAACATACTTTCCTGCCTATCTTTGTGTCATCTGCAAATTTAGCTACTATGTCTTCACTCCCCTCATCTAAGTCATTGATTCGTTGATGTAAGTCGTAATAAGTTGAGGCCCCAGTACAGACCCCTGTGGGACGCCACTTGTCACATCCTGCCAATCAGAAAAGGACCCATTTATGCATACTCTCTGCTTTCTGCTAGCCAGCCAATCTTCTATCCATGCTAATATGTTACCCTTTACACCATGTACTTTTATTTTCTGTAATAATCTTTAATGTGGCACCTTATCAAATGCCTTCTGGAAATCCAAGTACAGTACGTCTACAGGCTCCCCTTTATCCATTGCGCATGTTACTCCTTCAAAAACTCTAATAAATTGGTTAAACATGATTTTCCTTTCACAAAACCATGCTGACTTTTCCCAATTACCTTGTGTCTTTGTAAATGCCCAGCTATAACCTCCTTAATGATTGATTCTAATAACTTCCCTACGACAGACGTTAAGCTAACTGACCTATAGTTTCCTGTTTGCTGCCTCCCTCCCTTCTTGAATAGAAGGATTATATTTGCTACATTCCAATCTGATGGAACCTTTCCAGTCTAGCAAATTTTGGAAAATTAACCATTTGCATTAGCCACCTCTTTTAAGACCCTAGGAAGTAGTCCATCAGGACCCAGAGACTTGCCAGCCTGCAGCTCCATCAATTTGCTCAGTACCATTTCCCTAGTGATTTCAATTTCACCAAGTGCCTTTCTCCCATTCACCTCCTGATTTGCAGCTAATACTGGAATGTTTTTTGTATCCTCTATAGTGAACACAGAAGCAAAATATTTGTTCATTTCTTCCGCCATTTCCTTGTTATCTATTATTAACTCCCCACTGTCACTCTCTAGAGGACCAACACTCACTTTACTTATTCTTTTCCTTTTTAAGTACCTGTAGAAACTCGTGCTATCCCTTTTTCTGTTTCTAGCTAGCTTCCTCTCATACTCTAATTTCTTTCTCCTGATTAACCTTTTAGCCATGCTCTGGCTTCTTTATATTTTGTCCAATCATCTGTCCTGCCACTTACCTTTGCGGAATTGTATGCTTTTTCCTTAAGTTTGATGCTTTCCTTAATTTTATTAGTTAACCACGGATGATGGATTCTCCCCTTAAAATGTTTCTTTATAGTAAGAATGTACTTATTCTGAATACTCTGAAATATCCCCTTAAATGTCTGCCACTGCTTCTCTATTGATCTATCCTCTAGCCTAGTTTCACAGTTCACTTCAGCTAGCTCAGCTTTCGTCCCCACATAGTTGTTCTTATTTAAGTTTAAGATACTAGTCCCACTTAGACCCACTCATCTCCCTTTCAAACTGGATGTAAAATTCAATCATATGGTGGTCGCCCTTTCTACTTCCCTAGTTAAAGTGAATCCAGGAGAGCTTTTTGAGCCAGCACATAGAAAGTCCTACAAGAGAAAGGGCGATATTGGACCTAATTTTCAGGAATGAAGCTGGGCAAGTGGTAAAAGTGACAGTGGGAGAGCATTCCAGGGATAGTGACCGTAACTCTGTAAGATTTAAGGTCGTTTTGAAAAAGAACAAAGATGGATGGGAGATAATGGTCCTGAATTGGGCGAAGGCCGATTTCAATATGATAAGACAGGATCTGGCCAAAGTGGACTGGGAGCAGCTACTTTTGGAAAGTCTACAACATACCAGTGGGAGTCATTCAAAAAGGAAATAGTGAATGTTTCAGGGCCAACTTGTTCCCATAAAGCTGAAAGGTAGGACCAACAAGTCCAGGGAACCCTGGATGTCAAGGGATATAGAGGATTGGATAAGGAAATAAAAAGAAGCTTATGACAGGAACAAAGGGGCTGAAAACATTGGAAGCCCTAGAGGAGTATAGAAAGTGTAGGGGGGTACTTAAAAAAGTAATTAGGAGATGAAGAGGGGGGCGGGGGGAGCATGAAGAAACACTGGTGGGCAAGATAAAGATAAATCCCAAGGCATTTTATAAATATATTAATGGCAAGAGGATAACCAGAGAAAGAGTGCAGCCAATTTGGGACCAAAGTGGCAATCTGTGCATGGAGCTGGAGGACGTAGGTGAGGTTTTAAATGATTACTTTTCATCTGTGTTCACTGAAGGACAATGTACGTGTAGAAATCAGAGACGGGGACTGTGATATACTTGAACAAATTAGCATTGAAAGAGAGGAGGTATTAGCGGTTTTAGCAGGCTTAAAACTGGATAAACCCCCAGGTCCAGATGAGATGTACCCCAAGCTGCTATGTGAGGCAAGGGAGGAGATTGCAGGGGCTCTGACCCTAATTTTCAAATCCTCTCTGGCCACAGGAGAGGTGCCAGAGAATTGGAGGACAGCAAACGTGGTACCATTATTCAAGAAGAGTAGTAGGGATAAACCAGGTAATTACAGGCCAGTGATTCTAACATCAGTGGTAGGGAAACTATTAGAAGAAATTCTGAGGGACAGGATCAATCTCCACTTGGAAAGGCAGGGATTAATCAGGGATAGTCAGCATAGCTTTGTCAATGGGAGATCATGTCCAACAAATCTGACTGAATTTTTCGAGGTGACTAGTTGTGTAGATGAGGGTAGTGAGGTTGATGTAGTCTACATGGAATTCAGTAAGGCTTTTGACAAGGTCCCACATGGGAGAATGGTCAAGAAGGTAAGAGCCCATGGGATCCAGAGCAATTTGGCAAATTGGATCCAAAATTGGTTAAGTGGCAGGGGGCAGAGGGTGATGGTCGAAGGTTGTTTTTGCAACTGGGAGCCTGTCACGAGTGGTGTACCACAGGGATCGGTGCTGGGACTCTTGCTGTTTGTAGTGTACATTAATGATTTAGATGTGAGCATAGGAGGCATGATCAATAAGTTCACAGATGACACAAAAATTGGTGGTGTCGTAAATAGTGAGGAGGAAAGCTTTGGATTACAGGATGATATAGATGGGCTGGTAAGATGGGCAGAGCAGTGGCAAATGGAATTTAACCCTGAGAAATCTGAGGTGATGCATTTTGGGAGGACTAACATGGCAAGGGAATACACAATGAATGTTAGGACCCTAGGAAGTACAGAAGATCAGAGGGACCTTGGTGTACATGTCCATAGATCCCTGAAGGCAGCAGCACAGGTAGATAAGGTGCTTAAGAAGGTGTATGGGATACTTGCCTTTATTAGCCGAGGCATAGAATATAAGAGCAGGGAGGTTATGTTGGAACTGTATAAAATGCTAGTTAGGCTGGAGTACTGTGTGCAGTCCTGGTCGCCACAGGAAGGATATGATTGCACTGGAGAGGGTGCAGAGGAGATTTACCAGGATGTTACCTGGGCTGGAGAGTTTCAGCTATGAAGAGAGAATGGGTAGGCTAGGGTTGTTTTCCTTAGAGCAGAGAAGGCTGAGGAGGGGCCTAACAGAGGTGTACAAAATTATGAGGGGCACAGATTGGGTACATAGGGAGAAACTCAATAACCAGGGGGCATAGATTTAAGGTAAGGGGCAGGAGGTTTAGAGGAGATTTGGGGAAAAGTGTTTTCGCCCATAGGGTGGGTGGAATCTGGAACACACTGCGTGAGGGGGTGGTAGAGGCAAGAACCCTCACAATATTTAAGAAGTATTTAGATAAGCACTTGAAACACCATAGCATACAGGGCTATGGGTCAAGTGCTGGAAAATGGGATTAGAAAAGATAGCT
This sequence comes from Cetorhinus maximus, assembly GCF_964194155.1. Lineage (NCBI taxonomy): Eukaryota > Metazoa > Chordata > Chondrichthyes > Lamniformes > Cetorhinidae > Cetorhinus > Cetorhinus maximus. The sequence goes on from NC_135881.1 coordinate 89,497,157, forward strand.
GCTTGATGGCCAGCATGGATACGATGGGCTGAAGGGCCTGTTTCTATGCTGTATAACTCTGACTTGTGGAACCTCACTAGTAACAGCCTGCCAACCTGAGAATGACCCATTTATTCCTACTCTGTTTTCTGCCCATTAACCAATTCTCAATCCATGCCAACATATTACCCCCAATCCTATCTTGCTTACTAACCTCCTATGTGGGACCTCATCGAAAGTCTTCTGAAAATCCAAATACACCACATCCACTGGTTCCTCCTTATCCATTCTGCTAGTTATATCCTCAAAAAACTCCAACATATTTGTCAAACACTCTTTCCCTTTCATATATCCAGGTTGACTCTGCGCAATCCTACCATTATTTTCTAAGTATCCAGTTATCACATCCTTTATTATAGATTCTAGCATTTATTCTACTACTGATATCAGGCTAGCAGGTCTGTAATTCCATGTTTTCTCTCTCCTACCTTTCTTAAATAATGGGGTGACATTTGCTACCTTCCAATCTGCAGGAACTATTCTAGAATCTATAGAATTTTGTAAGATGACCACTAATGCATCCACTATATACAGCCACCTCTTTCAGCACTGTGGAATGTAGGTCATCAGGTCCAGGGGATTTATCAACTTTCCGTTCCATTAATTTCTCCGGTACTACGTTTTTACTAATTTATTTCAGTTCCTGATTCTCATTAATCCCTTGGTTCTCTCGCATTCTTAGGAGATTTTTATATCTTCCCACATGAAGACAGACGCAAAGTTTTTGTTTAATTTCACTGCCATTTCCCCTATTCCCCGTTATAAATTCTCTTGTCTCTGCCTGTAGTCGGCCCACATTTATCTTTGCTATACTTTTCCTTTTTGTATGCCGATAGAAGTTTTTGCAGTCCGTTTTTATGTTTCTCACTAGTTTACTTTCATATTCTATTTTCTCTTTCTTTATCAGTTTCTTGGTCCTCCTTTGCTGAATTCTAAAATGCTCCCAATCCTCGGGCTTACAATTTTTTTGGCAACTTTATAATCCTCTTCCTTTAATCTATTACAATCTTCAACTTCACTTGTTAGCCAGGATTGGATCACCTTTCCTGCTAGGTTTTTGCGCCACAAAGGGGTGTAAATTTGTTGTAAACCAAGTATTAGTTCTTTAAATACTAGCCATTGCCTGTCTACCGTCATACCTTTTAATGTAGTTTCCCAATCTGCCACAGCCAATATGCTCTTCATACTTTTGTAGTTTCCTTTGTTTAAATTTAAGACACTAGTTTTGGATTGAACTACATCACTTTCAAACTTGACATAAAATTCTATCATATTACAGTCACTCTTCTCTAGAGTTTCCATCATCTTGAAGGGTAGTGGGGCTGGTGGAAATTAGAGAGATAGGGAGGGGCAAAGCTTTGGAGGCGAATTATAAAATTACTGTATTTGTTATTCACAAAGAATTCGGAACTTTATTGTTATCCTGCCATGTTGTTGTGCACATATACACAAGTGTCCAGAATGCACCACAGTCTATGTACCAAACTAACATTGTCTCATTCAGCAGCACATGGTGAGATCTGAGAAATACACTGGATGTCAGCTCCAGCATTTGTGTCTAAAAGTGTGATTCTTTTGAACTTCTGTGAACCATAAGACATAATAATTGATTGCAATAAGAAAATAGTTAGGTGTAATGACTCGATGGAGTGGACAGGTTTCAACAAGAAACAGCTAAACTTTATTACAGAGAGCTTTTCAGCTGCTACACATTCGATCAGGACTCTTGTCAGGAAGCCCCACCCCTGGATTGTCCCCGCTTAGGGCTCACTGGTCAGAGCCTAAACAGAACATCACTGATAGACAGCAGGAGGGGCTATACCCTCAGTTACCACATTTCTTCCCCCTTTAGTTTTTTTATAATTTATATTAAAAGGGAAGCATTTGAACATCCAAAAACATATACACATATACAATTTCAGGTGATTAAAGATCAAGTCTTTGAGACAATGGTTCCAGGAGCCCACCAGGGTCCACTGCTGAAATTTTGCATGAATACCAGTGAATGTGTGAGTTTTGCTATGTATGCCGTGGTTCAATTTTTGATTACGCTCTACCTTCCCCTCTAAATTTGGAAACACCAGGTGTAACCATGTACATAGGTGGCATTTCATCAACAATTCAGACTGTGTTGAGAACCTGTAGTTAAATGTGCTGTTGTACGATAACTGAGAAGAACGCGGGAAAGTTGAGGTTCCAGAGTGCCTTCCCATAGCTTTTTCATACAAGACTTAAAAGTTTGTACTCCCCTCGGCTAAGTCATTCGATGAGGGATGGTAAGGGGCTGTTTTAATATGTCTGATTCCATTCAGATCCATAAATTTCTGAAACTCTGTGCTGGTAAAAGCGGTTCCATTATTTGAAACGACAATTTCAGGTAGGCCATGTATGCTGAAACTGTGACTTAGCTTCTTTATAGTTGTGTTTGACATTGGCGACTTGATTACATAGACATCCATCCATTTGGAATGTGCACCTACAATTAACAACAACATAGTACCCAAGAATGGCCCTACATATCGAGCCCATGGTCGACCAGGCCACTCCCACGGATGCAGGGGAGCTGGAACAGGCAACTTTTGTTGTTGCTGACAGTGGAGACAGTGCTTCACCAAGTTTTCAATATCTTCATCAATGCCTGACCACCATAAATAGCTTCGTGCAAGCATTTTCATTTTTGATATGACCGGATGGGCATTATGGAGTTCTGTCAAGAGCAGCTCTCTGCCTCATGCTGGGGCCACCACTCTTGGCCCGCGCAACAAAATCCCGCCTTGACAGTTCAATTCCGTCTGTCTGACATGGAATGGTCTCAATTGTTCAGACCCATTTTCCATTTTATGGGATGACAGAGCTCCCACTCTGTAGGGGGAAGCATCACATGTTAATACCAGCTCTTTCAACGGGACGTAGTGTACCAAGAGACATGACAAATGCAACAATTACCTTGCTTTCATGAAGGCTTCTTCCTGTTGTGGTTCATTTTTAGTAACGAATGTAACTGTGCCAACACAGTTGATAGATTTGGTAAGAAGTAGCTATAGGAGTTGATCATGTCCAGGAAGGACTTGAGTTCTGTTACATTGGATGGTGATGGTACATCTTTTATTGCCTGAACTTTGTCTTCTACTGGGTGCAGTCTTATGGCATCCGCCCTGTGGCCTAGGTGGTGCCTGAAATATGCACCTTTCCCTCTTTAACCGTACGCCGGCTTCCCTGGACCTCCTTAGCGCCTCCTCCAGGTTGGTCAAGTATTCTGTCTCGGTTAACCCCATTATAAGAACATCATTTAGATAGACAATTACTCATGGGAGCCCTTGCAAAAGGATCTCCATTGTTCTCTGGAAGATAACACACACCGATGAGACCCTAAAAGGTAGACGGGTGTACTGATAGAGATCCTTGTGTGTGTTAATGGTTAAGAACTCCCTCGATGCTCTCGCTGACAACGGAGACATTGCTTGACCAGGTTTTCGCTATCGAGCTCTAGTTGCTGGTAAGCGTGGCTCATATCCAGTTTTGTTTAGGACTCGCCTCCAGCCAGTTTGGCATTTGAGTCATCTATGCTTGGGATAGGGGACTTGAATCACAGAATCTCAACGGCACAGAAAGAGGCCATTCGGCCCATCATGTCTGCACCAGCTCTTCAAATGAGCATTATGACCTAGTGCCATTGCCCTGTCTTTTCCCTGTATCCTTGCACATTGTTTCTGTCAAATAATCATCTAACGCCCTCTTGAATACCTCAATTGAACCCGCCTCCACGACACTTCCACGCAGTGCGTTCCAGACCTGAACCACACGTTGTGTGAAAAAGTTTTTTCCTCACATCACATTTGCTTCTTCTGCAAATCACTTCAAATCTGTGCCCTCTCATTCTTGATCCTTTTACGAGCTGGAGCATCTTCTTATCTATTCTGTCCAGCCCCCTCATGATTTGGAACATCTCTGTCAAATCTCCTCTTATCCTTCTTCTCTCAAAGAACAGTCCCAACCTCTCCAATCTATCCTCATAGCTGAGGTTTCTCATCCCTGGAACTATTCTTGTAAACCTCTTCTGCGCCTTCCTACAATGTGGCACCCAGAACTGTACACAATATTCCAGCTGAGGTCTAATGAGTGTCTGAAGTAAATGCAGCATAACTTCCCTGCTCTTGTATTCTATGACCCTATTAATAACGCCCAGGATACTATATGCTTTATTAACTGCTCTCTCCACCTCTCCTGCTACCTTCAATGATCTATGCACATATATGTGTATGGTGTGGTCGAGCTTAACCACTGGAACTATGGGCTCAGCCCATTCCGAGAATTGAACAGGTTGGACAATGCACAGCTTTTCTAACCAGTACAGCTCCTCATCAACCTTTTCTTTCAACGTATAAGGCACAGGTCTTGCCTTAAAGAAGCGAGATGTTGCCTGTGGCTCCACATGTATCTTGGCCTGCATGCCTTTTAACTTCCCTAGTTCATCCCAAAAAACCATGTTGTAATTTCTTAGAGGTTCTGGAACTCCATCAGATTTGAGGTGAAATAGAGCCATAGAGTTACACAGCACGGAAACAGACCCTTTGGCCCATCGTGTCCGTGCCAGCCATCAAGCACCTATATTCTAATCCCATTTTCCAGCAGTTGGCCCGTAGTCCTGTATGCTATGGCATTTCAAGTGCTCATCTAAATAGCCTAAAAGACTGGGTCTTTCTCCTTTCACAATTATTACACGCAACTGGGCTGTCTGTTTCTTGTAAGAAACTGGTACTTTGGCGACGCCCTTTACCTGTATGGATTCTCCCGTGTATGTCCTTAATTTAGTGGTTGTTCACTCCAGGTTTATTGACTGTCTACCTTCATTAAGATATTTGAATAAAAGCAAAATACTGCGGATGCTGGGAATCTGAAACAAAAACAGAAAATGCTGGAAAAACTCAGCCGGTCTAACAGCATCGCTGGAGAGAAAAAACAGAGTTAACGTTTCAAATCCATATGACTTCTTCAGGGCTGGCAAAAGATATTTGAAAGTGTGCTCTCTCACCACCACAGTTGAGCACCTGTATCCACCTCCATTATTAGTGGTTTCTCATTAAGTTGGATTGTCACAGTGATAGGTTCAATTTTCACAGCTGTTACGTTAGACGGGGAATAAACATTAATGTCGGCAGCTTCAGTCTCTGCTGTATTCTTTAATTTGATCATGTTGGTTTGATGTTTTGCAAGCTGTTTCAGCTTTGCCTGGCATTGCCTTACCACATGACCTTTCTTATGGCAGTAATGACATTCTGCCTCCTCGAATTTACAGGTGTCCTCTTTGTAGTCACCTCCACATCTATAACAATTTAATCTTGAAGTTGCTGCTGAAGTGTTTTTACTAGGACTTTTCATATTTCTCACAGCGTCATTGTATCTTGCTTCGATGCCGTGGGTCTGCTTTTCACGCCACGGTAGGCTCCCATCCAACATGAAATACAGCGCCATGTTCTATATGTTGCAAAGCCTGCGAATCTCTCGCAGCACTTTCCATGGCAAGGGAGACTTCTAGGGCGCACTTAAAGTCGATGTCGACCTCGGCAAGTAAACCGTGCTGTATGGCGTCAATCCTTAACTCCACAAACAAATCGGTCCTGCAGCATACTGTTTAATATGTCCCTGAAGTCGCAGTGTTCTGTTAACTTCTTGAGGTTCACTACATTGTAGCTTGCGATGGACTCTCCCGTGGCCCTAACTCTGGAATTAAATTTAAAATGCTGCATTCTTACAGATGGCTTCAGCTGGAAGTGTGTTTTCATGAGGTTCACTAATTTAATATAGGACTTAGAATTGGGCACGCTTCGGGCCATCAGGTTGCGAATGAGATGTGTACGTATTACTGCCACATACACTCAAGAGGATCGCTTTCTGCTTTTTCTCCGCAGTAATTTAGTTTCCTACGAAATAAAATCTGAGGCACTCTACATACTGGCTCCAGTCTTTCATAGTCACATCACATGGATCAATTTGGTCGCATGACGGGGGAGTAGTTTCTTTTTCCTTAAAATATGATGTACTCACAGTAACAAGGCGAGGTGCAGAGTCAGAGCTAATTTCACGCTGGTTGCCAAATGTAATGACACGATGGAACCGACAGGTTTCAACAAGAAACAGCTAAATTTTATTACACAGAGCCTTTCAGGTGCTGCGCACGGGATCAAGACTTTCCTCAGGAAGCCCCACCACCGGAGCTCACTGGTCGAAGCCTTAACAGAACATCAGGTGACGCTGATAGACAGCAGGAGGGGTTATACTCTCAGTTACCACATTAAGATGCTTACGTTTTGAGAACTATTATTCAGTTGAGTTTAATTAAAATAATATCAAATTGAACTGGCAAAAAGTTAGTTTTTCTCTCACATTCCAGCACCTTCAGACTACGACTCCGCGAGCAAGCGCTCCAACGATGAGCGCGCGGCCGCGGGGGGGCGACGGAGCCTCGCGCGCGGCCGCGCGGGGTGGGGCGGAGCCTCGCGCGCGGCCGCGGAGGGTGGGGCGGAGCCTCGCGCGCGGCCGCGGGGGGTGGGGCGGAGCCTCGCGCGCGGCCGTGTGTTGACGGGAGTGGGGAATGTGGAGTTGGTGACGTTCCACACCTGGTTGCGAGCTTTGCGATGAGCGTTTAGAGCCGCGGCGTTAACCGAGGTAGAAAAGGGAAGGAGCGACACCGATTGTGACTGAATGTGGAGGTACGGAATTGGAGCAGAATGAGCTGCCATCGCTCAACTTAAACAGGCGGCTGCTGTTCCTTTACTTTCTGAGTGTGTGGTCAAGGTACAGCGGGAGGAGGCGGAGATGGTGCGCGCGCAGCACCGTGTCAATATTTACAGGGAGTCGCCTGGATTGGGAAGGGCGGAAAAAAGCAAGATTTAGGCAGTCCTATCAAGACTAGTCAGTCCAACCCAGAAACCATAGAGGAACCGGTCAGTCAGCCTGTGACCATAGGGGAGCAGGGTAGGCGATGATTGATAAAGGAATGTAGGTGAACAGTCAGTCTGTAGATCCATACCCTTGTATTAAGGGTAAAAGGGGTCAATGCCCAGGATGCACGTTAATGAGTCAACCTGTACTGAAAGGAACCATTGAAATCAGGCCAAGTTAGTTTGCGCTTTGATTTGATAATTGTGTTGCAATCTCTGGTCAGCATGGACCGAAGAGTGATGATGGGGAAGCAGACCTGCCTGTCTGTGCCCATGTGATATAGCAGCAGGCAAGATTGCTCATGCCAAGATGTCATTGAAGTAGGTGTGCCTGTTTTGTGCCAATCACTGATTGGGGAATATGTTTCTCCATTCACACAAGAACATTAGGGGAGCCAGGAATGAAAACAGAAGCCTGTTGTCTAAGATGTAAGCACATTAATCGAATCACATTTGGAAGGAAGGGAAGGTGAGGGACAGGACTGAGAATAAGTTAGTCCGTATGCAATTGGTGAAATAAGTTTTCCCTATGTAAAAACAATGGTGGACAGTTGGCTAATTATGGTGAATGTTGAACAAAATATATTAACATATATTGGTGATTAGGCTAGCAGTATAATTATGACTAGATTCATAAAATTTAGTTTGTTTCAGGTGCTAAGTTCTCAAATAAAATTCCCCTTTCCCAAATCTAAGAATTGCCATAAATTGGATGAGAAAAGTTATATTGTCTAAAATATATGCTTTAAGCACAAACTGAAAGATACAGCATGGAGAACAATATGTAGTACATGTTTTTGTGCTATTAAGTTAATTGAGTTGGTGTGTGTAAAAGTAAAGTATCCATATTTTAAGTTAATTCTCAAGCAATGCAAATAAATACAATTGCTTTAAAATTCTTTTTAATGTATGTTGGGTATAAATTGCATGGAAGTTACAACACTTAAACAGGCTGATTGATTCAGTAATCCCTGTTTATCCTCCACATGAATAGTGGACCTAATCCCATCTACCTGCCTTGTTGCTGAAGGAAGGGGGATAAAGTATGGCTAAGTACAACATACATAACCTATTTTTCCTGGACTTCCCTGCTCTTGATTCTCTGATTTCACTTCACAGAATCGCAGAAACTTTACAGTGCAGAAGGAGGCCATTCAGCTCATTGAGCCTGCACTGGCTCACTGAGAGAGCAGTCTACCCTAATGCCTCTCCCCTGCCTTATCCCTGTAACCTTGCACCTTGTCTCTTTTCAGGTAGCAATCCAATTCATTTTTCAATACCTTGATCAAACCTGCCTCCACCACCCTTTCAGGAAGTTTGTTCCAGACTCCAACCACCCCCTGGGTGAAATTTTTTTCCTTACGTCATTGCTACGCCTTATGCCTATTGATTTGAATTTGTGCCCTCTAGTTCTTGATGTACTCCTGAGAGGGACAGTTTCTCACTATTTACCCTGTCCATACCCCTCAGGATCTTGTATACCTCTATCAAGTCTTTTCACAACCTTTTTTCCAAGGAAAACCAACCCAACCTCTATCCTCATAGCTACAGTTGTTTAACCCTGGAATCATTCCTGTGAATCTCCTCTGTACTCTCCCCAGTGCCTTCACATCCTTCCTCCAGTATGGCACCCAGAACTGGACACAGTACTCCAGTTGAGGCCAAACTAGTGTCTTATACAAGTCTAACATGACCTCCTTGCTTTTGCACTCAATGCCCCTATTAATAATACCTAGGATACTATGTGCTTTATTAACTGTTCTCCCCCCCCCCCCCCAACTTGGACTTCTGACTCTAGTAGACAACCTCCAACAGCATGCCTGCTGAAACTCTGCCCCTTAAATGGTTCTCAGCTTCTCTCACTTTCCAGAACTGTCTTCAAACCTGGACGTAGCTTTGGATGCACCAGACTTGCCTCATGTTGTGTAAAATTCCCACCACTGGACTAAAAAATTGTTTGGACTTTTCCATGATTAGGGCATGTCTCAAAATTTCCCCCATACCTATGTAATACACACTGCCTCTGTGTCCATTGCTGTGCATAGTTTTGGCGCCACTATGGACCCAAGCTCAATGCATTTCTCCTTTTTTTCCCCATCCTGCCCCCCCCCACTCCAAAAAAAAACCTGGGGCCCTTTTCTCCTTTCTGTCATCAAACAATATCGCCTTTTCTTTCTCCCCCTTTTGGTACTGCAACAACTTAATGTAGCAAAACACTCCAAGGCACTTCATGGGAGCATTAAACAAAGTTTCACACCCAGCCACACAGGAGATATAAGGGCAAATGACCACAAACATAGTGAAAGAGGTAGGTTTTAAAGAGCATCTTAGAGGAGGGAAGGGTGGAGAGGTTTAGAGAGGGAATTCCAGCACTTAGGGCTTTGGCAGATGAGGGGATTGTTGCCCATTGGTGAAACAATTAAAATTCGGGATGTTCAGAATTGGGGAAGTACAAATATTTTGGAGGTTTCTAGAGCTGGCAGATATTGGAGGTAGGGGAAGGATGAAGCTATGGAGGGATTTGAAAACAAGGATGAGAATTTAAAAATCGAGATGTCGCATAACCAGGAGCCATTTTAGGTCAGTGAGCACAGAGATGATGGGTGAATGGGGCTTTATGCGAGTTAGACCATGGGCAGCAAGTTTTGTATACCTTAAGTTTGCTGAGGATAGAGAATGGGACACTGGCCAGAAATGAGTTGAGATAGAGGTAACAAAGGGAGGGATGAGAATTTCAGCAGCAGATGAAATGAGAGGAGCAGAGTTGAGTGCTGTTACATGGAAGGAAATAGGCAGTTTTAGTGATGTGTGGTTAGAAGCTCATCTTGGGATCAAATGTGACACCAAGGTTCAGTCTGAGACATTTGCCACAGAAAGGCAAATGGCTGGGCAGCAGCCTTTGTGGTCAGGATCAAAAACAATGGCTTTGGTCTTACCAATATTTAGAGGTATTTTGTCCCGCTTAATCCCTACCCCCAACCCATTACTACATTCCTGATTTTCTACTTTTGTCACCATCTCAGGCTTGAATATCCCTTTAATAAAAGCTCACATGTACTCTCTGTGCCTTTCTGTATCTCTCGCGTGCACTATTCAGCAGGGACTGCTCTGCTATTCAATAAGTTAATGGCTGATCTACCTCAACTCCACCTTCCTGCACTTTCCCATATCCCTTTATTCCATTCATACCCAAAATGCTATTAATCTCTATCTTGAATATATTCAATGATTGAGCATCTAGGATAGAGAATTCCAGCGAGTCACAAACCTGTCAGTGAAGAGCTTGCTCCTCCTCTGTGCTAAATGGCTGACGTCTTATTTTGAGACTGTAACATGGCACCCCTCCCCCCCCACCCCTGTCCTTGACTCCCCCATCAGGGAAAACATCCACTCAGCGTCTATCCTGTCAAGTCCCTTAACAATTTTACATATTTCAGTTGGATCACTTCTCATTCTTACAAATTCTAGGAAATATATGCCACCTAGTCTTCTCAATCTCTCCTCATGGGACAATCCCCTTGGTCCAGGAATCAGTCCAATGAACCTTTGTTGCACTGTCTCAGGCAAGAATATCCTTTCGCCCCTGCCTCTCCCCAGTCACCCGACTCATCACTGCCACCTTGGACTCTGCCAGTGGAATATACTTCACTCGCGAACAAGCCCGTTGCCATCCACAATTTTGTATCTTGATGCAATTTCTTTATTTTGTATTGACATCCTTATAGACTCATAGATGTTTACAGCATAGAAGGAGGCCTTTCGGCCCAGCCTGATTTCGACTGAAACTTGACTCTCAGGTGACTCTATTTTTCACTTACTGTCCCACCAAAGCCACAACAGTGGCAATGCAGCCCACATCACCAAGTAGCAGGTTGGTCTCTCCTACACTTCTTGCAGCTTCTACTCCTTCAAAAACCTCACCTTGTATCACCCTTCTTGCTTCTCCTTTAAAGATCTTGTTCTCTACCAGTCCCACACTGTTTGTTCCCTCCTTTCCTCCCTCAGCTTCTGTACTGAGCGACTATACATTGGTTATTTCAAAATCCTTTTCAGTGCCCCTTCTCCTCTGAGTTCACTTGCCTCTTGTTGTCTCTAAACTTCTTGATATAAAACCTTCTACCCATGTTCACTGCACCCCCTTGAACCCTCCTCTGACCTCCCTGCTGCCATGATCTCAACAAAGAAGAAAACCTTGCATTTGTATAAGCACTTTTCACAACTTCAGGATGTCCCAAAGTGCTCTGCAGTTCAAGTATGGCTTGAACCCATAACCTTTGGACTCTGAGGTGAGAGTGCTACCAACTGAGCCAGGGGTGACAGCATCACTGATAAGGCCATCTTTGACCACTCTCTTCTATTCCTCACCACTCGTTACCCTACTCCCTTCCAACCCCATTTTTCTCTGCATCTGCCTCTGGAAAAAAAATCTTTCCGCTCGCACAAGTCACAACTGCACTTTCAAAAACCCACTCCCTAACCTTTTTCCTCCATTCGCCACAAACAGCTGTTGATTTGGCTTAACCACTCCCTCATCCCCATGTTAGTGCTTGTTTCCAGAACATTTACCCTGTCCCATAGCAACCATTCTCGTCGTATGGCCTCCATTTTTGCTTGCTTAAGTCTAGGGGGTGCAGGCTTGACTGTGCATAATTGGTTTAGCTATCCATCACTTGATATGGCTGAAATATATCAGTTGCTATTGGGCCTCATTCTCTTCTGGTGAAACTATCCACTGTTTCAGAATTATTTTGGAGAGCAAAGTTAATCCCCTTGCGTCTTTTCTCCTTTACCAAGTGTCTCACTAAAATACCTGTTGTCTCTTCCTCTCTTCCAAACAATGTGCCTCCCTTGTAACTTGTGGACTTAACTGTTCAGCCATCTCTGCTACATCTCTCCCCCTTTCCTCTTGCCCACTAAGCAAAACCTGTCACAGGGCGCCCTCTTTCCTAGCCCTGAATGCACAATTCTCTTAGATTCTCTTCCATTTCTTACTCTTAAGCTCATGGAGTCCATGAGACCCATCCTCCACTCACTTAATGTCATTTTGCTAAGCTGCTGACTAATAAACTTCCCTGTCTGATCCCCGTGTAAGCTGAAATTGTAAACACTTCCCTTTTCTAAGGTGCTGTTTCCTTCCATTTCAAACCATCATCTTCTCAAATTCCCTTGTCCCCTCTGTCCTTGCAAAATACTCCCTCATTGCCAGCTTCCCTTTCAAATTCTTGAACATGTTGTCACCTCACGAGTCCATGCTCATCTTTCTGCAACTCTGTATTCATCTCTGCAATCAGTTTTCCACCCATCTCACAGCACCAAATTGGCCATGATGCAAGTCAGAAGTAACAACCTCTTTGACAATGTTGCATTACTGCTGCCTTAACTTTCTGCAGCCTTTGCTATGTTAACCACACCATTCTCTTTCAATGTTTCTCTTCCATTCTGCAGCTCAGTAGTATTTCCTCCTTTTGATTCCATACCTAACTATCCAATCATAGGCAGAGCATTTCCAGAAATAGTCACTTTGTGCCCAGCACTATTACCTTTGGAAATCCCTAAGAATCTATCCTTGAACTCGTCCTTTTCCTCATCTCTTTGGTGCAGTTTGACAACAGCGTCTAAATGGGTGGTCAGCTGCCACATGTATACTGATGGCACCCAGCTCTACCTTTGCATCACCTTTCTCATGTGTTCCGACACTGATTCCTCTGTTGTCAGAATATATGTCTTGGGTGATCTGTAATTTCTTCCTTGTTTAGTGTTAAGACCATTAAGACTTCTAGGTCTCTTTTGTATTTACTCATTTCAATATTATTCATAGATACATATGTATGTATGCATTTGGATTATATATATGGGTGTATACACTATATATACGCACATGTAATGTGTCTATACAATTGTGTGTATGTATATAGTGTGTGTATGTAATATATATTTGAGCCTATATGTATTATATATCCAATGTATATATGCGTATGGTGCATGTGTATGTGCACATGTGTATATATAGGCCTGAATTTTTCGATTGTCGGGCACACGCGATCGGCAGGCCTGGGAAATGGACCCCTGACTGCAATTTCATGTTGGCTGGCCAATTAAAGGCCAGCCAGCATGAAATGCGCTTTAAAAAGCTTAGCACTACAGGGGTGCGGGCAGGAAGAGGGCGGGCAACAATCTCACCATGAGGGCAGGTAAGCGCTGCGAGAGAGCTCCCTGAAGGCAGACAGCTGCCTTAGGGAGCTGCAGACCTGCAAATAGCGAAATAAAGCTGTAAAAAACTGCAAAAAAAAAAGTCCATGCATCACAATCAAACACTTGAAAGCATGGCTCATAAAAATAATATCCCCAGATATTGATTTTCATTTTACTTTCTAACGAAAATTTCATCCCGCCTTTGGGTGAGGTTTGATGAAAAATGTAAAGAGTGCCTGGCCGATTCGCCCATCCGCCAGCCGGGTGCTGGACGGGCCACGAAAAATCGCAGACAGTTGCACAGTTAATGGGCTTAACTACCAGCTTAATTGTCGGCAGGTGCAATTCTGACTTTTACATGCACACGCCCGCCCAGCAAAGTATCTTGCGAGTGTGCGATGATGTCGGGACATTTGCCCGACATCATCTCGTGTGATTTTACGCCTGATCGGGTCAGGTGTGAACCCGCACACGGGACTTAAAATTCTGCCCCTAGTGTGTGTGCACACTTGTATATGTGCATAGAGTGTGCGCATGTACATATGCATATAGCGTATGCACATACATGTGTAAATTTACATATAGTGTGTGCAGATATGCATGTACGTGTGCCTATAGTGTGCGTGTACACGTGTACATTTGCATTTAGTGTGTGAACGTATGCGTGTGCATGTGCGTACAGTGTGCGCGTGTGCGCATGCGCGTATGGTGTGCGCATGCGCGTATGGTGTGCGCATGCGCGTATGGTGTGCGCATGCGCGTATGGTGTGCGCATGCGCGTATGGTGTGCGCATGCGCGTATGGTGTGCGCTGTGCATGTATGGTGTGCGTGCGTATGCGCGTATGGCGTGCGTATAGTGTTGTGCGTGCGTATGGTGCGCATACTTGCGTATCACGAACGTGTATGGTGCGCGCGGGCGTATGGTGCACACACGTATTGTGTGTGCGCCTACGTGGGTGCCTATTTGCTTGTGTGTGTATATTGTGTGGTTATGTGTGTGTATATTCTGTATGTATTGTGTGTGTATGTGTATATTCTGTATGTCATGTTTGTGTCTATTGCGTGTCTCGTGTGTGTGTGTCTATTGTGTGTGTATATATATATATTTTGCGTGCATTGTGTGTATATTGTGCGTGTGTATTGTGTGTGTGTACTGTGGGTATGCAGTGTGTGTATTGTGTGTGTGCGCATTTATGTGTAGAGTGTGTGCATGTGTTGTGTGTGTGTGTAAAGTGTGTGCATGTGTTGTGTGTGTGTGTATTGTGTGTGTGTGTGAATAAATTGTGTGTGTATATACTGTTTGTGTAGCGTGTGTATATTGTGTCAGGATTGTGTGTGTGTATTGTTCGTGCGTGTTTATTGTGTGTTCGTGTTTCTAGTGCGTGTGTGTGTTTGTGTTTCTAGTGCGTGTGTGTGTTTGTGTTTCTAGTGCGTGTGTGTGTTCGTGTTTCTAGTGCGTGTGTGTGTTCGTGTTTCTAGTGCGTGTGTGTGTTCGTGTTTCTAGTGCGTGTGTGTGTTCGTGTTTCTAGTGCGTGTGTGTGTTCGTGTTTCTAGTGCGTGTGTGTGTTCGTGTTTCTAGTGCGTGTGTGTGTTCGTGTTTCTAGTGCGTGTGTGTGTTCGTGTTTCTAGTGCGTGTGTGTGTTCGTGTTTCTAGTGCGTGTGTGTGTTCGTGTTTCTAGTGCGTGTGTGTGTTTGTGTTTCTAGTGCGTGTGTGTGTTCGTGTTTCTAGTGCGTGTGTGTGTTCGTGTTTCTAGTGCGTGTGTGTGTTCGTGTTTCTAGTGCGTGTGTGTGTTCGTGTTTCTAGTGCGTGTGTGTGTTCGTGTTTCTAGTGCGTGTGTGTGTTCGTGTTTCTAGTGCGTGTGTGTGTTCGTGTTTCTAGTGCGTGTGTGTGTTCGTGTTTCTAGTGCGTGTGTGTGTTCGTGTTTCTAGTGCGTGTGTGTGTTCGTGTTTCTAGTGCGTGTGTGTGTTCGTGTTTCTAGTGCGTGTGTGTGTTCGTGTTTCTAGTGCGTGTGTGTGTTCGTGTTTCTAGTGCGTGTGTGTGTTCGTGTTTCTAGTGTGTGTGTGTGTTCGTGTTTCTAGTGTGTGTGTGTGTTCGTGTTTCTAGTGTGTGTGTGTGTTCGTGTTTCTAGTGTGTGTGTGTGTTCGTGTTTCTAGTGTGTGTGTGTGTTCGTGTTTCTAGTGTGTGTGTGTGTTCGTGTTTCTAGTGTGTGTGTGTGTTCGTGTTTCTAGTGTGTGTGTGTGTTCGTGTTTCTAGTGTGTGTGTGTGTTCGTGTTTCTAGTGTGTGTGTGTGTTCGTGTTTCTAGTGTGTGTGTGTGTTCGTGTTTCTAGTGTGTGTGTGTGTTCGTGTTTCTAGTGTGTGTGGGTGTTCGTGTTTCTAGTGTGTGTGCGTGTTCGTGTTTCTAGTGTGTGTGTGTGCGTGTTCGTGTTTCTAGTGTGTGTGTGTGCGTGTTCGTGTTTCTAGTGTGTGTGTGTGCGTGTTCGTGTTTCTAGTGTGTGTGTGTGCGTGTTCGTGTTTCTAGTGTGTGTGTGTGCGTGTTCGTGTTTCTAGTGTGTGTGTGTGCGTGTTCGTGTTTCTAGTGTGTGTGTGTGCGTGTTCGTGTTTCTAGTGTGTGTGTGTGCGTGTTCGTGTTTCTAGTGTGTGTGTGTGCGTGTTCGTGTTTCTAGTGTGGGTGCGTGTTCGTGTTTCTAGTGTGGGTGCGTGTTCGTGTTTCTAGTGTGGGTGCGTGTTCGTGTTTCTAGTGTGGGTGCGTGTTCGTGTTTCTAGTGTGGGTGCGTGTTCGTGTTTCTAGTGTGGGTGCGTGTTCGTGTTTCTAGTGTGGGTGCGTATGTATTGTGTGTGTGTTTGTGTGTGTGCGTCTGTATTGTGTGTGTATTTGTGTGTGTGTATGAATTGTGTGTGTGTGTATGAATTGTGTGTGTGTGTATGAATTGTGTGTGTGTGTATGAATTGTGTGTGTGTGTATGAATTGTGTGTGTGTGTATGAATTGTGTGTGTGTGTATGAATTGTGTGTGTGTGTATGAATTGTGTGTGTGTGTATGAATTGTGTGTGTGTGTATGAATTGTGTGTGTGTGTATGAATTGTGTGTGTGTATGAATTGTGTGTGTGTATGAATTGTGTGTGTGTGTATGAATTGTGTGTGTGTGTATGAATTGTGTGTGTGTGTATGAATTGTGTGTGTGTGTATGAATTGTGTGTGTGTGTATGAATTGTGTGTGTGTGTATGAATTGTGTGTGTGTGTATGAATTGTGTGTGTGTGTATGAATTGTGTGTGTGTGTATGAATTGTGTGTGTGTGTATGAATTGTGTGTGTGTGTATGAATTGTGTGTGTGTGTATGAATTGTGTGTGTGTGTATGAATTGTGTGTGTGTGTATGAATTGTGTGTGTGTGTATGAATTGTGTGTGTGTGTATGAATTGTGTGTGTGTGTATGAATTGTGTGTGTGTGTATGAATTGTGTGTGTGTGTGTATGAATTGTGTGTGTGTGTGTATGAATTGTGTGTGTGTGTGTATGAATTGTGTGTGTGTGTGTATGAATTGTGTGTGTGTGTGTATGAATTGTGTGTGTGTGTGTATGAATTGTGTGTGTGTGTGTATGAATTGTGTGTGTGTGTGTATGAATTGTGTGTGTGTGTGTATGAATTGTGTGTGTGTGTGCATGAATTGTGTGTGTGTGTATGAATTGTGTGTGTGTGTATGAATTGTGTGTGTGTGTATGAATTGTGTGTGTGTGTATGAATTGTGTGTGTGTGTATGAATTGTGTGTGTGTATGAATTGTGTGTGTGTGTGTATGAATTGTGTGTGTGTGTGTATGAATTGTGTGTGTGTGTGTATGAATTGTGTGTGTGTGTGTATGAATTGTGTGTGTGTGTGTATGAATTGTGTGTGTGTGTGTATGAATTGTGTGTGTGTGTGTATGAATTGTGTGTGTGTGTGTATGAATTGTGTGTGTGTGTGTATGAATTGTGTGTGTGTGTGTATGAATTGTGTGTGTGTGTATGAATTGTGTGTGTGTGTATGAATTGTGTGTGTGTGTGTATGAATTGTGTGTGTGTGTGTATGAATTGTGTGTGTGTGTGTATGAATTGTGTGTGTGTGTGTATGAATTGTGTGTGTGTGTGTATGAATTGTGTGTGTGTGTGTATGAATTGTGTGTGTGTGTGTATGAATTGTGTGTGTGTGTGTATGAATTGTGTGTGTGTGTGTATGAATTGTGTGTGTGTGTGTATGAATTGTGTGTGTGTGTGTATGAATTGTGTGTGTGTGTGTATGAATTGTGTG